>NC_140175.1:99925699-99953199 GCF_963971535.1 Notolepis coatsorum
ATGTAACCTTGCTGTTTCCATACTAGTATGCATGCTACACTTTGCTTGCTTCATATCACAGCCGGCAATTTTTTTTTACATAGACTGAAACTAACTTTTGATCTACGGTACATCATGTAATTTTATTTGACTTACTCAGAAGCATTTTATATCACCTAAACATAAAAACGTATCGGTGACATATGTGACCAGGCACGAAGAATAGGGTCTTGTTGAGCAGTCTTCACATTTATTCTTTTACTTTTTTTTTTTTTTTTTTTTACATTATATGAAAGTAATAATATAATATAATAAACTTTATTTGTATAGCACTTTTCATGCAGAAGTTGCAGTTCAAAGTGCTTCACAACAGTAGAAAATACAGGCATAAGCGAGCATAAAAAAGATAGAGAGGTAGCAAGTAGGGGTGTAAAGGTACACGTATCCATACCGAACCGTTTCAGTGTGTACCGTACCGTACCGAACGGCTGTGTACCGAACGAATACAGTGGTATGTTAACCACTTACGACCGCCCACCGGGGGCTGTTTTCTTCAATCTAATATATATATATTTATTTAAAAAAATTTACAAGTCGATTATTAATTTCAATATAGAATATTCGTTGACAGCCCTACAAGTATAATTCGTTACTGCACACTACATCACCCCTGAGTGGAACATGGAAAGCCAAACTTTCCCCCACTGTACCGAAAACCTGTACCAAACCTTGACTTCAAAACCGAGGTATGCACCGTACCGTGGTGTTGGTGTACCGTTACACCCCTAGTAGCAAAGTAAGGTAAATCACAGTGTTTCACATTAGAATCTAGCATCCCAATAGGCCTCTCTGTTTACAGTTTCATTCAGTAATACAAATTATAAAAATAGAATAGACAGAGTAAAAAGGTGCGGTTTGATTCAGTTTAAAAATAGGCTAAAAATAATAAAAATAGAACGGACAGTAAAAAGTGTGATAAAATTGTTCAATAAAAATATAACAGTGCAAAATTCTAACATACAACAGAGCATCACTCTGAACACTTTGAGTTTCTTTACAAAGTTCGGTAACACTTATAATAACACTCAGTTATAAGACCTTTATAAGGTATTTGTAGATAATGAACTAACCATGAACAAATCATTTATATACATTCGTAAATTATTATTAAATCATTTATAACTATATTTGTATAACATTTACAAATTAGTTCTACATTATTTATAACTCATTATCAACATTGTTTGTACTTGATTTGTTCATTATTAAATAATGTTATTTAATGTGTAGTAACACATTTGTAGATGCTTTGAAAAATGGATATGAAAAAACAACTATACTGTACCTCCATTTATTTGTTCATGTTCAACAAATGATTTGTTAAGACATTCATAAAACATATATAAATCATTTGCAGATGCTATTGTGTGCCCTAATCTAAAGTGAAGTCTATTCATCATTAACAAATGTCTAATCGTTTGTTTATTTGTGGACTTTTATGAATACACACGAAGCAATTACCAGACTTGTCTTTTCATGTTTAACAAATTATTTGTCAAGATATTCATAAAACATCTATAAATCATTTGCAGATGCTATTGTGTGCCCTAATCTGAAGTGAAGCCTATTCATCATTAACAAATGTCTAATACAGTTAATTATTTGTTTACTTTTTCATCACCTGTTACAAATGTTGTAGACAGCTTTCGGATACACCCTTCTTTGTGACATCAAACAGTGACAGAATTAGGACTATACTGCCCTGTCAAGGCAGACGTAACTTCCAAACAGTGAAACTTAGAAAAATGGCTTTAAAGTTTTTTGACTTGCCATCCAAAATGTGTTATAGGTAGATAGATGATAGTACCCAGATTTAACATGTATTAATAAAGTAATCTTTAGGCATACAAAAATTAGACGTAATTATTTTAATTAACCCCAAAAAAGCAGATACTGCACTCTGCTGCACGATTTCCTTAAATAATTATACAGGTAATGTACAGGCAAAGTGCAGTAACTTCAAATACAATGTTGTTTTCCCTCCAGCTTTCATAACTTAACCTAGCCATTTTATTTGGATCATCATCATTCCAATATATTCAAGTGTTAAATTTCATTTTCAAAATGGCTAGGTTAAGTTATGAAAGCTGGAGGGAAAACAACATTGTATTTGAAGTTACTGCACTTTGCCTGTACATTACCTGTATAATTATTTAAGTAAATCGTGAAGCAGAGTGCAGTATCTGCTTTTTTGGGGTTAATTAAAATAATTATGTCATATTTTTGTATGCCTAAAGATTACTTCATTAATACATGTTAAATCTGGGTACTATCATCTATCTACCTATAACACATTTTGGATGGCAAGTCAAAACACTTTAAAGCCATTTTTCACTGTTTGGAAGTTACTGCGGTCTGCCTGGGTTTTTAGTGTGATTTTGTAGTTACTGCAGTTTTTAAAACCCCATATCTCCAAAACTGAGTGACATTAACATCTGAAACTTGGTCACAAGATAAAACATTTATTGACAAGGTCAATTTCGCTCATAACTCAATTTTGACTTTTTTCGAGTTACTGCGGTTAGCCTTGACAGGGCAGTATAGATAAATGCAATTTTATTAACATATAAAATACATGTGCATAACATATAGTGTAACGGGGGGCACTAGGACCCAGGAGTACCCTGGCCAGATATTGACAGAGTATGTAGAGGAAGTATCACGTGAGTGAGACTTGACTTCGACATGTGTTGCCATCTGTTGAATCGAAGCACGATACATTAGCAGAGCCAAGTTATTCGTGCTGCCCCACGCTTTTAAGGTATGAGCAGGCTAAACACCTTTTTTGTTGGTAAATCTATTCCATAATTTCCGACCTACAACTCTTATGTAGACATACTTGATGTGGTGGGCTCTAACGTTATATTTGAATTGTGTGTTTGTTCCTAATGTGTGCTCAGTATATGTATGTGATGATGACATAAGGGTAATAATTATTTGTATTTTCAGGCTGTATAGGCGCTGATACAGCCTGAAAATACTAATAATTATTACCCTCGTCCCTAGATACCAAGAACCTGCAAATGGACCTTGTAGAAGTGGAGCAATCTTTCATTTACTTGTATGTATTTTTAGGTGGATTTTCAGAAAATAGGGCTAGGGCACAACAGGTTAAAGGGGACGTGTTGTTTTTTCAGTGTTTTAATAAATTACGCCATTTTTGGCTAACTTTGATACCTGTCTTGTGTCGTGCATCTGGGGTCGCTCACAAACTTTCAACTTTCATATTATGTAAAAAAGAAAAAGTTGAAAATCCCCCTAGAGGGCCAAGAATCAGTGGCGGGTCACAATCACAAAAAAAGCTCAGACCTGAGAGGGTTCAAATGTAATTAATATGTTAGAGAAGGTTGGACGTGAGCTCTGAGTGGACAAAGATACAGGAAAGTATAATTAATTAGACCAATCAATAGAGAATATGAGTGGTTCGATTTTAGTATATAATACTGTTTCTTAGAGAGAAACAGTCTCTCTTTGCTACTCTGATGTCATTCTGTCATTAAGATACTGTGATAATCTGTGAGAAGGAGGCCGGAGCCAATCGTGACTTAGCTTTTGTAAATTTAACCTATTTTTGTAATAAAGTTAATTTGGAACTTAGAAGACCAGTATCATTCTTTCCTACAGAGCCTCCTCATGATCAATCGAACAAGAGACCTCATGTGTGTGTGAGAGAAAGAGAGATAGAAAGAGTGAGTGAGTGAGTGAGAGAGTGAGTGAGTGAGTGAGTGAGAGAGAGAGAGAGAGAGAGAGAGAGAGAGAGAGAGAGAGAGAGAGAGAGAGAGAGAGAGAGAGAGAGAGAGAGAGAGAGAGAAAGAAAGAAAGAGAGAGAGAGAGAGAGAGAGAGGGATAGAGAGAGAGAGAGAGAGAGATGATAGAAGAGAGAAAGAGTGAGTGAGTGTGTGAGAGAGAGAGAGATAGATGATGATGATGATGGAAGAGAGAGCGTGAGAGTGTGTGAGTGAGTGAGTGAGTCAGTGTGTGGTTGTGAGAGAGAGGGAGATGATGGAAGAGAGAGAGAGAGAGAGAGCTACAGCTCCTCTTTTGCCAATGTCTCTTTCTGTTTCCGTGGAAAGAGGCAATCAAGTGTTCTTAAGAAGCTCTGAGCAGGGAATAATTCATAAGGTGTTCGTTCACCCCGTGTGCATGAGAGAGAGAAAGAGAGATGGAGAGAGATAGTGCAGTCCATGTGTGTGTCAGAGAGAGCTAGACAATGAGAGAGTGTGTGTCTGTGTGTGTCTGTGTGCAAGCATAGTACATGTTTGTGCACTGTGCAAGTGCATACATTCATACATATGCATTTGTGTGTGTGTCTGTGTATGTGCATTATATTTGCGTATGTGAGCGCACAGGCATACACTCGTACCCACACTGACACATTTGTACATGTGTATGTGTGTTTGTGTCTGTGTGGGCATGTGTTTGTGCGTGCACGTACATCCATTTATATATGTGCATGTGGTGTGTGTGTGTGTGATTGTGTGTGTGTGTTAATGTGCATTAATTTATATGTGTGTGTGTCTGTGTGTACGTTCTGGTCTGTCACTTGGGTTATGTGTGGCTTCCTTGAGGAGCCAGGCAGATTTCTTTCTTTCTCTCTCCTCTCATTCTCCTGCCAGAGACAAAGACAAGAGGACAGCCCTCTGCTCTCACTGCGTCTGTCCGTTATAGACGGATAAAGATATATATATATATAGAGAGAGAGAGAGAGAGAGAGAGAGAGAAATAGAGAAAGAGAGAGAGACTGACAGAGAGAGAGAGAGAGAGAGAGAAATAGAGAAAGAGAGAGAGAGAGAGACAGAGAGAGAGACTGACAGAGAGAGAGAGAGAGAGAAAGAGAGAGAGAGAGAGAGAGAGAGAGAGAGAGAGAGAGAGAGCCAGGCCGGTTTTCTTTCTTTCTTTCTCTCTCCTCTCATTCTCCTGCCAGCTTGGTGTCCTCCTAGAGACAGAGACAAGAGGACGGCCCTCTGCTCTCATTATGTCTGTCATAATGAACATCTGCATACCAGATACCACAAGGATCTCACATTATTCTTCAACTTGCAGGACCCAAATTGAGTAAATTTAGCCTCCCCCTGGGACCCGAGCTCATTAGGATATACTGGTACTTTTGTGAAGTAGTAGGGCTGTCCCGAATACCTTTCTTTGGGCTTCGACGCTTCAGCACAATCCATCACAAATCCACAAAATAAATTGGCTTCTAGTCGTGGGACAGCCTCTCCTCTACAAAGGCCTAATCAAAAGGTGAAATCGGTCACTCGTGAAAAGAAAAGTCTCTTGTCAGTGTCGACCTTTAGCCTACATGAAATCTTAAATAATGAACGGCATTACTTCTGTTGCCTTAGGATTAACATGAAAAAAAACAAGGTGTAAGTCATTTGAGGGTTAACCCTTTCAAATACCACACTACAGAAGGTTAACATTTACATTTAGTCATTTAGCTGACGCTTTAATCCAAAGTGACGGTTAACCTTTCACTACCACGCTACAGAAGGTTAATCTTTCACTACCACACTACAGAAGGTTAACCTTTCACTACCACACTACAGAAGGTTAACCCTTTCACTACCACACTACAGAAGGTTAACTCCTTCACTACCACACTACAGAAGGTTAACCTTTCACTACCACACTACAGAAGGTTAACCTTTCACTACCACACTACAGAAGGTTAACTCCTTCACTACCACACTACAAAGGGTTAACCATTTAACTACCACACTACAGAAGGTTAACTCCTTCACTACCACACTACAGAAGGTTAACTCCTTCACTACCACACTACAAAGGGTTAACCATTTAACTACCACACTACAGAAGGTTAACACATTCTGCGACAACAACGAGTCAACTCGTTATTGTGATCGTTCTTTCTTTTATTCGCTATTTCCATTCATAATTCATCCAGCAAGGGTCTGGGAAACTCTGGCACTCTGTCTGCGATTGCAACGGCCTGATACCGCCGCCTGGTGGATTTCGGCCGATGTTGCACAGATGGCAATCAAATAATTGGAATATTTTTTCTGCAGTATCATCGGCCGGAGGTAAGAGCAATCTAACGTTAATTCCGGCTTGATTGTCCTTTTCTTTCATTGTAATCTATCTGATCAACGTATGCTGATGCACTAAAGAAAGCCGTTATTGACAATCAATTAATCATAAACGACCCCCCCCCCCATTTCCTTCATGCATGATGGAACATAATATATACCGATCATATGCATTTGGATTTTCTATTATAGCGTCTATAGGGACGAAATGCCAATGGATTAAGTATAATATGCGTCGGGGCCTATAACTGGCATTCTAAGAAAATACCCCAGACCACTCTAAAACTATACTTACAGTATATTCACCACGGTATAAAACGACAATGTATGAATGGAAAAAGTATTACTTTCCCACATCTTGAACGATAGATACCCGATGTCGAATGGGCAATAGTATATCAGATATAGGTATATATACCCGAAACAAGGTGAGTGACTCCCATCGTTTACAGCGTGGCAGTAGAGCTATAAGATGCTGATATTGCGTGGCAGTTATTGTGTTAACCTTTCACTACCACACTACAGAAGGTCAACCTTTCACTACCACACTACAGAAGGTCAACCTTTCACTACCACACTACAGAAGGTTAACCTTTCACTACCACACTACAGACGGTCAACCTTTCACTACCACACTACAGAAGGTTAACCTTTCACTACCACACTACAGAAGGTGAACCCTTTCACTACCACACTACAGAAGGTGAACCCTTTCACTGCCACACTACAGAAGGTCAACCTTTCACTACCACACTACAGAAGGTTAAACCTTTCACTACCACACTACAGAAGGTTAACCCTTTCACTACCACACTACAGAAGGTCAACCTTTCACTACCACAATACAGAAGGTTAACCCTTTCACTACCACACTACAGAAGGTCAACCTTTCACTACCACACTACAGAGCAATTCCTAATTCCTGTTATGCAAATGACATGTCGTCAGCTTGTGACTGCAACTTGTTCATGTTTGCGGACGACTCAGCCCTGCTGGTCTCTGACAAGAACAAGTTACAGGTTGAAAAAACCCTCAGCTCGGAACTAGGCAAAATCTGCATATGGCTCGCCGACAACAAACTATCATTACACATGGGCAAAACAGAGTCCATTCTCTTCGGTTCAAATAACAAACTCAGCAAAACAGACGGCTTCTCAGTTACAGTGGGTGACAATATTGTCACAAGGAAAGATGAAATTACCTACCTAGGTTCCATCCTAGAGGCTAATCTTTCCTGTGACAAAATGGCATCCAACGTAATAAAAAAAGTCAATCAACGAACTCGATTCTTGTACCGGATCTCCTCCCTGGTAAACAAGAATACCCTGAAGACTCTGGCAGGAGCACTCATTCAAGGGTACTACGACTATGCTTGCACCTCATGGTACCAAAGCACCTCAAAGGCACTAAAAACCAAATTACAAACATCTCAAAACAAACTGGTCAGACTACTGCTTGACCTTACTCCTAGAACCCACCTCACCCCTGCACACTTTGCCAACCTAGGATGGCTTAGAGTAGACAACAGAGTACAGCAACTTGCAATGGGCCTGGTCTACAAGATACACTACACGACCAAGGTACCCATGTACATGTCAAAATACTTCCCAAAGGTCAGTGAATACCACGATCACAACACCAGAGGGAGCTCCACAAATCATGTAAAACCCAGATTCGGCTCAAACAAGGGACTAAACACGTTTCGCAATTATGCCACAACAATGTGGAACGCCCTACCCAAAGCTGTAAAGGAATGTAAATCACTACCCACCTTCAAAAACACTCTCAAAGAACACCTACGGGAGACTGCAATTCAAAACTGGCCCCTACAAATGTCCTAACCCAGTTGTACAATAAAGACCAAGCATGGCTTTGTCAGTATTCCAATGTACAGCCCCACCCAACCCCACCCCACCTACCCAACCTCCTCCAATGTACAGTTTCCATGTCAAATGTATGTCAGTATTCCAATGTACAGTGTCCCCCCCCCCTACCCAACCCCCCCCCCCCCCCCCACCTCCAATGTACAGCCCCACCCCACCTACCCAACCTCCCCCAATGCACAGTTTCTATGTCAAATGTATATACTCTTCTTCTGGATTTTTTTTAGTATCACAAACAGTACTGTATTTGAAAATCTGGTATGTCATAAATGTATAGATGTAGCAGTACTGTCTATCTGTATGTCATGTGTGTCATATGATGAATTGAAAATGGGGGACCCTGATGGAAACAAGACGAAAGTCTTTCTCAGGTCTGCATCCTCTTAACAATTGTATGTATTGAGCTGTACTGTACTGTACCCATTCTGCAATCTGTTAATAAACTTTTCAATCAATCAATCAATCAGAAGGTTAACCCTTTCAATACCACACTATAGACGGATAACCTTTCACCGGCTGTAGTGCAGCAGTGAAAGGGTTAACCTTCTATTGTGTGGTAGTGAAAGGGTTAATAAAAGCACAATGAATGCACAAATAAAGCAATAGATAATATGGTGCTTTAACCTTAAGTGTGCATTGATCACCTAATGAAAACGTAAGGTTATGTATATAAATTATATATATGAATTATGGTGACGCTCAGCATCAGTTGCATATATCTCGCTTCAGTGGATATACACTGAATAAATTTCAAAATATACCTTTACATACCAACATCCGTCTGACCACACCCCCATCTGCTGCCTACATAAGCAGGGGTGGGGCCACACACTCATCTCCTTCCCAACAAATGTCACCACAATGAAAGATCAAGGGCCGCAGTGGCGCCTAGATGCTGAGCGTCACCATAATTCATAGAACTTGGTTATATACATAATTACATTCTATTTCATTATGGCTGCCGCTCAGCATCAGTTGCATAACAGGAGCTGAGCGGGAGCCAGAAGCTCTACAAATGTACCCCACTGAGGCCCCCCACAACCATCAGAACCGGGGAGGACCGAGCCCCCCCGACCCTCCCTAATGGAGGGATACCCTCCCTATTGGAGGACGGGAGGGAGACGGATCCGACCGTGCGAAGAGGAACTCGAGCAACTCAACGCACAGAGTGAGCAGACCGTGGCTTGACCCCACGACTACGCACACGCACAACCCGCATGCCACCAGGGAACGAACGGAAGGAACAAACCTCGTTACTTCCCCCAAAATCACGGGGTCAAGAGCAAACTCAACCCCCGTGGCAAGGCCGTAGCAGCGGAGCGCGAAGGAAGACACAGACCCACTGAAGGGACTGGATCCCCCGGAAAAAGGGGGCCCAAAGAGGTCAATGACACCAGGCATCAAGACCCCACCAGGCGGTCACTAAGTGAGACCGCCCCCCACTAGTACGCCGCCTGGCACACTGATCCTGCAACACAGGCAGTCAGCATGGCCGAAACTTGAAGCACTCAAGTCTAACCATAACGGAAGCAGGCAGCGCACCGGGGAAACCAGGCAGCAGGCTTTAGAACCGAGCCTGGAGCACTTCGGGCGAGACAGGCGCCAAAGGGGTCAACTGAAAACAGCACCCCGGCGGAAGGGGCGTATGCTGGCATTGTTGCGCACCATGACAAAGCCTCCACCAAAAAACCCCGACCCAGAGGGGTCGAGGCAGAGAAGGCTGACACGATTGGCAGACGTCATGAACGTGCAGGGGCACACTCAACCGGGTAACCCGGGAGTTGACTCTGCTCCAACACACCAGGGAATCAACCACCCTCTTGGTACCACATGCGGTGGTTGTTCCTATAACCCGTCAAGAAAAAACTCCAAATCACACCTGCGGGTATACACTGGCTATACCGCAGTACAAGTGTTTCAGTTTTCAAAAAAGGGTTAATCCAGGCCTACGGGTCGACGAAACATTACTTCGGACCGGGCCCGGCGGCTCGGGAAGCACACAGGGTTACCAGAGGAGGTCCAAAGACCACCCCAACAGCCCCCTCTTCGCCACGGGTGAGAGAGGAGCGAAAAGAATGGAGAACCAGCCCTAAGCTTACTGCACTTGGTATTCCCAGGCGGTCTCCCAACCAAGTACTAACCAGGACAGAACCTGCTTAGCTTCCGAGATCGGGCGCGTTCAGGTTGGTATGGCCATAAGCCATTACGATAGTGCAGAGTACAACATGTACCCAACAAAGGGTCTCCATAACGCCTAACCCTGTGACACCCGGGCCGACCCGGCATTTTCCCCCCCGAAAAAAGCACAAGTCCCTCAGGGTACCAGAACAGCAGATCTGCGTCCCCGGCGGACAACGGGTTAACTGACTTGGACCAGCGCGACCAGAACCAGTCCCGTGCCCTAACCACGCCGACATGCCCACTCCAGGAGATGGGGTAGGTATGCGTGTCGATCTAAAACATGAAAAGAGGGCGCCACCCACACGGTCCCATTTGTACCGCGCTCATTGGCCCACCCCAAGGGCGTGAGACCCCTCTACCTATGTTCTGATCTATTCTGTTAACATCCCCCAGATATGAACGAGAATTCGTCGAGACAACCTAGTAAACTGGCGCTCGGAAGAGACAAAACTCCATCCCAGTTGCCCTATAAAAACGCTGTTTTAATCACGAGCAACCAAGGCGCACCAGCCTCATGCGTGATTCCCATCAGAAACACCCAGAGCCAGCACATACGCGTCGAGACCCAAACACATCAATGGATAGTCTAACAAGACACCAGACATTGTTCCTCCAAGTCGCCTGGGAGAACGACAAGAAGCCGTCGTGCTTCATGTTCTTTCCTCTTTTTATTTAAAAAAGAAAGAAACACAGACTGACATGAATCCCACGTGACGCGGCTGAGGGTAAAAATTCTTTTCATTTTTACATCCCACCACCCTCTCCACAGGGAGGAGACGGGAATCCCCAGAGAGACTTCCCACGCGAGCTGTATAGATTGAAAAGAAATATTGCAACATTGAGCTATGTAACACTTGGGTTAGGGCTCTCCGAGGAGGAGGCACTGAACCAATACACACTCAATAATCGAATTGAATCGAATACACATACAATAGAGCAGAACTCCTTTTTGAAGTTCTACTCACCTTGACAATCTGAGGAGGAGGCTCTGAAACTCTGAGGAGGCTCCCTCACAGGGAAGGAGAGTCCAAACTCACAGAAGGCACTTCTCCCCGAGGAGGAGCTTCGTGAGGAGGAGCTCTGACAACTCCCTGAAACAGATCCATAACATGGACCTGAACAACCCACGGAAGTCCTACCAATAGAGACGCGCTCAGTGACGTACTCTATGGCGGGGGAATTTCCACGGTGCACACGCCCAATCTTTCAGGGCGTGTGACGAGAAAAATCACCCCCACCTTACCCTGTAACATGCCACACAGCAACGTGACAGGAACCCTGAAAGACAGGTGGTTTTAACCCCTGACCAATCAGAAAAGGGAAGGAAAGGTTTACCAGTTCACCCATTTACAACCCCTCACCCATGATACGATGTAATGACAAAATAGAGCATGACACAGTCATAGCATGCTACATGAGGCATCTAACAGCCTCACATAGCTCATGTACTAATCCTGCTACCTGAGTTTTACTAAGGAAAAAACAAAGAACAGAGAGGGCCCCTTTAAGAGCCCCGGTCCAGACTTACATAATGTGCTTCTGTGGGCCAAACCTAACCCAGTTGTAGATCACAAAGACACACACAACCCTTCATCACAACAAAAAATGGCACAGTATACTCCTACAGAGGAATGCCGTTTTTCATAACGAGAGAAGACAGAATCCTCGATTATGTATTGGCCACAGGCCTTGCTAAGCACACATGATAAGTGACCAAACAATCTTTTCTTTAGTAAAAAATTGTTTCTCAAGCGGAAGCACAACCCCAGCAATTAAGCTGAGGGTTACATCGTATCCCCACAAGCACAGTGACACAATATATTGTAACCAAACATGTCTGAGAGGAGGGGGGGAAGCCCCAGGGAAACCGGGGGGATCACCTCTCCTACCTTACCCTTGATACGACCAAGTTGAACAGGTAACCCTGTTAATATGTGAACACACTGTTCATTGTCATCACAGGCTGAGAAAGAATTCATTCCTCAATCACATGTCACTAAGCATAGCTTCACAGGTTAATTAACCCCCTTAGTTGTGAGTTCACCCACGTTACAAACGTTACATGAACACACATGTTCTCGTCACAACTAACCAGATCATTTTTACACATGTAAACAACAACGCCGATTTCCATGGAGAGAGAAGCTATACCAGTGACAAGACAATTCACACACAACACGCGTCGTATCCTCAATGTATTGCAGCAACACATGTTTTGGAAAACATCGTTATTACAAAACATTTAGAAGGGAAGGAAAGAAGAAGTGTTTAAAGTCCGGTCGGGACTCCTACCCTGAGCGCAGGCCGAGAGAACTGCAATCTGGTTAACGGGACACCGAAGTTGAACACGGCATCTCCCGTATTGGCGACGAGGGTAACGTCGCTGCGCCACCCAGCCTCTACGTTTCTCCATGTTGACGCAGTCCTCGCTGGCAGGGCTCCCGGTGTAGGTTCGACTAACATCCTCTGTCAAAGATGACGTCGTAGTCAGAGTGTTTAAGGCATGTTATAGTCATAGCAACGTTCAACAGTGTAGCATTAAGCTAACAGCCGCTCTGGACTGATAGCAACAAGCTAACGTACTCTATGGCGGGGGAATTTCCACTGTGCACACGCCCAATCTTTCAGGGCGTGGGACGAGAAATCCCCCCCCACCCTTACCCTGTAACATGCCAAACAGCAACGTGACAGGAACCCTGAAAGACAGGTGGTTTTAACACCTGACCAATCAGAAAAGGGAAGGAAAGGTTTACCAGTTCACCCATTTACAACCCCTCACCCATGATACAATGTAATGACAAAATAGAGCATGACACAGTCATAGCATGCTACATGAGGCATCTAACAGCCTCACATAGCTCATGTACTAATCCTGCTACCTGAGTTTTACTAAGGAAAAAACAAAGAACAGAGAGGGCCCCTTTAAGAGCCCCGGTCCAGACTTACATAATGTGCTTCTGTGGGCCAAACCTAACCCAGTTGTAGATCACAAAGACACACACAACCCTTCATCACAACAAAAAATGGCACAGTATACTCCTACAGAGGAACGCCGTTTTTCATAACGAGAGAAGACAGAATCCTCGATTATGTATTGGCCACAGGCCTTGCTAAGCACACATGATAAGTGACCAAACAATCTTTTCTTTAGTAAAAAATTGTTTCTCAAGCGGAAGCACAACCCCAGCAATTAAGCTGAGGGTTACATCGTATCCCCACAAGCACAGTGACACAATATATTGTAACCAAACATGTCTGAGAGGAGGGGGGAAGCCCCAGGGAAACCGGGGGGATCACCTCTCCTACCTTACCCTTGATACGAACAAGTTGAACAGGTAACCCTGTTAATATGTGAACACACTGTTCATTGTCATCACAGGCTGAGAAAGAATTCATTCCTCAATCACATGTCACTAAGCATAGCTTCACAGGTTAATTAACCCCCTTAGTTGTGAGTTCACCCACGTTACAAACGTTACATGAACACACATGTTCTCGTCACAACTAACCAGATCATTTTTACACATGTAAACAACAACGCCGATTTCCATGGAGAGAGAAGCTATACCAGTGACAAGACAATTCACACACAACACACGTCGTATCCTCAATGTATTGCAGCAACACATGTTTTGGAAAACATCGTTATTACAAAACATTTAGAAGGGAAGGAAAGAAGAAGTGTTTAAAGTCCGGTCGGGACTCCTACCCTGAGCGCAGGCCGAGAGAACTGCAATCTGGTTAACGGGACACCGAAGTTGAACACGGCATCTCCCGTATTGGCGACGAGGGTAACGTCGCTGCGCCACCCAGCCTCTACGATTCTCCATGTTGACGCAGTCCTCGCTGGCAGGGCTCCCGGTGTAGGTTCGACTAACATCCTCTGTCAAAGATGACGTCGTAGTCAGAGTGTTTAAGGCATGTTATAGTCATAGCAACGTTCAACAGTGTAGCATTAAGCTAACAGCCGCTCTGGACTGATAGCAACAAGCTAACGTTTCCTAGCATAGTGACCCAACAGGTAGGCCACAACTAGCACGCAAGTTAAGCAGCTATGACCTGAACTGTACACAATGACATAACAAGCCACACTTCAGACAGGCCGCCGTCTGAAACCCTCCTCATCCTTAAGAGAGAAGAGAAAAAGAAATGTCAAACACAGGTTTCAACGGTGATTTTACCAGACATACGGCGGAGCCGGAACAAATCCCATCTGGGCTGCAGCCGACTTGAACATGGATCTTCCAATAACGAAAATCCATGCCCACATTTCCTCGTTTAGGGTGTACTTCCACTCAAGTGAAAGATGGGGCCTGCACGGGACAGAGAAGCATCCGCTTGTCCAGAGAATCCCGGGTTTTAACCAGGCCTCTGTCGCGGCCCACTAGTTGACCATCATGGGCTTCAGACCAAGATCCTCTGTCCGCCGCTTAAGAAGCCGAGCAGAGGACCCCAATCTGGGGCCGGTGTTCGTAAAATTGTCAGCTAACCCCCACAGCATCAACAGACAACCAGAGCTCGCAAGCAAAACAGTACTTACCCCACCCTGGAAGCCACCGCTTCCTCACAACAGTTGGTGCTTCCCACAGTCCAGCTGCATGGCCGGAGGGCCAAACCCATCCAGCCGCAGCAAGGAGGACTGCAGTTGGGGAGCATGTCAGCGGCGCGAGCCCCTAATACGAAAAGCCGGTGGAGGTCACACAGAATGATCATCATCTTCCAGACACTCCAGTGACGAAGACAATATCGCCGTATTTTCTCGAAAATAGTGAGAGAGAAAATAAAGATATAATGTCAACGTATCTCCTTGTTCTTCTGTTTTCCTTTCCTCAGACTAAATATTTTCTCCACGTCAAGTGGGTATATAACAGGCACTTCCTTGTGGATGAAATTTGAGAAGGAGATGAGTGTGTGGCCCCACCCCTGCTTATGTAGGCAGCAGATGGGGGTGTGGTCAGACGGATGTTGGTATGTAAAGGTACATTTTGAAATGTATTCAGTGTATATCCACTGAAGCGAGATATATGCAACTGATGCTGAGCGGCAGCCATAATGAAATAGAACAGCGCCTGTGTTCATTTGAATGACATGAGCGTTCAACCCCCTTTAGACTGTGTGGCAGAAAGACCAACGTGTTCACATTATTTGATAACAGGGAATTTCACCTTGCTTTCTCTTGCTTACCATAAGGCCAGCTTTAGAAAAGATGTGTTCTGAAAGGGTTGAAGTGGCGTAGTCCTCCATATTTAGTCTCCACCACTCAAGAGGACTGGAATCCATCTTTGACCTGTGATTTAAAAAGTCCTTCAGTTAGTTCTGTTGTCAGGTGTCTCAACTGAAATCGGATGTTTCATCCAAATCAACCACTGGTGGTGTCTCACCACACACGCTGCCCGGGAGGAGCTGGAATTGTACCGGGAACCTTCAGATTACCAGACGACCTCTCTACGTCCACTGCCGCACTGCAATAAGCTAATTTCCTGTGCTAATACTTATTTTTGGAGGGTGAAAAAACAGAAAAGTATTCTAATACTGATTTTGGCTTCGATCATGGTAACGATGGAAGCATTCAGGTCAACCCTATGTGATAATAATGTCTCTGGAGGCCGGCATGCGTCTCTATAACAGTAAATCACCCACAGTAAATTGTGTTTTAAAATTAAACTTAAATTATATTAAAAAATATAGCTTAGTTAGATGTATTTATATATTTATGTGTTTGCCTTGAGCATGTTTTGTATTGGCCCTGTTATGCTTTTTCTATGCATTTCCTTTTCATATTTAATCATTTTGTAGTTTCTTTTAGTCTATTCCTTTGTTTTGTTTGATTTTTTATTCATATTCTTTGCCTAGTTATACACTGATGAATTTATGTTTTATTGTTTATTGTTTATGTGAACTGTTTGATGACTGTTGTGTGTGTTTTTTATGTGTGGACCCCAGGAAGACTAGCTAGTTGCTACGGCACTAACTAATGGGGATCCTTAATACAATAGAGGCTGGAGAGATATGTCGCTCTGAAGGATTAAGACTGCCGGGTTTTCTTTTTTTGGTTTGAAGTAAATGTTTTCTGTTTAAGGACTCTGCTCTTTGAAGTGATTTTTTCTTTTTGCCTCGTCGTTCAGTGAAGCGGTTCACCGTGTCTGTAGCCTCGTCCATGAACTCTTCCTTTGTGTCACATACAGTATCCGCCTTAATCATTGGAAGTGACCAAATGGAATGTTGTCTAAAAGATAGTAAATGGCTGCATTTATATAGCGCTTTTATACAAAGCGCTTTTACAATTTTGGGTCTTTTGGAGGGTGAAAAAACAGAAAAGTATTCTAATACTGATTTTGGCTTCGATCATGGTAACGATGGAAGCATTCAGGTCAACCCTATGTGATAATAATGTCTCTGGAGGCCGGCATGCGTCTCTATAACAGTAAATCACCCACAGTAAATTGTGTTTTAAAATTAAACTTAAATTATATTAAAAAATATAGCTTAGTTAGATGTATTTATATATTTATGTGTTTGCCTTGAGCATGTTTTGTATTGGCCCTGTTATGCTTTTTCTATGCATTTCCTTTTCATATTTAATAATTTTGTAGTTTCTTTTAGTCTATTCCTTTGTTTTGTTTGATTTTTTATTCATATTCTTTGCCTAGTTATACACTGATGAATTTATGTTTTATTGTTTATTGTTTATGTGAACTGTTTGATGACTGTTGTGTGTGTTTTTTATGTGTGGACCCCAGGAAGACTAGCTAGTTGCTACGGCACTAACTAATGGGGATCCTTAATACAATAGAGGCTGGAGAGACATGTCGCTCTGAAGGATTAAGACTGCCGGGTTTTCTTTTTTTGGTTTGAAGTAAATGTTTTCTGTTTAAGGACTCTGCTCTTTGAAGTGATTTTTTCTTTTTGCCTCGTCGTTCAGTGAAGCGGTTCACCGTGTCTGTAGCCTCGTCCATGAACTCTTCCTTTGTGTCACATACAGTATCCGCCTTAATCATTGGAAGTGACCAAATGGAATGTTGTCTAAAAGATAGTAAATGGCTGCATTTATATAGCGCTTTTATACAAAGCGCTTTTACAATTTTGTTCCTCACATTTGACCCATTCAGTCACACATTCACACACCGACGGCGGAGGCGACCATGCAAGGCGCCGACCTGCTCATCAGGAGCAATTAGGGGGTGTCTTGCTCAAGGACACTTCGACACACTGTCCGGGAGGAACGGGAATCGAACCAGGAAACTCCGGATTACCAGACGACTGCTCTACCTTCCGAGCCACTGTCGCCCCCAAGATAGGGTTCCGGTCAGTTGCTTTTCAATGGATAGTCCCCATCTGTTTTTGTGATTTTCACATCTACTGTAGGAAATTTCCCCTTTTGCTGTATTCCGAAGATATTTGGAATTTCTTATCTTGGGATCATCTCCTCCCTCCAGCAGCCTGATAATTTAATGCGTAAATCCAACGTTTACAAGTTGCGCACATCACTTGTTTGGCCGCTAGCTTGACCATCAACAGGGATTCTTGTACAATTATATTCTTGTCTTGTTCTTTTTTTTTAAGAAAAAATATTATTATTATTATTCAAGGCCATAATTTGAAGATTCCCAACAACATTCAGATAGAACCGAGCTGCTTCCAAAGGACTCACCCAAACACAGTCCTGCTGAACGCTGCAGGGTCTTTATGGTCACATACAGGTGTTCTGCTGGGTCTTTATGGTCACATACAGGTGTTCTGTTGGGTCTTTATGGTCTCATACAGGTGTTCTGCTGGGTCTTTATTGTCTCATACAGGTGTTCTGGGTCTTTATGGTCTCATACAGGTGTTCTGGGTCTTTATGGTCTCATACAGGTGTTCTGGGTCTTTGTGGTCTCATACAGGTGTTCTGCTGGGTCTTTGTGGTCAGATACAGGTGTTCTGCTGGGTCTTTATGGTCTCATACAGGTGTTCTGCTGGGTCTTTATGGTCTCATACAGGTGTTCTGGGTCTTTATGGTCTCATACAGGTGTTCTGCTGGGTCTTTATGGTCTCATACAGGTGTTCTGGGTCTTTATGGTCTCATACAGGTGTTCTGCTGGGTCTTTATGGTCTCATACAGGTGTTCTGCTGGGTCTTTATGGTCACATACAGGTGTTCTGTTGGGTCTTTGTGGTCACATACAGGTGTTCTGTTGGGTCTTCATGGTCTCATACAGGTGTTCTGCTGGGTCTTTATGGTCTCATACAGGTGTTCTGCTGGGTCTTTATGGTCTCATACAGGTGTTCTGCTGGGTCTTTATGGTCTCATACAGGTGTTCTGCTGGGTCTTTATGGTCTCATACAGGTGTTCTGCTGGGTCTTTATGGTCTCATACAGGTGTTCTGGGTCTTCATGGTCTCATACAGGTGTTCTGGGTCTTTATGGTCTCATACAGGTGTTCTGGGTCTTTATGGTCTCATACAGGTGTTCTGCTGGGTCTTTATGGTCTCATACAGGTGTTCTGCTGGGTCTTTATGGTCTCATACAGGTGTTCTGGGTCTTTATGGTCACATACAGGTGTTCTGCTGGGTCTTTATGGTCTCATACAGGTGTTCTGATGGGTCTTTATGGTCTCATACAGGTGTTCTGATGGGTCTTTATGGTCTCATACAGGTGTTCTGCTGGGTCTTTATGGTCTCATACAGGTGTTCTGGGTCTTCATGGTCTCATACAGGTGTTCTGGGTCTTTATGGTCTCATACAGGTGTTCTGCTGGGTCTTTATGGTCACACACAGGTGTTCTGCTGGGTCTTTATGGTCTCATACAGGTGTTCTGGGTCTTTATGGTCTCATACAGGTGTTCTGGGTCTTTATGGTCTCATACAGGTGTTCTGGGTCTTTATGGTCTCATACAGGTGTTCTGGGTCTTTATGGTCTCATACAGGTGTTCTGCTGGGTCTTTATGGTCTCATACAGGTGTTCTGGGTCTTCATGGTCTCATACAGGTGTTCTGGGTCTTTATGGTCTCATACAGGTGTTCTGGGTCTTTGTGGTCACATACAGGTGTTCTGGGTCTTTATGGTCACACACAGGTGTTCTGCTGGGTCTTTATGGTCTCATACAGGTGTTCTGGGTCTTTATGGTCTCATACAGGTGTTCTGGGTCTTTATGGTCTCATACAGGTGTTCTGGGTCTTTATGGTCTCATACAGGTGTTCTGGGTCTTTATGGTCTCATACAGGTGTTCTGCTGGGTCTTTATGGTCTCATACAGGTGTTCTGCTGGGTCTTTATGGTCTCATACAGGTGTTCTGGGTCTTCATGGTCTCATACAGGTGTTCTGGGTCTTTATGGTCTCATACAGGTGTTCTGGGTCTTTGTGGTCACATACAGGTGTTCTGGGTCTTTATGGTCTCATACAGGTGTTCTGCTGGGTCTTTATGGTCACATACAGGTGTTCTGCTGGGTCTTTATGGTCTCATACAGGTGTTCTGGGTCTTTATGGTCTCATACAGGTGTTCTGCTGGGTCTTTGTGGTCAGATACAGGTGTTATGCTGGGTCTTTATGGTCTCATACAGGTGTTATGGGTCTTTATGGTCTCATACAGGTGTTCTGGGTCTTTGTGGTCACATACAGGTGTTCTGTTGGGTCTTTATGGTCTCATACAGGTGTTCTGCTGGGTCTTTATGGTCTCATACAGGTGTTCTGGGTCTTCATGGTCTCATACAGGTGTTCTGGGTCTTTATGGTCTCATACAGGTGTTCTGGGTCTTTGTGGTCACATATAGGTGTTCTGGGTCTTTGTGGTCTCATACAGGTGTTCTGGGTCTTTGTGGTCAGATACAGGTGTTCTGCTGGGTCTTTATGGTCTCATACAGGTGTTCTGGGTCTTTATGGTCTCATACAGGTGTTCTGCTGGGTCTTTGTGGTCACATACAGGTGTTCTGGGTCTTTATGGTCTCACACAGGTGTTCTGGGTCTTTGTGGTCAGATACAGGTGTTCTGCTGGGTCTTTATGGTCTCATACAGGTGTTCTGGGTCTTTATGGTCTCATACAGGTGTTCTGCTGGGTCTTTATGGTCTCATACAGGTGTTCTGCTGGGTCTTTATGGTCTCATACAGGTGTTCTGGGTCTTTATGGTCACATACAGGTGTTCTGCTGGGTCTTTATGGTCACATACAGGTGTTCTGCTGGGTCTTTATGGTCACATACAGGTGTTCTGCTGGGTCTTTATGGTCTCATACAGGTGTTCTGTTGGGTCTTTATGGTCTCATACAGGTGTTCTGGGTCTTTATGGTCTTATACAGGTGTTCTGCTGGGTCTTTATGGTCTCATACAGGTCTTCTGGGTCTTTATGGTCTCATACAGGTGTTCTGATGGGTCTTTATGGTCTCATACAGGTGTTCTGTTGGGTCTTTATGGTCTCATACAGGTGTTCTAGGTCTTTGTGGTCACATACAGGTGGTGTTCTAGGTCTTTGTGGTCACATACAGGTGTTCTGCTGGGTCTTTATGGTCTCATACAGGTGTTCTGATGGGTCTTTATGGTCTCATACAGGTGTTCTGATGGGTCTTTATGGTCTCATACAGGTGTTCTGTTGGGTCTTTATGGTCTCATACAGGTGTTCTAGGTCTTTGTGGTCACATACAGGTGTTCTGCTGGGTCTTTATGGTCTCATACAGGTGTTCTGATGGGTCTTTATGGTCTCATACAGGTGTTCTGATGGGTCTTTATGGTCTCATACAGGTGTTCTGCTGGGTCTTTATGGTCTCATACAGGTGTTCTGCTGGGTCTTTATGGTCTCATACAGGTGTTCTGCTGGGTCTTTATGGTCACATACAGGTGTTCTGTTGGGTCTTTATGGTCTCATACAGGTGTTCTGCTGGGTCTTTATGGTCACATACAGGTGTTCTGTTGGGTCTTTATGGTCACATACAGGTGTTCTGCTGGGTCTTTATGGTCTCATACAGGTGTTCTGCGTCTTTGTGGTCAGATACAGGTGTTCTGCTGGGTCTTTATGGTCACATACAGGTGTTCTGATGGGTCTTTATGGTCTCATACAGGTGTTCTGCTGGGTCTTTGTGGTCACATACAGGTGTTCTGCTGGGTCTTTGCGGTCAGATACAGGTGTTCTGGGTCTTTGTGGTCTCATACAGGTGTTCTGGGTCTTTGTGGTCAGATACAGGTGTTCTGGGTCTTTGTGGTCAGATACAGGTGTTCTGGGTCTTTGTGGTCACATACAGGTGTTCTTGCTGGGTCTTTATGGTTGTCACAGACAGGTGCCTTTTGAGTATGAATAAAGGTTTGAAATGAAGACAATTGTGCTCAGTGCATTCTCATGGGCCCTGCATCACATTGTCCTACAGATTCTTCATGCTAAGACACCCTTAGGCGCGTCTTCCCCGCGCACCACCTGTGGCCCATGGCGCTATCCTTAGTCTGTCCTCCAGGAGTCAAACCCGGTGTGCTACGTTGGTGAGCGAGTGCATTTCCCTCGACAATACCGAGACATACCTTTCCGACAGCCTCACCCAAGCCTGAAATAGGCCTATAATAAAAAACTATTAAAATACATTCAACTGGTAAAAGAAATGCTTTTGAAATGTAAAATAATAGACCTAAAATGCTGATAATAAATCATATTCAGCCTATGGATTTACTTTGTCCTAAATAATGCATGTCATAGCTACGGCGCACGCGACACACACGGTGGTTATTTTAATAACGGAGCATTGCAAATATGAATCCTGCGGGATATTTTGAATGAATGAAACTAGGATCAGAGGTTATTGTGGAAGGCCTACCGGGCGTTTGGCTCTAATCCGTTTCATATTCTCCGCTGTGGATGCATTTGGTTAACCGGAGCGCACGGATTGTGTTTCATTCAAGCATAAATTGAAGCGACTTTACGCGTGGAACGTGGATGTGAATTATGAGGAATCTGAATCTGTGGATTGTTGAATTGTATCCCTGTCACACGTTATTGTGATATTGTAACTGGGGTTAAAAAGGCTAAATTGATCGGCTCTCGCAGGGCGAAGCTGGGTGTGTTGACTAGGCGTAAGAATGAGTTGGATGCGCTGTTTGACGGACTTGATGACGTGGACGTGGGAAAAGTGAATGAGCAATTGCAAGCCTTTGATGTTTTGATGAATGAATTTGAGAAAATGCATCAATCTGTTTAAGCACTGTTATATGATGATGAAAAAGAGGGTGCTAAACATGACTGGTATAAACCAAAGGTTAATCAATTCAATGCATTTATGGACGATGTCCGAAACAGATTAAAACCTGGTTACTAGTGAAACTGTTAATAGCCTCCAAGCTTCTCTGACACCGTTATTTCGGGGGTCGCGCCTTGAAAACTTTGGGAACCATGTATTTATATAGTACATGATACCTAAGCGCATACAGTACAGATATCCTCATACATATCTATTCATTTGTATCAATTAGATACGCTTTGGGCTTTTTTATCTACTTATTCTGAAAGAGTTGAAATAATCTCAGTGTGGTACGGCAACTGCACCGTTAAGGACCGGAAATCACTCCAGAGGGTAGTGAAAATAGCCCCAACGCATCACCAAGACCCCACTCCCCCCCATCTCATCAATCTATGAGAAGCGGTGCTCACGGAGAGCACGGAACATCATCAAAGACGCTTCTCACCCCAACCATGGACTGTTCACCCGCCTGCGGGGTACTCGCTCTGGGGCACGCTACCGCAGCCTCCCAGGCAGAACCAACAGGACCAGGAATAGTTTCTTCCCCTCAGCTGTCAGACTTCTGAATCAAAACTATACGTAGCCCACTGCACCTCACTGTATACCTGTAATATAGCCATAGCTTATGTAGACTTTATTTTAATGATTATTTTAATTATGATTTTTTATTCTCACCATTGCACATTGTGCTAACCATTGCACTTTACTGTACAGTTTTATTTATATGTGTCTTAAATTGCAACTGACTGTTGATTGTCACATCCTGGTTGGACGTACACAATCTTGTTGCACTTTCTTGTACTGTGTAATGACAATGAAGTGAATCTAATCTAATCTCTGTTTAGTGGTTGCCACAGTGGTTGCCACAATCCCACGGAAAATTTTGTTTGAGAATGGTTTTGATAATATGTGTACCGCTCCAATTCATTCAGACGCGCAAGTCAAAATAATGGACTTTCGTCTTCTTGTGTCACCTTCCCCCACTCTCACCCGCCCGTGTGGGATCTCTTTCGGAGCAGACGCTCGTTGGCTACAACGGTTATCAATCATTTTCGCCATCAGTTGTGATTGGTCAGTTCAGGACCGTTCATTACCAGACATGGTCATTTGACGGAGCGGCCTGTCAAATGACGCTCGCCGGATATATCGTCATGTAACTTGAGTGTGGTGGCGATCGTAAGGCGGCAAATGAAACTTTCAAACGGTGTATTGGATGATCTGTGAAAAATGCAGCCTGGAGCCGGTAGACAAACGCAAAGTGCTACGACATGCGTGCGTGACGTAACGTTAAGAGGCTAAAGCAACAGGGAGCCACAGCAGAGTGGCTGAAGAGCCGTAGGTTGCCGACCCCTGCCTTTAACTAACCATAGCCATTAAGCAAACCATAACCTGTTAAGCTGTAGGGCCAATTGGGGGACCCTGCTGTTGCTCGTCATAAATCGATCAATACAGACTGTATTAATTAATGTATCATTTTTTTTCTCCAAATGTAGCCAAGAGTAAATACCCTAACCCTATCAACACAGCAGTCAAAGTGTATATTTTCAGCAGTACGTTTGTTTACCAATCATTTTAAGTGTTATTTGCAAAATATGAGTTTCTGAATTCTGTGAATTCTCTGTGCATTGCATCGGAAAAAGGCAAGTAGTCATGCAAGGAAATGACTAAATCCGGATTGAACAATGCCATTGGAAAGAGGAGATTTGGCCCGATCCATAGATGTATGACATGGCCATAATACGGTAATTTATAGGCCTGATATTCTATATTCTATATTCAAATTGCATTATATTTCAAATTGCATGTGTCCGGATGGAACAATTCTGTACTGTATCTACAAAAACCCTCTAAATCATCTCCCCTTTATTAATTTGCTTAGATTTCTTTGTATACTTGATCTCAAGAAGGTGCCAGTGAGCTCAGTGAACAAGTTTCTTACCAAGAACATGCAAATGGACCTTGTAGAAGTGGCACAATCTTCCATTTACTTGGGTATGTACTTTTAGAAAATATGGCTACAGCTTAAGAGGTTAAAACTTACCTTGACCCTAACCATAATGGTAACATGGGTGGTTGTGTAATGGTCCAACTGCAGTGACTGCTGGTTCAAGCCCTGGTCACACCCCAGAGTTAAATCTCTGTTTTGTTTTTGGTTTACCACCCCCTGCTGGTAGTGTACCTTAACTGCACCTTAACTGCACCTTCACACCTGCTTGGTCCTTTCACCATAACCATTTGTCATGACACTGACACGCTATATCGGGTTGATGTGTTTGAGTGTATAAGTGAACATGTGCGTGTGTGTGTGTGTGTGTGTGTGTGTGTGTGTGTGTGTGTGTGTGTGTGTGTGTGTGCGTGTGTTTGTGTGTGTGCGCTTGTGGTGTGTTGTGTTACGAAGTGGGTCAAGGATGTTTGTGCAGCAGTGCTAGTTGATGCAATGAACTATTGTAGACTGAATCATGAATAAAACAGCGTGTGTTTGACTCAACTTTATAACATGACAGTTCCAGTAACAAGCCCTAGATTCCACTAATGACTGTTCTGGGACATTAGCCATGCAGAGACACAGTCACAGCAGCATGCTTTACACCGGGAGACTTGACAATTACGTTTGAGAGATTTCTGCGTTACTTGTTTTGGTCGTGGAGCTCTCTTTTGTGTTTGTCAGATTGTTTATTTAATTTCACCCGCAGAAGAACCAGCTGTAACAGTTCTCACATCTCTGTACGTCTTCAACATACTGCATCTCCTCATTTGCTAAACAAACCGATGTTTGTGCATGCACATGTGCCAGGTGTTGTTGCCATGGTTACATGCTAACATGGGAGACACCGGGTGAGCAAGTAGGTTGACTTTACACTGCAGCTCGGCAACAATTACACAGTAATTAGGGTGTGGGCTCCTTTCAATAGAGTCAATTGCTGACTTGACAGCCGCCCACTGTAAAGAACATAACCAGATAAGCCTCCTGTCAAAATCTGGTTATGTGTGATTGGCTGGTTTTCCTCGTGATGGTGGGGGCACCGGGACCGGGGGGGGGGGGGGGGGGGGGGTGGGGTGGCCCGCAGGTGTGGCATTCCCGTCACCGTGCATGACGTGTGAGTGGCGCGCAGGCTGTTTTGTGTTTTAATTCGGTCATGGCGTGCTCTATCGGAGGGTGTGTCTTGGATGGGGATGTGGTAGCGATTGATGTGTGGGGTGTTTTGGGGGGACTGACTGTTCCGGGGGGGTTCACATGCCTTCGAGCAACATTGTACTTTTGTACTTATTTTATGCCATTATTAAGTCTGCACGTTTACATTGCACTACTTTTATTGTCTTTTATACCTATTCTTATGTCTGCAATTTATGCATTGTTTTTTATTCCGTCAATCTGTGTGCTGATTTTATGCCTATGTTAATTTTATACTATATATACAGTTATTAATATTTTGTATTGTTATATTGTAGAAATGTGTGCATTGAAATGTCTGTAAAGTCTCGACGACATTGAAAATGAGGGTGACCTCAATTGTCTTTTTGAGTATAAATAAAGGTTGATGATGATGATTATTACATTTCTTTTTCACTTATCATGTTGAATTCAATGACATGTTATTTTTAGTGTTTTGGCATTTAAACTCGGTCATGTGCAGTTGACTCATATGACGCAGACTAGTTGTCGAGCTGGTCAAACTAGAGGAGGTGGCGGAGAGGAGGATGAAAAGAGAGCTGGAGAATCCCTCCCACCCCCTCTATGAGGGGCTACAGATGCAGCACTGAAAAATCGAACCTCTCCTGCTCATCTGCTGCTCCTCTCCTGCTCCTCTCCTGCCTCTCCTGCTCCTCTCCTGCTCCTCTCCTGCCTCTCCTGCTCCTCTCCTGCTCCTCTCCTGCCTCTCCTGCTCCTCTCCTGCTCCTCTCCTGCCTCTCCTGCTCCTCTCCTGCTCCTCTCCTGCCTCTCCTGCTCCTCTCCTGCTCCTCTCCTGCCTCTCCTGCTCCTCTCCTGCTCCTCTCCTGCCTCTCCTGCTCCTCTCCTGCTCCTCTCCTGCCTCTCCTGCTCCACTTCTGCTCCTCTCCTGCCTCTCCTGCTGTGATTTTGTGACTCCTATTGTTCTGGACCGGGCCAGATTTCACACCTCCACTGCCTCCCACTTAAATTTGTATTTGTCCCAAACCGCCCCAGCTCCATCCGATTCCTTCGCTTTTTTCACTGTTTACTTATCATGCATTGCAACACTAATATATGGGCAGTACCCCAAGTCAGACTGCCCATATAAAAATGATCTTGGTGGCCTGGGGAAGCACTTAAGTTAAGTACCCTCCCTTTGTTCACGTTGGGACCCAGCCACCAGCCCCCAAAATATAACACCTGAGTGCTAGACGTAAAGGGGAACTATCTTATAAATAGCCTTTTTCAGTGTTTAGCATTGTTTCCTAGCTATGTGGACTTATATTAATAGGATATATGTCTCTAATTCTCATATTGGCGCATTCTTCCAATTCTCCTCTCACAATATTCACCCTCACTGTCATCTGAAAATGTGCATATCTGTGATGTCAGAGATTTCTCAGCTGCATAATAATGTGGCAGTTGGCACCAGGCCACACAGTGGTTGGAGCCCAGCCTCAAAACGGCTTAAGATCTTGAGGTAGAAAAATGCTGTTTTTGAGTACTTGATTAGAAATACAAAACAATAAGAAAAATTGAAAAAAAAAAAAAAGGTACAAAGGTGTTCCATAGACTCACAGGAATTGTGTAAAAGTGCCCAAATAGTGAAAGAAATAGTAAAATAGTTCCCTTTTAAGTGGCACACAAGCAGCACAAGCAGCACACAAGCAGCACACAAGCAGCAGAAGAGATCTGCATCTGTAGCCAAGCTGAGGAGCAGCACGCTCAGCCACAGACTCATACCGCCCCCCGACACACCACTAACCGCCTCGGCCAGTCCTTTTGTGCCAGCGGTCATCAGGCTCCACGACCGTGGGCAGGGACTGCTACCAGCAGCTGGAGAACTAACGGCTGCAAAACTCCAGAACTGACCACTACAGTGTGTCTGATTCTTAACCAGAACCTGCTCGGACTACAGTGTAGTCGGACGTATACTGTATCATGCCAGTTAGGGTAGCTTGTGAGTTAACTTTGACCCTTACTCATAGTATTATATTCAGATTCAATTTGATTGCCT
>NC_140175.1:99958199-99978199 GCF_963971535.1 Notolepis coatsorum
GGGATATGAGGACTGTGTGTATGTGTAACTAGCAGTGATGGGAATAACGCCGTTATAAACTAACAGCGTTAGTTTTTTCAGTAACGAGTAATCTGACGGATTACTCTTCCAATCTTAATAACGCTGTTACCGGTACTGCCAAAAAATGCGGCGTGTTACTATGATTGAAGCTGTTTTTTTCATCAGACAGATCTCTGCGCCGAGAAGCAATACTTTTTTTCCTTGGTTAGTGGGCAGTGCGCGATTGGCTGAGGTTGAGTAAAATGTCATGGTAGAGGTGGGCGGGTGTTCGAAAGCATCCAGAGTCTGACACACAGTGACAACACAAGCGACTCAGTCAATGACAGACCGTGGGTCCGTGTACGTTTTGATAGTTTGTTTGGCGAGCCCAAATAATCAAAAACGAATCCAACAAACAACACAAGCGAGCAGTCAACGACAGACCGCGGGTCCATGAACGTTTTTTGTTCGCTCTTGTGTTAGTTGTGTTGCAGCGCAGGGCACTACAGTAATGGAGGCTACAGCCTTATCAACAGTGCTGCACTTCCTGGTTTAATAGCACAGTCTTTAGGTGCTCAGAGATATATATATATATGCATATATGTCATGCATGTCTTAAATGTCATGATTAGATTAGTTTAGATGATTAGATTAGATTCTTATATCTGTATGTTGTGTATGTCATAAATGTCATGAATTGAAAATGGGGGACCCTGATGTAAACAAGATGAAAGTCTTTCTCTGGTCTGCATCCCACATCGCACGCCGGAAACGGTTTACGACGTGTTTCAAGTTCATGCGAATTCTGCCATTCCACGGCGTACAACGTTATTGAGATCATATTTCATTTTTTCGCCATGTTATTCATAATTCCCTCACGGAGCCTGGTCTGATGCAGTGGGAGCCTGCACAACTCTGCAACGCTTCAATACTGCCGCCTGGTGGATGATCGGCGAGTTACCAAACCGGAAATGGACGAGTCGATCTCAGTATGTCTGGGAAATGCGTCAGGCACTCACATAATTGTTGCGGGACTGTAGACACACACCATGAATATAGATCGCTGCCATAACTCAATAATTGACATGATTTGGGTGTGTATTATTATTATACAAACAGGAAATGGATCGACTCGATCGCAGTCAAATAAGTGGGATCTTTTTGCTCCAGTCTCATCGCCCAACGGTAAGAGGACGCTGACATCATTTTCAAGGCGATTGTACATTTCTTTGTTTACAAACCAACTGATCAATAAATCAACCCATACTACATAAAGCATTTACTGACGATCACGGACTTATAAACCACCCCCCCCCCCCGTTAATCCGCGCATGATGAGTCATAACGTTTAGGATCGTATTCAGTTGGATTTTTTTATATGGCGTGTATCACGAATAAACTGCAATCGATAATCTATATTATGCGTTTAGGCCTATAACTAGCGTTCTAGGAATTACTGCAGAAAACGATAAAAACATATTTATATTCTAGACGGTATTTTCGTATGAATGTATGAATGAAAAAGTATAACGTTCCCACATCCTGAACAATAGATAATCGATGTTGAATGGGCCATAGTAATGTCAATTTTGCAATACAATTTAAAAGGTTATAGCCCTGCAAAGAAGGTGAACATCTCCATAGACTTAGAGTGGTGGCAGAGAGTGGTATAAGATGCTCAAATTGCGTGGCAGGGAATGTGTTAACAATTGTGTGTATTGAGCTGTACTGTACTGTACCCATTCTGCAATCTGTTAATTAAAATGTTCAATCAATCAGTATGTGTTATTTCTTTTTGGTATAGTGCTTAACAAGCATTATTTAATGTTGCCCAGTTGTGGCCTGTTGAGGGGCAATACATATCAAAAGTTCCAAAACATCTATTGTGTTTGTATTTGTATGATCCACTATATAAACATAGTAATTATAATATCTACATACATGGTATTTTATTGGAGGCTAGTCTCACTTTGTCCCACAGCAACATTAAAATAGTTTAGATTTGTGTATGTTGTTTATGTAAAAAATGTACTTGAAAGTAACACAATAGTTACTTTTATCATTTGTAACTGAGTAAGTAAGTTAGTTACTTTTTGGAAGAAGTAACTAGTAACTGTAACTAGTTACTTTTTAAAAGTAACTTGCCCAACACTGGTAACTAGAAGGGATATGAGGACTGTGTGTATGTGTAACTAGAAGGTATCTAACCCTAACTAACCTTACTGTCATACACTTGTCCTAATAAACTAACCTACACTGTAGCACCCAACACTTTGATGAACATTGTTACTCAGCTGATAGAGTTGTGCCCTTCCGGATGACTTGTCGTACAGAACTTGTAAGTCGCTTTGGATAAAAGCGTCAGCTAAATGACTAAATGTAAATGTAAATTTAAATGTAGAAGGGATATGAGGACTGTGTGTATGTGTAACTAGGAGGGATATGAGGACTGTGTGTATGTGTAACTAGGAGGGGTATGAGGACTGTGTGTATGTGTAACTAGAAGGGATATGAGGACTGTGTGTATGTGTAAGGACTGTGTGTAACTAGGAGGGATATGAGGACTGTGTGTGTAACTAGAAGGGATATGAGGACTGTGTGTATGTGTAAGGACTGTGTGTAACTAGGAGGGATATGAGGACTGTGTGTAACTAGGAGGGATATGAGGACTGTGTGTATGTGTAAGGGATATGATGACTGTGTGTATGTGTAACTAGGAGGGATATGAGGACTGTGTGTATGTGTAACTAGGAGGGATATGAGGACTTTGTGTATGTGTAACTAGAAGGGATATGAGGACTGTGTGTATGTGTAACTACTAATTAGGAGGGATATGAGGACTGTGTGTATGTGTAACTAGGAGGGATATGAGGGCTGTGTGTATGTGTAACTACTAACTAGGAGGGATATGAGGACTGTGTGTATGTGTAACTAGGAGGGATATGAGGACTGTGTGTGTATGTGTAACTACTAACTAGGAGGGATATGAGGACTGTGTGTATGTGTAACTAGGAGGGATATGAGGACTGTGTGTATGTGTAACTTGAAGGGATATGAGGACTGTGTGTATGTGTAACAAAGGGATATGAGGACTGTGTGTATGTGTAACTAGGAGGGATATGAGGACTGTGTGTATGTGTAACATTCTTGGACTTGAGTGCTACAGTCTTGAGTGCATAGTAGTATAGACATATTAGCATAGTATAGTAATATAGGCAAGGTAGATTCCTTAGTAGCAAAGGTTAGTAGTATCATGATTTTTTTTAATTTCAGATATTGATATAAGAAGTGTGTTTTTAGTCGACAGTAGAAAATTGGGCGGTTTTCGGCTGTCCTGACTGTGGTGGGACGTTCATTCCACCATTGTGGAGCGAGGACCGAGAATAGGCTTCTTCTCTATGATGACCCCCCAGGAACTCACATAAGAGTGGGTCTCAGGTGGCCAGAAGATGCAGAGCGTAGGAGTCTTGAGGGCAGGGCCGGACTGGGGAAATAATTCATACCAGGAGATATAGCGCGAAATATAGCCCCAATCAGGCCACTTTTTAAGCGGGGGGTCTGGGGGTCCCCCACCAGGACATTTTTTGTTACAAAGACTTAATTTCCTGCATTCTGGTGAATTTTAGTGCATGTGAATCACAAACTAATGAGCCAACAATTGCTTAGTACAATGTACTGTTATGAACCTCAAATACAACTGTTGTGGCACTAGCAATGCTACTCTCTCCACCTTCAAAAAGAAAAAAGCAAGAGCACAACATATTTTTCTATTTACTATTATAATACAGTTAACCACTCTCTCCACCTATTCAAACAGAGCAAGAGCACAATACCATATTCACTTTACTGATGCACTACCCATCAACAGTTAAAATAGCCCTTTACACAAACATTAAATAACAGACCTTTCATTACAATACTATAATAACAGTAGCCACTGCCAGAATATATCGCGTGTGGTGAGCACACGCATGCATGCACAACGAAGACAGAAGATTGTGTTGTCTCAATCATTTTACCTATAAAATGAGCTCAAAGTATGAGCTCACTAACTGAAATTTTCAACAAAAAACATCAATTGTCAAATAATATTGATCACATTAACTAGACTAGATGTTTTTGAGGAAATTAGAAAGGGAACAACAACTTAACCCTTGTGTCTGATCAGATTCTTATTTTTTTGATAACTTTGCAGTGATTATGTTTGTAGCCAATATATGTGGAAAAGGTGTGTAATCTTTGAATTATCTTGGAATTATTTTGACTTTCTCTTTCATAAATTATTTATTCAACTTCAGCCCCAATCATAACCACCACATATTGTTTTTTGTAATGTCAAATTTAACAACTCCTTTCAGAAAAGTGGGAGTATTTCATTTTTAATCTGAAGTTGAATAAAATATTTACGGAAAAGAAAGTGGGAAATTATTTCAACATATAATCTTTTTATGGCGTTTTTCAATTTAGTCCCCTAATATGGTAAGAGTATAACACTTTAGTTTTCAGACACAAGGGTTAAATTATTTATTTGTTTCTTGGCAGATTTAACATTGGGCTTTTGACAGGGGAGATGATGCATTGCATGGTAACGTTAGCTAGCTAACATCCACATGTTTATTTGTATCACTGACTAACCTGCTGGTTCCTTGACCTTGGTGCAAGAAAACATTTGATAAATGTTGCCGGATTTAGCAGCATCTCCTGTAAGGGCCTTTCTTTTTCTTTGTTTTATCCCTCTCTCCTCCACCCTTTCTCTTTCTTCCACTGTCCATCTTGACATCAACGTTAATTGACTTCCGCTCTACTGTATCTCTCCCGAGTCCCTCACTACCTGGCTCACTGCCTGGCTGTTATTCTGCATCTGAGTGCCATCTGCCATTCCATTCGCCGCCTCCGCTGTCAATCAGTTGTATCGCCTGGTCCCGCCTCCACCAATCACAAGCGGCAGCACGGCTCCATTTGTGTGTGTGTGTGTCCGCGTGAGGGAGAGAGTCAGATAGTTCTCCAACTCTGTCGCAGACAGTGAAATCCTGGTTGTTCCCCACCCACCTAGGTTATCTAACTATCGCGCCGCGCCGCCGCCACAACTACAAACAATGGCCTGGCATTATTTTTTTATAATAATTTTTATAATCTTTTTTATATATAATTTTTTTTTGTATCTGTGCAGGCCATCGGGAAAACTCCCGGTGCTCCCGATGGCCAGTCCGGGCCTGCTTGAGGGTGTGTAGTTAGAGACCATTGACCGGAGCTAGGAGGGAGCTGTTCGATAGCCCTCGATATGGCAGGTCAAGGACCTGGAAGCGGGTAGGTTGGAGATCAGGCGGGGCGCTGCATTCTATAATGAGTTGAAGCGGCTTGAATTAATGAATGAATGAATGAATTTATTCACACACACACACGATATATTACATGTAGGCTACATATCTTCATGTGAAACAACAACGACGCAATTGTGTGCATGTGCCAGGTCTCCCAAGAAGCTATTTAAAGCTTTTGGAGGGAGCCTGTCACAAATATAGACAAAAAATAAACAACAAAAACTAAAACAAAACATACAACGTGGGTAGGCTTACACACCTACCTACTAACTGGACATACAACATAGATACATAAATACAGACAATTTATATACCTACGTTATTATTCTATTTAGAGATATGATTTAAGCAGTTCCTTTTTCAATGATTTTTTGTGTTTTGAAGGATTTAGACAGTTTCAGGCTCTCGTCAAGCTCGTTCCAGATCTGTGGCCCCCTGCATGCTATGCTTAGGCTAGCACATTTGAGTTTTCTCCTCTTGCCAAATATAAGATGATCCTATTTCTTGTGTTGTGGATGTCCAGTGGAAGCTCAGACAGTCTGTGATTCATGTTGTTGACAACTTGATACATAATTGATGCGTTTTGGTGTATGTTAAACTCAGCGAGCCTCAGGAGACCAAAGCGATGGAACAAAGGGCGTGAGGGCGCTTTATACCTGGACCATGACACTACTCGTAGTATTTTCTTTTGTAAGCTTTCAAGTTTCTTAAGATGGCTGGGGTAAGTGTTGCACCATATGACGTTACAATAGTTGATGAGGGGTTCATACAAGGTTTTATATAGAGTGAGAAGGGCAGGCAAGGGAAGAAAATGACGTATTTTACAGAATAAGCCAACATATTTGGACAGTTTTGTTTGTAGATATTTTATGTGGCATTTGAAATTTAGTGACTCATCGATGACGACCCCCAGGAATTTTGTGGACACCACTCTTGACAGCTCCTTTCCATTCATTTTTAAGCACATATGATCTGTGCGCATACAATTTGAGTGGAAAACAATAAAGTTTGTTTTGCTGAGATTAAGTCATAATTTATTGCATTTGGTGTCCACTTTTTGTAGTTCTGTGTTGAGTAAATCTTGTAACTCGAGTGGATTTTTGTTTGACAAAAACGAATTTCTGTCATCACCAGTGAATATTACTTTGTGCAGAATTTCAGATGAGTTGACAAAGTCATTTATATATAGAATGAATAGTAAAGGCCCTAGGTGGTAGCCGGTAAACCAGCAGTAGTCCAGAAGGACTGTTGATTGCAGGAGGAGTCTGGCTTCTTTTGTCAGTAAGGGGAGGATCCTTCTCACGTTGCTCAGGAAGAATTAGCAGGTTCTGGTTGTTCAGTCAAGGACTACCCCTAGGTACACACCTTGCAGTATTATTTACTTATTTAGTCAGGGATGTAATGTCTATATTTGTTGCTTGAAGCAGCAAGTGCTAGAACCCCATAGTCAAGGGGCATAGCTTTGTTTAGTTATTTCCTTTGTTTTAAATTGCCTTATGTTGTTTTGAGGAGCCCTGTGTTTTTTTATTACATATAATTATGCTGCAACGTTTTCCACTGGTGAAAGCAAATAAAAACAAGACACTAGGTGAATTGACAAACTGCCTCCATGACTCCTTCCACTACGTGGTATCATTCTACGTCCCAATCTCACTTAACATATGTAAATAAAGTACTACAGGAAAAAGGTACATACGTTATGTTATAGCCATAAGTAATATATTGATGTATTTATGAAAATGTACAGGGTGTACATATTATAAGTTATGTAATAAGTACATATATATTTTATATTTTTAAATTTTTTAAACATTTGAGTTCCTGGGGAACAAACCCAGGACGCTCGCATTTCTGATAGCCTCACCTAAATCCTAACCTTAATCTTAACCTTAACCACACTGTTACCTTAAACTAACCATAACCATCTAACCCCAACCTTAACCATAACCCTAACTTTATATCCTAATCATAACCATTAAACGTTAAAAAAAAACATAATCATAGTATTGCTATTGCTAGGTTTGGTCAGGTGGCTTAGTTTAGTGGTGAAAGCACTCGCCCGTGACTTTTGCAGATATGAAACGTATTACTTACGGTATACAAAATGTAAATATATTACATAACGTATGTTACATACCTTTTTTCCTGTGGTCGATTAGTACTTTATTTACGTTTTCTGATGAGATTTTGTTGCAGAGACTACCACAGTCCATTTACTATTACCATTGTATTACTGGAGATCTATGGTACTCAACACTGTGCCCTCTATGATAAGATGTGTTGGTCTTCTTTGGCAGAGAGGCATAGTGATAATTGGTATTTTGTTTATCAGAGAGGTACCACCATTATCAGAAAGGTACCACGTTATATTGCAATGATGCTAGATTGGAAATTTGAACCCTGTCTAACCTGGTCAAATGACTGATTTATGCTTAAAGGAACACGCCAACTTTTTGGGAAATTAGCTTATTTTCCAGCCTTTTATTTTTTAAATAATTGTTCAACTTATGCTGAATATCATTACAGGAAGTTGGTGCACTAAAACAAAAGACGAGGGACCTTAATACTTTGAGTGCCGTGCTGTTTGGTTAATTTACCTTTAGAATGCCGGCCTTTCTAGTTGTTTCCTTGGTCGTTGCACTATGTTTGCGAAGCTGTGTTTGTGTTCTGTATTATAGCTGTGGTGTGGTGTGGCCCATTTCGACAAACATTACTTGTAGTCCAGCATGGGAGTAATAGTTTGTTTCGACACGCTGTAGTTTGTAGTTTATTACACGCTAAACATCTGAAGTAACAATTTATGTTCATATGGCCAATAGATTTGATATTATAGTGTATTTTTGATTATTAGTAATAGTTATTTCAACAGTATCATAGCATTATTCAGAATGGCTAAGTTGACCACAGCTTGGCTTGACCTTGGCAAACCTGATTGAATTGACACACACACACACCCACACTATATCTCACCCCCATCCAGGAACCAGTGTTGCTGTAAACCTGATGAACGAGAGAGACACACACTAATGCATGTGACAGAGATTAAGACTCACACACCAGCAGGGACGTGCACAGGACTTTAGAAAGGCAGGTGCCCTAGATGATAAAAGGGCATGAATTATTAAATGCAATTGGGGTTAATACAAGTCTATGGTACATTCAGTTTCACCGATAGATGTCACCAAAACTACATAGTGTCCCTTTAATAACACAATATGCGCTCCAGACCAACAGCTGCGAGAGAGAGAGAGAGAGAGAGAGAGAGAGAGAGAGAGAGAGAGAGAGAGAGAGAAAGAGAGAGAGAGAGAGAGAGAGAGAGAGAGAGAGAGAGAGAGAGAGAGAGAGAGAGAGAGAGAGAGAGAGAGAGAGAGAGACCAACCGACCGAGACCGCATTAACTACCTTGTTTAGTTGAAACGTGGTCCAGGTCAGGAGGGCTTGATGAAGTATTATGTCCACTGTCCCACAGTCACACACTGTTGTCTTGATGTATATCCACTGTCCTCCAGACTGCATCCAGCCAAATAGCTTATTGTTAGCACTGTAGCTTTGTTGTTGTCAAACTTGTCACCACACAGTCCTGACATTCACGAAGTCAAAAACTAATAATAGTGCTTGCCGATTGGTGCTAAGAACAGCAGGGCGGGTGCAAGCCGTGTGACGTAATTGGCAGACTCGACTGTCAATCAAAATTATTCTGTTAGAGAGAGAGAGAGAGAGAGAGAGAGAGAGAGAGAGAGAGAGAGAGAGAGAGAGAGAGAGAGAGAGAGAGAGAGAGAGAGAGAGAGAGAGAGAGTATGCTGCGTGATTCCAGGCAGCAGCAGACAGGGAGGGGCTGGGGAGGGGTGATTTGGCGACGTGTTTTTGGAAGGACCTATTATTTACAAGAGGGGTGGCATTTCTCTTTCTTTACCTAATATTTAGATTCTATCGTGACATCTTTCATTTGGAAGGGCAGGGCAGTATATCTATATGTGCAACAATAAAAAAAAAAAAAAAAAAAAAAAAAAGGGCACTTTCTAATGAAAAATGAAAAAGGCAGGTGCCCGGGCACCCCTTCACCCCTATGTATGCACGTGCCTGCACACCAGGCATGGCCGCCTAGTTATAGTTGAAAGTGGGGGTGCAAGATTTTTTTGTATTCTTTTTTTTTTTTTACCTTTTTTTTAACATTTAATGAACACCTGTATGTGCAATTTCCTGCAATATAGAGCCTTCAATCTTGACCAAAATAAAGCTGCTCTTTTCACTATAAAACTCAGTTTATATTGCAGTATGATAGCTATAATAATAATAACTTCACTGCGAGGGCTCTTTTAGCTAACGCTAGCTAGGCACGTATGATAGCCAATTACTATTATAATAATAATAACTTTCCCATCCTCCCAAAGCCCCCCCGGCCCCGTTCACATCCGCAGCGCAGTACCAACAACAACAACAACAACAACTAATTGACGTTATCAATAGCCCCAGTGAGCGCGGCGGCTGAATGAATGAATGAACACTTTATTTAACAGATTGCAGAATGGGTACAATACAGTACGGCTCAATACACACAATTGTTAAGGCGATGCAGACCAGAGAAAGACGTTTGTCTTGTTTACATCAGGGTCCACTCCATGTTAACCCCTTTCGTGACTGTGCTGCACCGAGTGAATCCACAGTCACTTGCTCCTCAATGGGAAACCAACCTAGATTTACCATGAAGGACTGGTTCTGGCCGAACCGTTCGTTATACAAGTATCACAGAGACATTACAAAGGTGCTCACAGTTGCACGAGGGGTTCGCACAGAGATACGGGATGGTTTGAAAGCTCGGCGTTGCTAATAAATATTTTTAATATTTTTTTATAAACTGCTCAAAGCGGCATTATTTCCGCCGTTGGGTGATCACAGCGCCTGCGCACCATCCCGTATCTCTGGATTCACTCGGTGCAGCGCAGCAGCGCCGAGGCTCACCATACGAGAAATATTCAGTTTCAATCTGTTTGCGCATTTAGTATACAGTCACAGTGTTCGACTTACATGATGATTTGCTCCATTTTGATGTAAACGCAGAAGAATAATCCAGTCACAATGTTATCCAATATCCAGCCTGAATTTTTCAAGGGCTTTCGAAAAAGCCGTCTCCCCCAACATGTCGTATACTGTACGTCATGCCGACGAACCGTGGCCCGTGGGCACTGGATCAAACCATTAAAGTGGGGGGTCACACAATCTTTGGAAACTTAAAAACTTGCTATTAAGTGTCATTGCGTATTATTAATTTGATTGAAATTACTTAGTTATGGTTAGATTTATATATGGGGGGGGGGGTATATCATATTTTTCATATGATCAAAAAGTGGGGGAGCAAAACCAGCGTTTCCCCCCCCATGTTCAATAGTCGCAGAGCACCCGCTCCGCGTGCTCTATTGCGCAGGCGTCTATGACACCAGGTATAATGTCATTAACATTTGAGTGACAGAAACCCCCATCCCAGAGACACACACATATACACACACACTGCACTGTACTTCACTTCGTGCACATGCACTGAATAAGAAATTCCACCATGTACCTTTACATCCCAACATTCGTCTGACCACACCCCCATCCGCTTACCTTCATAAGCAGGTGTGTGGTCACCTACTCGCCTCCTTCTTCACTTACATTTACATTTACATTTAGTCATTTAGCTGACGCTTTTATCCAAAGCGACTTACAAGTTCTGTACGACAAGCCATCAGGAAGGGCACAACTCTATCAGCTGAGCAACAATGTTCATCAAAGTGTTGAGTGCTACAGTGTAGGTTAGTTTATTAGGACAAGTGCATGACAGTACGGTTAGTTAGGGTTAGATTTTTTTTTTTTTTTTTTTTTTTTTAATTCAGATAATGGTTGAAGAAGTGCGTCTTTAGTCGACGGCGAAAGATTGGACGTGATTCGGCTGTCCTAACTGGGGTGGGTAGTTCATTCCACCATTGTGGGGCAAGGACTGAGAATAGGCGACTTCTCTTTGATGACCCTCCCGGAGCTTGGATAGGAGTAGGTCTGAGGCGGCCAGAAGATGCAGAGCGTAGGGGTCTTGAGGGTGTGTAGTTAGAGACCATTGACCGGAGGTAGGCGGGAGCGGTTCCCTTTGCCGCACGGTATGCTAGGTCGAGGGCCTTGAAGCGGATTCGTGCAGCAATGGGGAGCCAGTGCAGGTCCCTAAGAAGTGGGGTGACATGGGCCGACTTCGGTAGGTTTGAGATCAGGCGGGCCGCTGCGTTCTGAATGAGTTGAAGAGGCTTAGTGGCAGTGGCCGGGAGGCCAGCGAGCAGTGCATTGCAGTAGTCGAGGCGGGAGATGACTGTTGATTGGACGAGGAGTTGGGTGGCTTCTTTTGTCAGGAAGGGGCGTATCCTTCTGACGTTGCTCAGGAGGAATCGGCAGGTTCTGGTCGTCGCTGCGATGTGAGCAGAGAAGTTCAACTGGTCGTCGAGGACAACACCAAGGTTCTTGGCGGTCGGGGACGCAATCACAGCTGCATTCTCGACTGTGATTGAAAGGTCGGTTAGGGGGGAGGATTTGGCCGGCAGGTGGAGCAATTCTGTTTTGCTTAGGTTCAGTTTGAGGTGGTTGGACGTCATCCAGGCTGAGATGTCGGACAGACAGGCCGAGATCCGCACAGAGACGTGGATATCTGAGGGAGGGAAGGAGAGGAAGAGTTGAGTATCGTCGGCATAACAATGGTAGGAGAAGCCATGAGACGTGATAATGTTACCCAGTGATTTAGTGTAGAGGGAGAAGAGAAGGGGTCCTAAAACCGAGCCCTGGGGGACACCCGTCCGCAGGGGGCGGGTGGCCGACAGGGTCCCTCTCCATGACACTTGGTAGGAGCGGTCATTGAGGTATGATGACAGCCATGTCAGCGCAGAGCCAGCCACTCCCATTCCTGCGAGGGCCGCAAGGAGGATCTGGTGGTTGACTGTGTCGAAGGCTGCAGATAGATCTAGGAGAATCAGGACAGAGGAGAGGCCTTTCGCTTTTGCTAAGTGAAGTGCCTCTGTGACCGCAATGAGGGCTGTCTCTGTGGAGTGACCAGTCCTAAAGCCTGACTGATTAGGGTCTAGGAGGTCATTCTGTAAGAGATAAGTAGTAAGTTGGTTGGATACAGCACGTTCAAGTGTTCACCATAAGGAAGTGCCTTCGGTCAGATCCCCACTTGACGAGGTTGTTAGCTGAAGAAAGTTGAGACGTGTTTACATGGTGCTTATTTTTTTCTTCTCTCATATATTCGATAGAAAAACCTAAGTCATAATGTCTACTCCGGAGAGTCGTGTTCGCAGCGCCACTCTCCACCAGCGGTTCTCCATTTCCGCCTCCGTCGTACGTCCTGGAGCGGGGCTGTTGCCTCTCTCGTGGTTGACAGCTACGCCCGGTAGGCGTCCGATGGGTAGTTTGCCTCTCCAAGGAGCTGGTGCACCGTTGTCATCGCCTATGCGATGGCCTGGTTCTGGCTCTGGTTCCTCTGTTTCCGAGGAATCGTCCGCTGTTGGGCGGCCGGTTCCTTTGGTTCCAGGGGATTTGAGACGCAAACCTTTTGCGTCGGCTCACTCCCGTCGCAAGATGTTGGCTTGCAGACACGAACGGCCCGGGTTTGGTGAGTTGCTGGAGCCCAGTGAGGATGCGTCGGTCTCTACATGCCCGATGGAAACAGAGGATTACATGGTAGAGGCGGACGGGTTCTTATTTGAAGGCCCGGTGGAGACAGGTATCCCGCCCGTCCAGGTAACACTGGAGGGGGGTAAGATGTCTCCTTGGGGCGCCTCGTTTGAAGACGTTGGAGAAGAACCTCTGACTCGTCGGCGGGATGCCCTGCTATCAGCCACATCGGAGTGTGGCTCCTTGACCAGTGGAAGTCTGCTGTATGTGAGGGATGCAGGCTCGGTGGAGGAAAGTCTGCAGGGGGAACTGCAGGCTTTGTTTCCCGAGCTCATGGCGGTGGCGGCAGTCGCAAACGGCGTGCCGCTGCCGCAGCCACTGCCGGTTCCTGTCCCTGATGATCTCATAGGTCATTTATGGCAGCGTCGCCCGGTGAGAGGGGTGGACATTGTCTACCCATTTTTCCCCTCAATGGGGGCCTATGTTCGTCAGGGCCAGGTTACGCGGGTGGCGGGTTTGGTCGACGGTATGAGGGAGGCCGTGCCACGGCTTGATAGGCCGATGGCCGTGCTCCTCTGTCCGGAGGTGGTGTGGGAGCCGTTACAGAAGCCGGTTCCTTAAGGGAAATCGGCTAGGCGGTTGGCATACTGGAGCGACCAGTCATTTATCTCCGGAACACAATCTCTAGCTGCCGCGTCTAACATCGCGCAGCTGGCAAGATTCATGTCCGGGATATTGACGGGCGGCATGGAGCAGAGTGATGTACAACATGACCAGCTCTCCCAGGCGGCAGGAGCTGGCTTTGGGTTTTGCGGGCGGCCACTCCCCAGTAGGTTAGTACTAGTTTGGTATAGAGTGGTCGGCGGCTGGGGGGGTGCACGGTCCTCATCCATTGCTTGGCTTCCTACTGGGTCTAGAGGCAGAAAAGAGAACCATTATGGGCTCAAGGGACCACTCCAGTTTCCAGATTTGTTTGTGCTGATGTTCACCCGTACCCCTGAGGAGGTATGAGGGGTCACGTCGTCATCTAGTTTTTAACCTGATGTGCATCCATACCCCTGAGGAGGTAGAGGGGGGGCACAGTTATTTTAATAATTCATCTCTTTGTAATATAAGTGTTTCACATGATGTGCTTTCATACCCCTGAGGAGGTAGAGAATTTAAGTCGTCACATGATGTGCCTTCAAACCCCTGTGGAGGTAGAGAATTTTATTCATTATTTGGTCCATTCTTTTGAAGCGGGATGGCGCCCTCTATAGGTGGTTTTTGGTATTCATTTTTTTTTTTTTAATAATTAATTTTTTTGTAATATAGGTGTTTTCACATGGTGTGCTTTCATACCCCTGAGGAGGTAGAGATTCTAAGTCGTCACATGATGTGTCTTCATACCCCTGAGGAGGTAGAGAGTCTAGGTTATTTATACTTAGATAGATAGGTAAATAGTTAGTTAAGGTCGGTTGTTTGTAGTTACATTGTTTTTGAATGGTTTCTGCTTTTCTACTCCTGTGGACCAGTTACGAGGAAGTTACACTCTAGACCAGGCTTAGGCTTAGGTTCGGGCTTTGGATTTTGCGGGCGGCCACTCCCCAGTAGGTTAGTACTAGTTTGGTATAGAGTGGTCGGCGGCTGGGGGGGTGCACGGTCCTCATCCATTGCTTGGCTTCCTACTGGGTCTAGAGGCAGAAAAGAGAACCATTATGGGCTCAAGGGACCACTCCAGTTTCCAGATTTGTTTGTGCTGATGTTCACCCGTTCCCCTGAGGAGGTATGAGGGGTCACGTCGTAATCTAGTTTTTAACCTGATGTGCATCCATACCCCTGAGGAGGTAGAAGGGGGCACAATTATTTTAATAATTCATCTCTTTGTAATATAAGTGCTTCACATGATGTGCTTTCATACCCCTGAGGAGGTAGAGAATCTAAGTCGTCACATGATGTGCCTTCAAACCCCTGTGGAGGTAGAGAATTTTGTTCATTATTTGGGCCATTCTTTTGAAGCGGGATGGCGCCCTCTATATGTGGTTTTTGGTATTAATTTTTAATTTTTTAATAATTCATTTTTTTGTAATATAGGTGTTTTCACATGGTGTGCTTTCATACCCCTGAGGAGGTAGAGATTCTAAGTCGTCACATGATGTGTCTTCATACCCCTGAGGAGGTAGAGAGTCTAGGTTATTTATACTTAGATAGATAGGTAAATAGTTAGTTAAGGTCGGTTGTTTGTAGTTACATTGTTTTTGAATGGTTTCTGCTTTTCTACTCCTGTGGACCAGTTATGAGGAAGTTACACTCTAGACCAGGCTTAGGCTTAGGTTAGGGCTTTGGGTTTTGCGGGCGGCCACTCCCCAGTAGGTTAGTACTAGTTTGGTATAGAGTGGTCGGCGGCTGGGTTATGTGCACCAGCCATTACCTAATGCACACCACATACATAGGCTGTATGTGTTGTGTGTTTTTAAGGCTTCTAAGGCCTCATTGTAGACTATGAGGTTTTTAACCCTCAGGAAGTCCAGTGTGTCCTTTTGCCAGTTGTTATTGTCTGTGTCCGTTAGGTTGTCTGTAATCGTATTTTGTAATTTTTCCCGTTTTGCTAAGTTTCTTTGGTAGCGTAGTTGTTGTGCTACTCCTTTTGTAATATTAGGTACGCCCAATCGAGTGGTTTGGATATCTGTTGTTAGATACCTCTGTATGGCTTTGGTTAAGCTGTGGTCCTTGTCGTCCATACTGTGTTTGGGTGTCCTATTTCTAATTTCTATTGCCCTTTTTCTTTTAAAAAGGGAATACATTTTTTGGAGGTTACGTTTGGATTTTAGGTGGGATACTTGCTTCACCTTGTCCAAGCGTACGCTTTTTGTTTGTTTTGTTAGGTGTCAATTAACGGATAAACTCTTCAGTAATGTCACCCTGGGTCATAAGACGTTTCGGCCGTAGTACAGACTCATATATTTGTATATATGAGTAAGTACACACTATACGTCCTCGTCAGGGGCGGCCCGTCCGTTTAGAGGTGATCAGCCTCGGGACTGTTTATCCGTTTTTTTTGTCCAATTGGTTTTTTTTGGGGGGGAGAAAGTTGGAAGGGAGGGGTGTGTCTGAATATAAGTCTAATTTTGTAGATATTTACAGTAAGTTTAATCTAAATATATACACCCGTTTGTGTATATGTGGATATATCTCTCACGTATAAGTGTGTATATATGTCCTTTGTAGAGATATTCTCTGGTAGTTGTTTTACAGTTGATTTATAGTCTTGTTTTCAAGTGTGCAGTGCCTAAAACCTATACCTGTACAGTTGTATGTTGTACATGCATATGTATTTACTCAATGCACACGTGTGTACCCGACTTTTGTAATGTTAGTCCTTTGTAAGTAATGATTCTATGGTTAGGTATATGATCCTGCTGTATGATATACAGTGTACACACTCTCTACATATATATGTGTATTTCTCATATATATGTATTTAGTGCCTACTGTGTATATGATAGTAACAGTTTTGTTTATGGATTGAGTCTTCCTGTACGGTTTGGAAGTTTGTCAGTCCTCGTAGCTATGCAAGATTTGTTTGTTTTACCAATTTCAGCGTTTTTTTGCGCTCGGTCCTTGTGTAAGTTGTGTCTATACTCGTTTGAGATGACCGTATCCCAGGATTGGGTAGTGGGTCATGTGGGACTTATAAATAGTAAAGTCCCCCGATTTGTTTGTTTTTATAAATTTTTAGCGTTTTTTGTTGTGCTTCGCCGTACTTGTTCGTAGGAGCCTCAACAATTTTTCAGAGTATTAATTTTGGGATTAATATTAATATTTATTTATCAATAATCAATCAATTGTCAATTGATCAATTATTAATCAATCAATGTCAATATACAATCAATCAATTAATCCATTAATCAATCAATGTCAACACCCAACCAATCGATCTATTACCAATCAATCAATGTCAACATATAATCGACCAATTAATCATTAATTAATCAATGCTAACATATATTTAACCAATCAATCACTAATCAATCAATGTTAACATGTAATTGATCAGTCAATCACCAATCAATCAATGTCAACATATAACCAATCAATTGATCCACTAATCAATAAACGTTAACATATAATTAATCAATTAACTGTTACTTAGTTAAAAAGTGGATGCGTTTTTTTTCTTTTTTTTCTCCAAAAGGGAGGAGATGTGAGTGAATTTTGATTCCTGTATTTTATTCCCCTAGTGGGTCTGTTCCTACTTCTGGTCAAGGTTGGATAAAATGTATTTCTTTTTCTGTTTGTAAGGAGGAATCTATTTTTGAAAAGACGTGTAGGTGTAAGTATGTAGTGGTATGCTCGGGCTCTGGAAGGCCCTTAGAAGATTGTTAATAGATATTTACCTCAGTGTTAACGAGGAGCCTTTCACACCCCCGTTTCGACACTGTGTTGGGACCTGATAGAGGCCTAAATCCTTGTTCTTCGTCGTGTCAAGAACTGTTATTTCTTATGTGAGGCTTCTAAGAAGTACAAAGTTTAATTTTCTCTGTTTTCTGTAAACCAAGTGGACTTCCGGGGTATTGCTCGTACCCCTTGGTCAAACCTGAGTTTAGAGAAATAGAAATTACTTTGTAAGCCTACTGAATCTAACAGTTCCTTCCACGCTATTGGGCTACCGAAACGAAATTACGTTTTGGCTCCCACCTCCCCCCAGTTTACTCAAGTTGGTTGAAGATGCTGAAGTTTTGTTGGCTGGTTCTTGGAAGGTGAAGTGGATTCTGGGATGTTGGATGTGATGGTCTCTCTGGAGTTAGTTGGTCTCAGGATGTGGTCTCTGGATACTCTTGGTCTCGTCTCAGCTTTTGGATCAGTGGTTGTTGGTGATTTTTTTGGATAATTTAGCTGGTGGGGTCACTGTTCTCATTGTGTATTACGGCGGCGGTGTTATAAATTGTGTTCTTGTTGATTTGTGTAGAAAGTTTCTGTTTTGGGTTTATTCTGTAGTAATCAGTCAGTTTGTTCCTTGTGTGTGGTTAGAATTATGTTTTTTAATTTTTTATGTGTTCAATTTCATGTTTTAGTGGTATTTTTGTCATTACCCAGAATCCCCGGGAGATTTTATGCAGATTTTATGCAGATTCGGTTCCTCTCGGCCAATCATAGGCCGATCTCGTGTACCAATTTGTTTTTGGTTTATAGTTAAAAAATTTTGCATTTACGAGACAGGGTGTTATTTAGTAAACCATAGCCCAATGTGCGAGGTACGCACTGGTGTAAGTTTCATGTGATTCTGATTAGAACTGCTCTTCGGACGACAGTATGCTTTTTTTTGAGTTCTGTGTGTTAAAGTCAGAATTTTTTCTGTGTATTTTTTCTCTCGGCCAATCTCGTATACCAATTTGTTTTTGGCTTATAGTTTCAATTTCTGTGCATTTCCCGAGACAGGATGTTATTTAGTAAACCATTGCCCAATGTGCGAGGTACGCACTGGTGTAAGTTTCATGTGATTCTGATTAGAACTGCTCTTTGGACGACAATATGCTTTTTTTGAGTTCTGTGTGTTAAAGTCAGAATTTTTTCTGTGTATTTTTTCTCTCGGCCAATCTCGTATACCAATTTGTTTTTGGCTTATAGTTTCAATTTCTGTGCATTCACGAGACAGGATGTTATTTAGTAAACCATAGCCCAATGTGCGAGGTACGCACTGGTGTAAGTTTCATGTGATTCTGATTAGAACTGCTCTTTGGACGACAATATGCTTTTTTTGAGTTCTGTGTGTTAAAGTCAGAATTTTTTCTGTGTATTTTTTCTCTCGGCCAATCTCGTATACCAATTTGTTTTTGGCTTATAGTTTCAATTTCTGTGCATTCACGAGACAGGATGTTATTTAGTAAACCATAGCCCAAAGTGTGAGGTACGCACTGGTGTAAGTTTCATGTGATTCTGATTAGAACTGCTCTTCGGACGACAATATGCTTTTTTTTAGTTCTGTGTGTTAAAGTCAGAATTTTTTTCTGTGTATTTTTTTTCTCGGCCAATCTCGTATACCAATTTGTTTTTGGCTTATAGTTTCAATTTCTGTGCATTCACGAGACAGGATGTTATTTAGTAAACCATTGCCCAATGTGCGAGGTACGCACTGGTGTAAGTTTCATGTGATTCTGATTAGAACTGCTCTTTGGACGACAATATGCTTTTTTTGAGTTCTGTGTGTTAAAGTCAGAATTTTTTTTGTGTATTTTTTCTCTCGGCCAATCTCGTATACCAATTTGTTTTTGGCTTATAGTTTCAATTTCTGTGCATTCACGAGACAGGATGTTATTTAGTAAACCATAGCCCAATGTGCGAGGTACGCACTGGTGTAAGTTTCATGTGATTCTGATTAGAACTGCTCTTCGGACGACAATATGCTTTTTTTGAGTTCTGTGTGTTAAAGTCAGAATTTTTTCTGTGTATTTTTTCTCTCGGCCAATCTCGTATATCAATTTGTTTTTGGCTTATAGTTTCAATTTCTGTGCATTCACGAGACAGGATGTTATTTAGTAAACCATAGCCCAAAGTGCGAGGTACGCACTGGTGCAAGTTTCATGTGATTCTGATTAGAACTGCTCTTCGGACGACAATATGCTTTTTTTGAGTTCTGTGTGTTAAAGTCAGAATTTTTTCTGTGTATTTTTTCTCTCGGCCAATCTCGTATACCAATTTGTTTTTGGCTTATAGTTTCAATTTCTGTGCATTCACGAGACAGGATGTTATTTAGTAAACCATTGCCCAATGTGCGAGGTACGCACTGGTGTAAGTTTCATGTGATTCTGATTAGAACTGCTCTTTGGACGACAATATGCTTTTTTTGAGTTCTGTGTGTTAAAGTCAGAATTTTTTCTGTGTATTTTTTCTCTCGGCCAATCTCGTATACCAATTTGTTTTTGGCTTATAGTTTCAATTTCTGTGCATTCACGAGACAGGATGTTATTTAGTAAACCATAGCCCAATGTGCGAGGTACGCACTGGTGTAAGTTTCATGTGATTCTGATTAGAACTGCTCTTCGGACGACAATATGCTTTTTTTGAGTTCTGT
>NC_140175.1:99983199-99995699 GCF_963971535.1 Notolepis coatsorum
CTTTAAGGTTAAGCTTCCGACGTCAAGTTGGTTAGGTTTAGTGCTCTGGTTAGGGTCTGGTTAAGGTTAGGCATTGTTTCGGAGTTGGTTAAGGTTAGGGTTTGTCTTAGAGAATGGCAATATTCTTTCTATGGTTAAGGTTAGGGTTTAGGCATGGTTAAGGTTAAGGTTAGGCATTGTTTCGGAGTTGGTTAAGGTTAGAGTTTGTCTTAAGGAGTGGCAATATTCTTTCTATGGTTAAGGTTAAGGTTAGGGTTAGGGTTAGGGTTAGGGTTAGGGTTAGGGCTTTGGGTTTTGCGGGCGGCCACTCCCCAGTAGGTTAGTACTAGTTTGGTATAGAGTGGTCGGCGGCTGGGGGGTGCACGGTCCTCATCCATTGCTTGGCTTCCTACTGGGTCTTAGAGGCAGAAAAGAGAACCCTTATGGGCTCAAGCTTTGGGTTTTGCGGGCGGCCACTCCCCAGTAGGTTAGTACTAGTTTGGTATAGAGTGGTCGGCGGCTGGGGGGGTGCACGGTCCTCATCCATTGCTTGGCTTCCTACTGGGTCTAGAGGCAGAAAAGAGAACCATTATGGGCTCAAGGGACCACTCCAGTTTCCAGATTTGTTTGTGCTGATGTTCACCCGTACCCCTGAGGAGGTATGAGGGGTCACGTCGTCATCTAGTTTTTAACCTGATGTGCATCCATACCCCTGAGGAGGTAGAGGAGGGCACAATTATTTTAATAATTCACCTCTTTGTAATATAAGTGTTTCACATGATGTGCTTTCATACCCCTGAGGAGGTAGAGAATTTAAGTCGTCACATGATGTGCCTTCAAACCCCTGTGGAGGTAGAGAATTTTATTCATTATTTGGTCCATTCTTTTGAAGCGGGATGGCGCCCTCTATAGGTGGTTTTTGGTATTCATTTTTTATTTTTTAATAATTCATTTTTTTGTAATATAGGTGTTTTCACATGATGTGCTTTCATACCCCTGAGGAGGTAGAGATTCTAAGTCGTCCCATGATGTGTCTTCATACCCCTGAGGAGGTAGAGAGTCTAGGTTATTTATACTTAGATAGATAGGTAAATAGTTAGTTAAGGTCGGTTGTTTGTAGTTACATTGTTTTTTTGAATGGTTTCTGCTTTTCTACTCCTGTGGACCAGTTACGAGGAAGTTACACTCTAGACCAGGCTTAGGCTTAGGTTCTGGCTTTGGGTTTTGCGGGCGGCCACTCCCCAGTAGGTTAGTACTAGTTTGGTATAGAGTGGTCGGCGGCTGGGGGGGTGCACGGTCCTCATCCATTGCTTGGCTTCCTACTGGGTCTAGAGGCAGAAAAGATAACCATTATGGGCTCAAGGGACCACTCCAGTTTCCAGATTTGTTTGTGCTGATGTTCACCCGTTCCCCTGAGGAGGTATGAGGGGTCACGTCGTAATCTAGTTTTTAACCTGATGTGCATCCATACCCCTGAGGAGGTAGAAGAGGGGACAATTATTTTAATAATTCATCTCTTTGTAATATAAGTGCTTCCCATGATGTGCTTTCATACCCCTGAGGAGGTAGAGAATCTAAGTCGTCACATGATGTGCCTTCAAACCCCTGTGGAGGTAGAGAATTTTATTCATTATTTGGTCCATTCTTTTGAAGCGGGATGGCGCCCTCTATAGGTGGTTTTTGGTATTCATTTTTTATTTTTTAATAATTAATTTTTTTGTAATATAGGTGTTTTCACATGGTGTGCTTTCATACCCCTGAGGAGGTAGAGATTTTAAGTCGTCACATGATGTGTCTTCATACCCCTGAGGAGGTAGAGAGTCTAGGTTATTTATACTTAGATAGATAGGTAAATAGTTAGTTAAGGTCGGTTGTTTGTAGTTACATTGTTTTTGAATGGTTTCTGCTTTTCTACTCCTGTGGACCAGTTACGAGGAAGTTACACTCTAGACCAGGCTTAGGCTTAGGTTAGGGCTTTGGGTTTTGCGGGCGGCCACTCCCCAGTAGGTTAGTACTAGTTTGGTATAGAGTGGTCGGCGGCTGGGGGGTGCACGGTCCTCATCCATTGCTGGCTTCCTACTGGGTCTAGAGGCGGAAAAGAGAACCATTATGGGCTCAAGGGACCACTCCAGTTTCCAGATTTGTTTGTGCTGATGTTCACCCGTACCCCTGAGGAGGTATGAGGGGTCACGTCGTCATCTAGTTTTTAACCTGATGTGCATCCATACCCCTGAGGAGGTAGAGGAGGCACAATTATTTTAATAATTCATCTCTTTGTAATATAAGTGTTTCACATGATGTGCTTTCATACCCCTGAGGAGGTAGAGAATTTAAGTCGTCACATGCTGTGCCTTCAAACCCCTGTGGAGGTAGAGAATTTTATTCATTATTTGGTCCATTCTTTTGAAGCGGGATGGCGCCCTCTATAGGTGGTTTTTGGTATTCATTTTTTATTTTTTAATAATTCATTTTTTTGTAATATAGGTGTTTTCACATGGTGTGCTTTCATACCCCTGAGGAGGTAGAGATTCTAAGTCGTCACATGATGTGTCTTCATACCCCTGAGGAGGTAGAGAGTCTAGGTTATTTATACCTAGATAGATAGGTAAATAGTTAGTTAAGGTCGGTTGTTTGTAGTTACATTGTTTTTGAATGGTTTCTGCTTTTCTACTCCTGTGGACCAGTTACGAGGAAGTTACACTCTAGACCAGGCTTAGGCTTAGGTTCTGGCTTTGGGTTTTGCGGGCGGCCACTCCCCAGTAGGTTAGTACTAGTTTGGTATAGAGTGGTCGGCGGCTGGGGGGGTGCACGGTCCTCATCCATTGCTTGGCTTCCTACTGGGTCTAGAGGCAGAAAAGAGAACCATTATGGGCTCAAGGGACCACTCCAGTTTCCAGATTTGTTTGTGCTGATGTTCACCCGTACCCCTGAGGAGGTATGAGGGGTCACGTCGTCATCTAGTTTTTAACCTGATGTGCATCCATACCCCTGAGGGGGTAGAGGAGGGCACAATTATTTTAATAATTCATCTCTTTGTAATATAAGTGTTTCACATGATGTGCTTTCATACCCCTGAGGAGGTAGAGAATTTAAGTCGTCACATGATGTGCCTTCAAACCCCTGTGGAGGTAGAGAATTTTATTCATTATTTGGTCCATTCTTTTGAAGCGGGATGGCGCCCTCTATAGGTGGTTTTTGGTATTCATTTTTTATTTTTTAATAATTCATTTTTTTGTAATATAGGTGTTTTCACATGGTGTGCTTTCATACCCCTGAGGAGGTAGAGATTCTAAGTCGTCACATGATGTGTCTTCATACCCCTGAGGAGGTAGAGAGTCTAGGTTATTTATACCTAGATAGATAGGTAAATAGTTAGTTAAGGTCGGTTGTTTGTAGTTACATTGTTTTTGAATGGTTTCTGCTTTTCTACTCCTGTGGACCAGTTACGAGGAAGTTACACTCTAGACCAGGCTTAGGCTTAGGTTCTGGCTTTGGGTTTTGCGGGCGGCCACTCCCCAGTAGGTTAGTACTAGTTTGGTATAGAGTGGTCGGCGGCTGGGGGGGGTGCACGGTCCTCATCCATTGCTTGGCTTCCTACTGGGTCTAGAGGCAGAAAAGAGAACCATTATGGGCTCAAGGGACCACTCCAGTTTCCAGATTTGTTTGTGCTGATGTTCACCCGTACCCCTGAGGAGGTATGAGGGGTCACGTCGTCATCTAGTTTTTAACCTGATGTGCATCCATACCCCTGAGGAGGTAGAGGGGGGCACAGTTATTTTAATAATTCATCTCTTTGTAATATAAGTGTTTCACATGATGTGCTTTCATACCCCTGAGGAGGTAGAGAATTTAAGTCGTCACATGATGTGCCTTCAAACCCCTGTGGAGGTAGAGAATTTTATTCATTATTTGGTCCATTCTTTTGAAGCGGGATGGCGCCCTCTATAGGTGGTTTTTGGTATTCATTTTTTATTTTTTAATAATTCATTTTTTTGTAATATAGGTGTTTTCACATGGTGTGCTTTCATACCCCTGAGGAGGTAGAGATTCTAAGTTGTCACATGATGTGTCTTCATACCCCTGAGGAGGTAGAGAGTCTAGGTTATTTATACTTAGATAGATAGGTAAATAGTTAGTTAAGGTCGGTTGTTTGTAGTTACATTGTTTTTGAATGGTTTCTGCTTTTCTACTCCTGTGGACCAGTTACGAGGAAGTTACACTCTAGACCAGGCTTAGGCTTAGGTTCGGGCTTTGGATTTTGCGGGCGGCCACTCCCCAGTAGGTTAGTACTAGTTTGGTATAGAGTGGTCGGCGGCTGGGGGGGTGCACGGTCCTCATCCATTGCTTGGCTTCCTACTGGGTCTAGAGGCAGAAAAGAGAACCATTATGGGCTCAAGGGACCACTCCAGTTTCCAGATTTGTTTGTGCTGATGTTCACCCGTTCCCCTGAGGAGGTATGAGGGGTCACGTCGTAATCTAGTTTTTAACCTGATGTGCATCCATACCCCTGAGGAGGTAGAAGAGGGCACAATTATTTTAATAATTCATCTCTTTGTAATATAAGTGCTTCACATGATGTGCTTTCATACCCCTGAGGAGGTAGAGAATCTAAGTCGTCACATGATGTGCCTTCAAACCCCTGTGGAGGTAGAGAATTTTGTTCATTATTTGGGCCATTCTTTTGAAGCGGGATGGCGCCCTCTATATGTGGTTTTTGGTATTAATTTTTAATTTTTTAATAATTCATTTTTTTGTAATATAGGTGTTTTCACATGGTGTGCTTTCATACCCCTGAGGAGGTAGAGATTCTAAGTCGTCACATGATGTGTCTTCATACCCCTGAGGAGGTAGAGAGTCTAGGTTATTTATACTTAGATAGATAGGTAAATAGTTAGTTAAGGTCGGTTGTTTGTAGTTACATTGTTTTTGAATGGTTTCTGCTTTTCTACTCCTGTGGACCAGTTATGAGGAAGTTACACTCTAGACCAGGCTTAGGCTTAGGTTAGGGCTTTGGGTTTTGCGGGCGGCCACTCCCCAGTAGGTTAGTACTAGTTTGGTATAGAGTGGTCGGCGGCTGGGTTATGTGCACCAGCCATTACCTAATGCACACCACATACATAGGCTGTATGTGTTGTGTGTTTTTAAGGCTTCTAAGGCCTCATTGTAGACTATGAGGTTTTTAACCCTCAGGAAGTCCAGTGTGTCCTTTTGCCAGTTGTTATTGTCTGTGTCCGTTAGGTTGTCTGTAATCGTATTTTGTAATTTTTCCCGTTTTGCTAAGTTTCTTTGGTAGCGTAGTTGTTGTGCTACTCCTTTTGTAATATTAGGTACGCCCAATCGAGTGGTTTGGATATCTGTTGTTAGATACCTCTGTATGGCTTTGGTTAAGCTGTGGTCCTTGTCGTCCATACTGTGTTTGGGTGTCCTATTTCTAATTTCTATTGCCCTTTTTCTTTTAAAAAGGGAATACATTTTTTGGAGGTTACGTTTGGATTTTAGGTGGGATACTTGCTTCACCTTGTCCAAGCGTACGCTTTTTGTTTGTTTTGTTAGGTGTCAATTAACGGATAAACTCTTCAGTAATGTCACCCTGGGTCATAAGACGTTTCGGCCGTAGTACAGACTCATATATTTGTATATATGAGTAAGTACACACTATACGTCCTCGTCAGGGGCGGCCCGTCCGTTTAGAGGTGATCAGCCTCGGGACTGTTTATCCGTTTTTTTTGTCCAATTGGTTTTTTTTGGGGGGGAGAAAGTTGGAAGGGAGGGGTGTGTCTGAATATAAGTCTAATTTTGTAGATATTTACAGTAAGTTTAATCTAAATATATACACCCGTTTGTGTATATGTGGATATATCTCTCACGTATAAGTGTGTATATATGTCCTTTGTAGAGATATTCTCTGGTAGTTGTTTTACAGTTGATTTATAGTCTTGTTTTCAAGTGTGCAGTGCCTAAAACCTATACCTGTACAGTTGTATGTTGTACATGCATATGTATTTACTCAATGCACACGTGTGTACCCGACTTTTGTAATGTTAGTCCTTTGTAAGTAATGATTCTATGGTTAGGTATATGATCCTGCTGTATGATATACAGTGTACACACTCTCTACATATATATGTGTATTTCTCATATATATGTATTTAGTGCCTACTGTGTATATGATAGTAACAGTTTTGTTTATGGATTGAGTCTTCCTGTACGGTTTGGAAGTTTGTCAGTCCTCGTAGCTATGCAAGATTTGTTTGTTTTACCAATTTCAGCGTTTTTTTGCGCTCGGTCCTTGTGTAAGTTGTGTCTATACTCGTTTGAGATGACCGTATCCCAGGATTGGGTAGTGGGTCATGTGGGACTTATAAATAGTAAAGTCCCCCGATTTGTTTGTTTTTATAAATTTTTAGCGTTTTTTGTTGTGCTTCGCCGTACTTGTTCGTAGGAGCCTCAACAATTTTTCAGAGTATTAATTTTGGGATTAATATTAATATTTATTTATCAATAATCAATCAATTGTCAATTAATCAATTATTAATCAATCAATGTCAATATACAATCAATCAATTAATCCATTAATCAATCAATGTCAACACCCAACCAATCGATCTATTACCAATCAATCAATGTCAACATATAATCGACCAATTAATCATTAATTAATCAATGCTAACATATATTTAACCAATCAATCACTAATCAATCAATGTTAACATGTAATTGATCAGTCAATCACCAATCAATCAATGTCAACATATAACCAATCAATTGATCCACTAATCAATAAACGTTAACATATAATTAATCAATTAACTGTTACTTAGTTAAAAAGTGGATGCGTTTTTTTTCTTTTTTTTCTCCAAAAGGGAGGAGATGTGAGTGAATTTTGATTCCTGTATTTTATTCCCCTAGTGGGTCTGTTCCTACTTCTGGTCAAGGTTGGATAAAATGTATTTCTTTTTCTGTTTGTAAGGAGGAATCTATTTTTGAAAAGACGTGTAGGTGTAAGTATGTAGTGGTATGCTCGGGCTCTGGAAGGCCCTTAGAAGATTGTTAATAGATATTTACCTCAGTGTTAACGAGGAGCCTTTCACACCCCCGTTTCGACACTGTGTTGGGACCTGATAGAGGCCTAAATCCTTGTTCTTCGTCGTGTCAAGAACTGTTATTTCTTATGTGAGGCTTCTAAGAAGTACAAAGTTTAATTTTCTCTGTTTTCTGTAAACCAAGTGGACTTCCGGGGTATTGCTCGTACCCCTTGGTCAAACCTGAGTTTAGAGAAATAGAAATTACTTTGTAAGCCTACTGAATCTAACAGTTCCTTCCACGCTATTGGGCTACCGAAACGAAATTACGTTTTGGCTCCCACCTCCCCCCAGTTTACTCAAGTTGGTTGAAGATGCTGAAGTTTTGTTGGCTGGTTCTTGGAAGGTGAAGTGGATTCTGGGATGTTGGATGTGATGGTCTCTCTGGAGTTAGTTGGTCTCAGGATGTGGTCTCTGGATACTCTTGGTCTCGTCTCAGCTTTTGGATCAGTGGTTGTTGGTGATTTTTTTGGATAATTTAGCTGGTGGGGTCACTGTTCTCATTGTGTATTACGGCGGCGGTGTTATAAATTGTGTTCTTGTTGATTTGTGTAGAAAGTTTCTGTTTTGGGTTTATTCTGTAGTAATCAGTCAGTTTGTTCCTTGTGTGTGGTTAGAATTATGTTTTTTAATTTTTTATGTGTTCAATTTCATGTTTTAGTGGTATTTTTGTCATTACCCAGAATCCCCGGGAGATTTTATGCAGATTTTATGCAGATTCGGTTCCTCTCGGCCAATCATAGGCCGATCTCGTGTACCAATTTGTTTTTGGTTTATAGTTAAAAAATTTTGCATTTACGAGACAGGGTGTTATTTAGTAAACCATAGCCCAATGTGCGAGGTACGCACTGGTGTAAGTTTCATGTGATTCTGATTAGAACTGCTCTTCGGACGACAGTATGCTTTTTTTTGAGTTCTGTGTGTTAAAGTCAGAATTTTTTCTGTGTATTATTTCTCTCGGCCAATCTCGTATACCAATTTGTTTTTGGCTTATAGTTTCAATTTCTGTGCATTTCCCGAGACAGGATGTTATTTAGTAAACCATTGCCCAATGTGCGAGGTACGCACTGGTGTAAGTTTCATGTGATTCTGATTAGAACTGCTCTTTGGACGACAATATGCTTTTTTTTTGTTCTGTGTGTTAAAGTCAGAATTTTTTCTGTGTATTTTTTCTCTCGGCCAATCTCGTATACCAATTTGTTTTTGGCTTATAGTTTCAATTTCTGTGCATTCACGAGACAGGATGTTATTTAGTAAACCATAGCCCAATGTGCGAGGTACGCACTGGTGTAAGTTTCATGTGATTCTGATTAGAACTGCTCTTTGGACGACAATATGCTTTTTTTGAGTTCTGTGTGTTAAAGTCAGAATTTTTTCTGTGTATTTTTTCTCTCGGCCAATCTCGTATACCAATTTGTTTTTGGCTTATAGTTTCAATTTCTGTGCATTCACGAGACAGGATGTTATTTAGTAAACCATAGCCCAAAGTGCGAGGTACGCACTGGTGTAAGTTTCATGTGATTCTGATTAGAACTGCTCTTCGGACGACAATATGCTTTTTTTTAGTTCTGTGTGTTAAAGTCAGAATTTTTTTCTGTGTATTTTTTCTCTCGGCCAATCTCGTATACCAATTTGTTTTTGGCTTATAGTTTCAATTTCTGTGCATTCACGAGACAGGATGTTATTTAGTAAACCATTGCCCAATGTGCGAGGTACGCACTGGTGTAAGTTTCATGTGATTCTGATTAGAACTGCTCTTTGGACGACAATATGCTTTTTTTGAGTTCTGTGTGTTAAAGTCAGAATTTTTTCTGTGTATTTTTTCTCTCGGCCAATCTCGTATACCAATTTGTTTTTGGCTTATAGTTTCAATTTCTGTGCATTCACGAGACAGGATGTTATTTAGTAAACCATAGCCCAATGTGCGAGGTACGCACTGGTGTAAGTTTCATGTGATTCTGATTAGAACTGCTCTTCGGACGACAATATGCTTTTTTTGAGTTCTGTGTGTTAAAGTCAGAATTTTTTCTGTGTATTTTTTCTCTCGGCCAATCTCGTATATCAATTTGTTTTTGGCTTATAGTTTCAATTTCTGTGCATTCACGAGACAGGATGTTATTTAGTAAACCATAGCCCAAAGTGCGAGGTACGCACTGGTGCAAGTTTCATGTGATTCTGATTAGAACTGCTCTTCGGACGACAATATGCTTTTTTTGAGTTCTGTGTGTTAAAGTCAGAATTTTTTCTGTGTATTTTTTCTCTCGGCCAATCTCGTATACCAATTTGTTTTTGGCTTATAGTTTCAATTTCTGTGCATTCACGAGACAGGATGTTATTTAGTAAACCATTGCCCAATGTGCGAGGTACGCACTGGTGTAAGTTTCATGTGATTCTGATTAGAACTGCTCTTTGGACGACAATATGCTTTTTTTGAGTTCTGTGTGTTAAAGTCAGAATTTTTTCTGTGTATTTTTTCTCTCGGCCAATCTCGTATACCAATTTGTTTTTGGCTTATAGTTTCAATTTCTGTGCATTCACGAGACAGGATGTTATTTAGTAAACCATAGCCCAATGTGCGAGGTACGCACTGGTGTAAGTTTCATGTGATTCTGATTAGAACTGCTCTTCGGACGACAATATGCTTTTTTTGAGTTCTGTGTGTTAAAGTCAGAATTTTTTCTGTGTATTTTTTCTCTCTGCCAATCTCGTATATCAATTTGTTTTTGGCTTATAGTTTCAATTTCTGTGCATTCACGAGACAGGATGTTATTTAGTAAACCATAGCCCAAAGTGCGAGGTACGCACTGGTGCAAGTTTCATGTGATTCTGATTAGAACTGCTCTTCGGACGACAATATGCTTTTTTTGAGTTCTGTGTGTTAAAGTCAGAATTTTTTCTGTGTATTTTTTCTCTTGGCCAATCTCGTATACCAATTTGTTTTTGGCTTATAGTTTCAATTTCTGTGCATTCACGAGACAGGATGTTATTTAGTAAACCATTGCCCAATGTGCGAGGTACGCACTGGTGTAAGTTTCATGTGATTCTGATTAGAACTGCTCTTTGGACGACAATATGCTTTTTTTGAGTTCTGTGTGTTAAAGTCAGAATTTTTTCTGTGTATTTTTTCTCTCGGCCAATCTCGTATACCAATTTGTTTTTGGCTTATAGTTTCAATTTCTGTGCATTCACGAGACAGGATGTTATTTAGTAAACCATAGCCCAAAGTGCGAGGTACGCACTGGTGCAAGTTTCATGTGATTCTGATTAGAACTGCTCTTCGGACGACAATATGCTTTTTTTGAGTTCTGTGTGTTAAAGTCAGAATTTTTTCTGTGTATTTTTTCTCTCGGCCAATCTCGTATACCAATTTGTTTTTGGCTTATAGTTTCAATTTCTGTGCATTCACGAGACAGGATGTTATTTAGTAAACCATTGCCCAATGTGCGAGGTACGCACTGGTGTAAGTTTCATGTGATTCTGATTAGAACTGCTCTTTGGACGACAATATGCTTTTTTTTAGTTCTGTGTGTTAAAGTCAGAATTTTTTCTGTGTATTTTTTCTCTCGGCCAATCTCGTATACCAATTTGTTTTTGGCTTATAGTTTCAATTTCTGTGCATTCACGAGACAGGATGTTATTTAGTAAACCATAGCCCAATGTGCGAGGTACGCACTGGTGTAAGTTTCATGTGATTCTGATTAGAACTGCTCTTCGGACGACAATATGCTTTTTTTGAGTTCTGTGTGTTAAAGTCAGAATTTTTTCTGTGTATTTTTTCTCTCGGCCAATCTCGTATATCAATTTGTTTTTGGCTTATAGTTTCAATTTCTGTGCATTCACGAGACAGGATGTTATTTAGTAAACCATAGCCCAAAGTGCGAGGTACGCACTGGTGCAAGTTTCATGTGATTCTGATTAGAACTGCTCTTCGGACGACAATATGCTTTTTTTGAGTTCTGTGTGTTAAAGTCAGAATTTTTTCTGTGTATTTTTTCTCTCGGCCAATCTCGTATACCAATTTGTTTTTGGCTTATAGTTTCAATTTCTGTGCATTCACGAGACAGGATGTTATTTAGTAAACCATTGCCCAATGTGCGAGGTACGCACTGGTGTAAGTTTCATGTGATTCTGATTAGAACTGCTCTTTGGACGACAATATGCTTTTTTTGAGTTCTGTGTGTTAAAGTCAGAATTTTTTCTGTGTATTTTTTCTCTCGGCCAATCTCGTATACCAATTTGTTTTTGGCTTATAGTTTCAATTTCTGTGCATTCACGAGACAGGATGTTATTTAGTAAACCATAGCCCAATGTGCGAGGTACGCACTGGTGTAAGTTTCATGTGATTCTGATTAGAACTGCTCTTCGGACGACAATATGCTTTTTTTGAGTTCTGTGTGTTAAAGTCAGAATTTTTTCTGTGTATTTTTTCTCTCGGCCAATCTCGTATACCAATTTGTTTTTGGCTTATAGTTTCAATTTCTGTGCATTCACGAGACAGGATGTTATTTAGTAAACCATAGCCCAAAGTGCGAGGTACGCACTGGTGTAAGTTTCATGTGATTCTGATTAGAACTGCTCTTCGGACGACAATATGCTTTTTTTGAGTTCTGTGTGTTAAAGTCAGAATTTTTTCTGTGTATTTTTTCTCTCGGCCAATCTCGTATACCAATTTGTTTTTGGCTTATAGTTTCAATTTCTGTGCATTCACGAGACAGGATGTTATTTAGTAAACCATTGCCCAATGTGCGAGGTACGCACTGGTGTAAGTTTCATGTGATTCTGATTAGAACTGCTCTTTGGACGACAATATGCTTTTTTTGAGTTCTGTGTGTTAAAGTCAGAATTTTTTCTGTGTATTTTTTCTCTCGGCCAATCTCGTATACCAATTTGTTTTTGGCTTATAGTTTCAATTTCTGTGCATTCACGAGACAGGATGTTATTTGGTAAACCATAGCCCAATGTGCGAGGTACGCACTGGTGTGAGTTTCATGTGATTCTGATTAGAACTGCTCTTCGGACGACAATATGCTTTTTTTGAGTTCTGTGTGTTAAAGTCAGAATCATGGTTAAGGTTAAGGTTAGGCATTGTTTCGGAGTTGGTTAAGGTTAGAGTTTGTCTTAAGGAGTGGCAATATTCTTTCTATGGTTAAGGTTAAGGTTAGGCATGGTTGAGGTTAGGGTTAAGGTTAGGCATGGTTGAGGTTAAGTTTAAGGTTAGGCATCATTCATCACTTTGTAATATAAGTGTTGTACATGATGTGCTTTCATACCCCTGAGGAGGTAGAGAATTAAAGTCGTCACATGGTGTGTCTTCCTATCCCTGAGGAGATAGAGAATTTAAGTTATTAATTTTTTTGAAAGGTATGGCGCCCTCTCCTGGCCGTTTTTTGGTACTAATTTTTTAATTCTTTTTAATAATTCATCTTTTTGAAATATAAG
>NC_140175.1:100000699-100024850 GCF_963971535.1 Notolepis coatsorum
TCGCACAACACAAGACAGGTATGAGAGTAAGCCAAAACAGGGTATTTATTGAATACAAACAAAAAGCGGCACTGTCCCTTTAAGGGAGAACACAAAATACTGGAAACAAGAATTAGGGAAAATTGGCACTGTGCCTTTAAGAGGCTAGCAGGCTAAGGGGCAAAGGCTAAAGGACAGGGCCAGGGCAAAGGACAGGGCAGGAACAGGGGCACTGGAGATGGGAACAGGGACAGAGGCCCGGGGAGGCGGGCTGGAGACAGGGACAGAGAAAACAGGGTTAAGGCCTTGGACAGGGCGAGGGCCAGAGCTGCTTACAGGGATGGAGGAGGAGCGCGCAGGCTAGACGTCTGGAGTGGAGCGCGTCGGCTTGAAGAGCGCGCCGGCTCGGAGAGCGCGCCGGCTCGGAGAGCGCGCCGGCTCGGAGAGCGCGCCGGCTCGGAGAGACGCATCCTCCCGTAGAGAATTAGGAAGCGATGCGCGTCTGGAGTAGTAGCGCGCCGGCTAGACGTCTGGAGTGGGGCGCGTCGGCTTGAAGAGCGCGCATCCCCCCGTAGGATAGGGAGCGATGTGCGCCGGCTTGGAGAGCGCGCCGGCTCGGGGTCTGGAGTGGGGCGCGTCGGCTTGAAGAGCGCGCATCCCCCCGTAGGATAGGGAGCGATGTGCGTCTGGAGTAGTAGCGCGCCGGCTAGACGTCTGGAGTGGGGCGCGTCGGCTTGAAGAGCGCGCCGGCTCGGAGAGCGCGCCGGCTCGGAGAGCGCGCCGGCTCGGAGAGACGCATCCTCCCGTAGAGAATTAGGAAGCGATGCGCGTCTGGAGTAGTAGCGCGCCGGCTAGACGTCTGGAGTGGGACGCGTCGGCTTGAAGAGCGCGCATCCCCCCGTAGGATAGGGAGCGATGTGCGCCGGCTTGCAGAGCGTGCCGGCTCGGGGTCTGGAGTGGGGCGCGTCGGCTTGAAGAGCGCGCATCCCCCCGTAGGATAGGGAGCGATGTGCGTCTGGAGTAGTAGCGCGCCGGCTAGACGTCTGGAGTGGGGCGCGTCGGCTTGAAGAGCGCGCCGGCTCGGAGAGACGCATCCTCCCGTAGAGAATTAGGAAGCGATGCGCGTCTGGAGTAGTAGCGCGCCGGCTAGACGTCTGGAGTGGGACACTGGAAAACCTCCCGTAGAGAATTAGAGAGCGCACCGGCTGTGTCCCACTCCAGGCAAACGGCGACAGGTGGCGATGGCTGGCACCTCGTCTCACGCCGGAGAAGAACCAGCATACAGATACAGATAAGATACGGATACGGATAAGAAGAGATACGGAACGACCCGACGAGGACTGGAGGGGAAGTCCAGGTATTTAAAGCCCTCTGGGGCGCTAATCATAACTTAACACAGCTGTGAAAGGTAGTCCAAGGGTGTGGGCTGGTGAAGAGCAGAGGAGAGTAATTGAACGCGAGGGTGGGGGCTGCAGAGGTGAGGAGACAGGGAATTAAAGGTCCAGGGAACAGGCGAACCTCACAGTACCCCCCCCTCCACGGGAGCCACCGGGCGACCCAAAAATACAGACAAAGGGGCAGGGGGCATGACAAAGCAACAAACAAAAAAAAACTGGGCCATGCTAGCAGGGGAAGCTACACCAAAAGTGGGGCTAGCAGAGGGACAGGGAAGCTGCCAGGGCACTGCTAGCTACAGGGCCTATGCTAGCTGTACTGCTACATTAACAAAGAGGCTGCGCAAGCTGCCGGAGCTAGGCTAGCAGACAGGGCTGGACCAGCATGAGAGAACAAGCTAGCTGGAAGGACAGTCCTAGCTGTGGGGAAAACTGACCTTGCTAGCTGAAGGGGCAGTCCTAGCAGTGAGGAAACTGACCTTGCTAGCTGAAGGGGCAGTCCTAGCAGTGGGGAAACTGACCTTGCTAGCTGAAGGGGCAGTCCTAGCAGTGGAGAAAACTGACCTTGCTAGCTGAAGGGGCAGTCCTAGCAGTGGGGAAACTGACCTTGCTAGCTGAAGGGGCAGTCCTAGCAGTGGAGAAACTGACCTTGCTAGCTGAAGGGGCAGTCCTAGCAGCGGGGAGACTGACCTTGCTAGCTGAAGGGGCAGTCCTAGCAGTGGGGAAACTGACCTTGCTAGCTGAAGGGGCAGTCCTAGCAGTGGGGAAACTGACCTTGCTAGCTGAAGGGGCAGTCCTAGCAGTGGGAGAAACTGACCTTGCTAGCTGAAGGGGCAGTCCTAGCAGTGGGAGAAACTGACCTTGCTAGCTGAAGGGGCAGTCCTAGCAGTGGAGAAAACTGACCTTGCTAGCTGAAGGGGCAGTCCTAGCAGTGGGGAAAGCTACACAAAAAGTGGAGGCCATGCAGAGGGACCGGGTTAGCTGCCTGGGCATGGCTAGCTACAGGGCCTATGCTAGCTGCAAGGGCTGCATTAACATAGAGGCTGTGCTAGCAGCCGGGGCTAAGCTAGCAGACTGGGGCCATGCCGGTAGTAGAGGCCTGGCAAGCTGCAGGGGAGCTAACGAGGCTAACAGGGAAGCTAACAGGGGAGACTAACAGGCTAACAGGGGAGCTAACAGGGAAGCTAACAGGGGGGTCAACAGGGGAACTAACAAAGGCTAACAGGGGAGCTAACAGGCTAACAGGGGAGCTAACAGGGAAGCTAACAGGGGAGACTAACAGGCTAACAGGGGAGCTAACAGGGAAGCTAACAGGGGAGTCAACAGGGGAACTAACAAAGGCTAACAGGGGAGCTAACAGGGGAGACTAACAGGCTAACAGGGGAGCTAACAGGGAAGCTAACAGGGGAGCTAACAAAGAAGCCAACAGGGGAGACTAACAGGGAAGCTAACAGGGGAGCTAACAAAGGCTAACAGGGGAGCTAACAGGGGAGACTAACAGGCTAACAGGGGAGCTAACAGGGAAGCCAACAGGGGAGCTAACAAAGGCTAAACTCAACATACACTGTCTGTGCTGGCTGGGGTCGTCGACTGGTCGGGTCGTACTGTTATTGTTGTGAAGGGCCAGATTAAACCGAATATATATATTTATTTATATATATATATTTAATTGTATTTGTATATTCTCTAATATTCCCTGATATCCCTTGTATATTCCTTGTACAATATGCATTGAATATCCATTCTAGCCTACTGAACATCCCATAATAGTCTCCATTCTACTATTGGTCGAGACCTTGGTGCCAGGCTGCCATACCCCTCAGACCCAGTTCAAACGTGCCGCTCGACATGTACGAACAAGTCCTAGTTCCGCGTAGGAATTTGGCTACCGCACCACTAATGGGACTATTTGTTCATAGTGCGTATATATACTGCGCTACTAAAGTAGGACTTTCTTTTCAGTCCAGTTTCTTACCCTCCAATAGAGTCACAGACGTAAAGCCTCCCCGCGACGCCACGTGTGGGAGTAAGGCCAAGTTCGCCTACCATCGGTATTGAGACATCGTGTATATTAATATTTGAATAGTCATATTTGGCACTATATCGTCGAGTTGGATGTAGTCTATTAAGCTAATAATAGTCTGTTAATATATAGTGCTTCGTGCGGTGAGAATACTACCGTAGTCAGTACCCCATCGTTTCGGGCAGAGAACTGGCTGCTTACCCAGGGTGGTTGACCCTATGTGAAGCTGCACCCGAGGAGCCCCAGAGCCGACGAGCGAGTGGACCTGTATACCGGATTATTCTACCGACGACAGCCCGCCTTCCCAGGCACGGATTATGCTTTGGATACTTTGATTATTCCATGGATAAAGACCCCCGACACTGCCGTGTGTTGGAACGGGCTCTAATGTAACTGACCAAGTTCACGGTGGGGACCAGTGGGAACCAGACATGACTTCACACCCCGCCAGTACTGAAGAAGTAGTCCCCGATGAGTCCCGGGAGGAATACAACGCTACCGAGAGAGAACTCGGCACGGAAGAAGACGGGGAGAGCACCGTGGAGATAGAGCTCCAAGGCTCCGCAAGGAGTACCCCGAGGGAAGGCTCCCCTATACAACCGCCTTCTCCCAGCGAGGCAGAGAGGACCCTACAGCAGGCCTTCCTCATCAGCCTGAACGCCGCTGCTGAACGCGACCGACTGCAGATCCAGCAGCGAAGCGAACACGAGCAGATACGTCTAGAAATAAGACGCATTCAGATGGAAGAGAATGTGGCCCGAGAACGAGCCGGTGCTCAACGGGACGCAGCGCGCGACAGACAGCAGTCGCAACTAATAGAACAGCTGATCAGACGGACAACACCCTCTCCCTCCGCCAGAGGCTCCAGGAACTCGTCTAGACACACCTCCAGGGCGGCATCCCCTAGCCGAGTAAACAACCCTGAACTTGACCAACAGACGAGGTCTATACCCCCCACAGACCACCTCCCCCCACCGGTCCAAGCGAGACCTAGCAACCGGGAAGGAGCAGCATATCCTGTGGAGAGGCTAAACCAGAGACTACAAGCACTGGATGACCTAACCGAAGACGAAGAGGAAGAGGAGGAGAACCACGCCCGAAGACAGCACAGTACTCTACCGGACCAGGAGGTCCGGTACAGCCCAGGCTATACTCCCGCGGAGCTGCGCTACAGACCCCCGACTCTATACACGGGTGAGCACGACGCACGACCCGCACCGAGGAACAGCACCTGGACAAGCGGGCCATGGTACACTGCCGGTACCAGCCCATACCAAGGAGCGGGAGGAGACTCGCCTAGGAGGCCTCTCCCCCAACGCTCGCCGATGTATCCACAGTCAGCGTCATACATTGGCACGCCTATGGTACCCGACTTCACCCAAGAGAACCGGGCCCAGTATACAGAACTCCGCATGTGTCTGGAGACCATGTTGGTGGATGTATTGGATGAACGCCACAAATATGCCATCCTACTGAAGCACTTAAAGGTACCCCGCGCACATAATATAGCGCTCGCCTACGCGACTTCCACCACCCCATACACAGCAGCGCTGGTAGCATTGGACCAGAGGTATGGGCGCATATGGGATTACGTGATCCAGGAGATCCGACACATCGACCGCTTACCCCCAGCAATAGACAATCGAGCACTGGACGACCTGTCCATCAGAGTGCAGTCCCTGGTAGGGATGTTGGGAGCGCAAAGAGAGAAGGGGAGGCATGAACTTTACGCCAACTCAAATGTGGAAAGGATCCTGGAGAAGCTGCCGCCCGCTCATCAGGAGCGCTTTAGGCGGCAGAGGGACCACAGAGACCCGAATGGCCCCGAACCGAACCTCCTCGATCTAGCAGACTTCCTGGCGAGAGAAGTCAGCAGCCTACGGCTAGATACATTCGGACGGAGCACCCCTGGCTCCAGAGAAGGAACCAGACGACTAAATGATGGAAGAAGATCGGTGACTGTGATGCACCAATCGGAGTCAGTACCGAGCAGCAGGAGCCACAGTACCCCCTCCAGAACAGAGAAGTGGAAGATAGTGTGCCCCTACTGTGAGAAAGAACACTGGCTAGCGCAATGTGACTCCTTCCCCAAGCTGAACGCGGAGGAAGCAGGTCAATGGATAAAGTCCAACAAGCGCTGTTTTCGCTGTGCGCGCTCACACATGGCAGCCGAATGGCGCTTAAAGAAAAGGTGCACCAAGTGCGATGGAGCCCATCTGGACATACTTCACGACAGTAACAGACGGCGCCCTTCACCTGCACCATCCAGCCGCAAAGCGAGCGTCATGTACATCGATCCCGCCAGCAGCAGCGGAGCCCGAGTACTCCTAAAAGTAGTGCGTGTGACACTAAGCTACCAGAATAAAGTCCTGGACACTTATGCCGTCCTCGATGACGGGTCAGAGAAGACCCTGCTGCTCGCCTCCGCTGCGGCCCAGCTAGGGCTGCGGGGAAGCGAAACCCAAATGACAATTCGGACAATAAGACGAGATTTGAAGACGATAAAGGGCGAGAATGTCTCATTCTCTATCGCAGCAAGCGGCCAGCCTGAGCGACGGTACCAGATTGCAGACGCTTTCACCAGCCAAGAAATAGGACTGTCGCGGTACACATACCCCGTCGCCAAGCTGATGGAGAAATATGCACATCTGCGCAAGTTACCGATCCCGCTCATAGACAATGCTATGCCGACCCTGTTGATAGGCTCCGACCATGCAGACCTCATTGTCCCGATAGACCGGGTTCATACCGGACCCCGAGGCTGCCCTGCAGCAGTCGAGACCCGTTTGGGATGGACTCTCCAAGGCCCGCTCGCCAAATCTCTCAACCGAAGTACAGCCACTAGATGTCTCCACTCCCGAGTCACAGAGGGAGAAACCGCACTCCTGCAACACGTAGAGCGGCTATGGACCTTAGAACAAATGCCCTTTAAGAACGGAAAGAAAGACATTCGCTCTAAAGATGACATTTACGCCATTCACCTCCTCGAGACAGGGACCAAGAGAGTCCCGGTCAACGGCGTGTTGAGATACGCCACGCCACTCCTGCGGCGAGAAGGAATGCCTACTTTCCACGCCAAGACAGACGCCACAGAACGGTACCTGCTGAACACGGAGCGGCGCTTAGCCAAGAACCCCGCCAAAGAGAGTGTATACCGCGCTGAGATTGAGAAGCTCATCACAGCGGGACACGTCACAAAGATGGACATTAAAGAGGCTGACCAGACCACTGAATCGTGGTACGTGCCCCACCACAAGGTCCATCACAACGGTAAAGACCGCATAGTATTTAACTGCAGCTACCAGATCGGATCCCAAAATCTGAATAAAGAGTTACTGCCCGGTCCCACACTCGGCCCCTCCCTACTCGGCGTTCTACTCCGCTTCCGCCAGGAAAAGGTGGCCATCAGCGGGGACATTAAAGGAATGTTCCTGCAGGTGAGATTAGTAGAGGCGGACAAGCCCCTATTACGGTTCCTATGGAGAGAGAAGCCAGGAGATGAGCACCCAGCCATCTACCAATGGGAAGTCCTCCCCTTCGGAACGACGTGCAGCCCCTGCTGTGCGACATTTGCACTACAGAAACATGTAGCAGAGGACCCAGCAGCGGACGAAGAGGTCCGACACAGCGTAAAGAACAGCTTCTACGTAGACAATTGTCTACAAAGCCTTTCAACCCAGGAAGAAGCCGAGGCTCTCCTGATTAAACTCCGCGCCTCATTGATCAAAGGCGGCTTTGATCTCAGGCAGTGGGCCAGCAGCGATCCGCAAGTACTGCGCAGCCTCTCCTCCGAGGACAAGGCAGCCAGCAGCGAGACCTGGATGGCTACAATCCCGGGAGAAGCCCAGGAGATGACCCTGGGATTGGTGTGGCGATTCAAAACAGATTCGCTTCACTACAGACACAAGCCCCTGACTACGGAGCAGAGAAGGCCAGCGGCGGCGTCGACCACCAGACGGAGTGTGTACACAACACTCGCCCGACAATATGACCCGCTAGGATGTATTCTACCGTACACCACCAGGGCAAAAATGATTGTACGAGCATTGTGGGACAAGGACCAGGGCTGGGACGACCCCATTCCCGCACACCTTGCATCCACCTGGAGAGAGTGGGAGATGGAGCTCCACTCACTCCCAGGCGTTAATATGCGCCGAAGCTACTTCCCACCCACGGTGAGGCCAGAGACATGTAAAATGGACTTACACGTCTTCAGTGACGCCTCAGAGGTCGCATACGGATCAGTAGCCTACTTGCGGGCCCAAGACCAGGGGGGAGAGATCTACACAGCATTTGTCCTCGCCCGCTCGAGAATAGCCCCACGCAAGCAACAATCTATCCCACGTCTAGAGCTCTGCGCAGCCCTAGCCGGAGCGCACCTAGCCACGCTCATCCAACGTGAGCTCACCATACCGGTGTCTAGAACAATCCTGTGGTCAGATTCCACGACGGTACTCGCCTGGATCAAATCGGACTCATGCAAGTACAAAGTCTTCGTGGGAGTCAGAGTCACCGAGATTCAAGACTTAACCGAAGAGTTAACCGGAGAAACATAGTGGCGCTACGTTGATACAAAACAGAACCCAGCTGACGTCATCACCCGGGGGATGCCCCTGGATGACCTCACCCGTCGCAATGTCTACAGTGACGGCCCCGCATTCCTAAGACTCCCGGAAGGACAGTGGCCCATGCCTATCCCGAGGGAAGCAAGTCCAGAGGAGGTGGAAATTAAGAAGTCTGTGTTCTGTGGATTGAGCACCGTGGCCTCCACCGACCCTAACATAGACGATTGCACGTCCATAGAGAGTGCACAACAAAGAACATTCCTGCGGTACCACCCGGAGTGCAAGTCCCCCGCTGATATGTCAGCAGCTAACTACGAGGAAGCAGAATTGCTTCTACTGCAGCGAGCCCAGAGAGACTCGTTCCCCGATGAATTGGCCTGTCTACAGGGAGGAAAGCCCGTCCCATCCGACAGCAGATTAATTCACCTGGCCCCCGAGAGCGACGCTCATACCCTCATCAGAGTGGGTGGTCGCCTACGCAGAGCCCCCAATCTACCGGATGACATTAAATACCCGATCGTATTGAACAGCCGACACAAGGTCACAGAGCTGATTATAAAGAAATACGATGAGGATGTACATCACGCAGGAGCAGAAAGAGTCTTCGCGGAAATCAGACGTCGTTACTGGATCCTACAAGGAAGAGAGGCGGTACGACGCTTCCAGCGAACATGTCTAGACTGCCGCAAGTGGCGCGCGCAGCCCAGCATACCAAGGATGGCTGACCTTCCTCCATGTCGCCTCCGAATCGGTGACAAGCCATTCCACTCAACGGGTATGGACTGCTTTGGCCCGCTGCACATAAAGAAAGGAAGAGGAACCGAGAAGCGGTGGGGTATTGTATTCAAATGCATGACCACCAGAGCGATACACATCGAGCTTCTCCCGACCATGAGCACAGACTCATTCCTTATGGCCTTCCGTAGATTCACATCACGGAAAGGAAGACCGTCTACCCTATTGTCCGATCATGGGACAAACTTCAAAGGCGGCGAAAGAGAGCTGAGAGAGAGCTTCCAAGCTATGGGCCCAGAACTTAAGACCCACCTCGCTCCAGCACAGGTTGATTTCCAATTCAACCCCCCAAACGCACCCCACTTCGGTGGCACTTGGGAACGAGAAGTGCGCTCCATGAAGACAGCCCTGTACGCAGTACTTGGGGCCCAGACTGTGGCGGAAGAAGTCCTAATGACAGTCCTCACGGAGATTGAGGGAGTACTTAACTCGAAGCCCCTCGGATATGTCTCCAGTGATGTGGCGGATATCGACCCAGTTACCCCCAACACACTCCTGATGGGGCGGCTAGATCCTGCATTACCACAGACAATGTACCGGCCTGAAGAAGCGAACGGCCGACGAATGTGGAGGTACAGCCAAGTATTAGCCGACAGGTTTTGGAACAGTTTCCTACTGCACTACCTACCGTCTCTACAGACCCGCCAGAAGTGGGTAAAGGAGAGAGACAATTTGACAGAAGGAACAGTCGTCATGATTATTGATCAATCACTGCCCAGAGCTATGTGGCCGGCCGGCCGCGTAAGCAAAGTGATCACCGGTGCCGACGGCAAGGTCCGAGCAGCTGAAGTGCTCGTCCAGGGTCGCACTTACACCCGTCCCGTGGCAAGGCTCATAGAACTGCCTCGACTCCCAGACAGAATCGATGATGACCATGACCCTACAACCCTATGACTTTGTGAAGTTGACTGACCCCTACAGCAAACCCTTATGTGTAAATAGACAACGCGATTAATCTGTCTCTGTTTAACTGATTAGGTCTGGGACCTATTCAGGGGGTGGCTGTTGTGAAGGGCCAGATTAAACCGAATATATATATTTATTTATATATATATATTTAATTGTATTTGTATATTCTCTAATATTCCCTGATATCCCTTGTATATTCCTTGTACAATATGCATTGAATATCCATTCTAGCCTACTGAACATCCCATAATAGTCTCCATTCTACTATTGGTCGAGACCTTGGTGCCAGGCTGCCATACCCCTCAGACCCAGTTCAAACGTACCGCTCGACATGTACCAACAAGTCCTAGTTCCGCGTAGGAATTTGGCTACCGCACCACTAATGGGACTATTTGTTCATAGTGCGTATATATACTGCGCTACTAAAGTAGGACTTTCTTTTCAGTCCAGTTTCTTACCCTCCAATAGAGTCACAGACGTAAAGCCTCCCCGCGACGCCACGTGTGGGAGTAAGGCCAAGTTCGCCTACCATCGGTATTGAGACATCGTGTATATTAATATTTGAATAGTCATATTTGGCACTATATCGTCGAGTTGGACGTAGTCTATTAAGCTACTAATAGTCTGTTAATATATAGTGCTTCGTGCGGTGAGAATACTACCGTAGTCAGTACCCCATCGTTTCGGGCAGAGAACTGGCTGCTTACCCAGGGTGGTTGACCCTATGTGAAGCTGCACCCGAGGAGCCCCAGAGCCGACGAGCGAGTGGACCTGTATACCGGATTATTCTACCGACGACAGCCCGCCTTCCCAGGCACGGATTATGCTTTGGATACTTTGATTATTCCATGGATAAAGACCCCCGACACTGCCGTGTGTTGGAACCCCCCCCCCTGGAGAGGACGCAAGGTGAGGAGACGCTCTGCAAGACGAGGTCGCTTCACGTCTCTCCCCCGTGGACCGGAGAGAGCCGGCCCACAAAGAGTCCACCTGCTTTCATCTGTGGTCCAAGGATCGCCGGCGCATTGAACGGCACTACAGTGGGTTCACCTGGGATACCCTTGGCCGGACGAGGCAGCCGGATTCTACCCCCCCCCCCCTCCTACTCCTGTCGGCTTACAAGCGACCGGATTAACCCCCTCTAGTGTATCTAGTATAATCATTAAAGTATCATTGCTGTTATTCCTTAACTATTCCAGGTCGTATATTTACCACCTGCGCATTCAGAGATTGGACATTCTCTATTGATATACCGATGAATACTCCTTGCCATAAAAGTGCATACTATTTCAATTCATAAATGTAATTAAGTGATTAAGTGCTTATTCTACACACCATCGCTGTGTAGAAATAAAGACCTGTTTCTAATTCGTACATTTGTGTTGGATCCGTTTCATCTACGTGAGAGTGTTCATGATAATATATTTATGCCGTGTACTGGGTGGCCGAATATTAAGTACAAAGGTAGTGGTAGTAAGTATCATATCTAGTAATACAGTCAGGGAATTGTACCCCTCAGTTACAGTTATGGTTTGTAACCGACCCCAATCGCACAACACAAGACAGGTATGAGAGTAAGCCAAAACAGGGTATTTATTGAATACAAACAAAAAGCGGCACTGTCCCTTTAAGGGAGAACACAAAATACTGGAAACAAGAATTAGGGAAAATTGGCACTGTGCCTTTAAGAGGCTAGCAGGCTAAGGGGCAAAGGCTAAAGGACAGGGCCAGGGCAAAGGACAGGGCAGGAACAGGGGCACTGGAGAGGGGAACAGGGACAGAGGCCCGGGGAGGCGGGCTAGAGACAGGGACAGAGAAAACAGGGTTAAGGCCTTGGACAGGGCGAGGGCCAGAGCTGCTTACAGGGATGGAGTAGGAGCGCGCAGGCTAGACGTCTGGAGTGGAGCGCGTCGGCTTGAAGAGCGCGCCGGCTCGGAGAGCGCGCCGGCTCGGAGAGACGCATCCTCCCGTAGAGAATTAGGAAGCGATGCGCGTCTGGAGTAGTAGCGCGCCGGCTAGACGTCTGGAGTGGGGCGCGTCGGCTTGAAGAGCGCGCATCCCCCTGTAGGATAGGGAACGATGTGCGCCGGCTTGGAGAGCGCGCCGGCTCGGGGTCTGGAGTGGGGCGCGTCGGCTTGAAGAGCGCGCATCCCCCCGTAGGATAAGGAGCGATGTGCGTCTGGAGTAGTAGCGCGCCGGCTAGACGTCTGGAGTGGGGCGCGTCGGCTTGAAGAGCGCGCCGGCTCGGAGAGACACATCCTCCCGTAGAGAATTAGGAAGCGATGCGCGTCTGGAGTAGTAGCGCGCCGGCTAGACGTCTGGAGTGGGACGCGTCGGCTTGAAGAGCGCGCATCCCCCCTTAGGATAGGGAGCGATGTGCGCCGGCTTGGAGAGCGCGCCGGCTCGGGGTCTGGAGTGGGGCGCGTCGGCTTGAAGAGCGCGCATCCCCCCGTAGGATAGGGAGCGATGTGCGTCTGGAGTAGTAGCGCGCCGGCTAGACGTCTGGAGTGGGGCGCGTCGGCTTGAAGAGCGCGCCGGCTCGGAGAGACGCATCCTCCCGTAGAGAATTAGGAAGCGATGCGCGTCTGGAGTAGTAGCGCGCCGGCTAGACGTCTGGAGTGGGACACTGGAAAACCTCCCGTAGAGAATTAGAGAGCGCACCGGCTGTGTCCCACTCCAGGCAAACGGCGACAGGTGGCGATGGCTGGCACCTCGTCTCACGCCGGAGAAGAACCAGCATACAGATACAGATAAGATACGGATACGGATAAGAAGAGATACGGAACGACCCGACGAGGACTGGAGGGGAAGTCCAGGTATTTAAAGCCCTCTGGGGCGCTAATCATAACTTAACACAGCTGTGAAAGGTAGTCCAAGGGTGTGGGCTGCTGAAGAGCAGAGGAGAGTAAACGAACGCGAGGGTGGGGGCTGGAGAGTTGAGGAGACAGGGAATTAAAGGTCCAGGGAACAGGCGAACCTCACAGTAGTATTAACTATATTGAGTGATACTCCTTTTTTTTAGTGGTCAGGACTGAGTTAGACCCCAGGTCAACATTGACCGGCTAACAACGGTCAGTGGTGCCAATTCCTAACACACATTGTGTGCCTTAAATGTGTTTTTACGTTTTTGGATGGTTTGATCTTTTTACTTTGATCCCCGCTCTACACAGTCTGCATCATTTAGGCACGTCCCGACAATTTGGAACTGCATTCTGATCAACCATCACCAGGTGGCAGTATCATCCCGTGTCTGAACTGCATGGGGCTCTGGGCCAGATTATCAGTTTCTCCTCGCGAGTGGCCACTCCTTCTCCCAGGACAGAAATTCACAGTCCTCGCCTCAGGATTCCGTTGCATGAGAATATTTGACAATCGAAACGTGTATAGACATATACACTGGTAATCGCGATGGCGATGCGATCACTTGGAATTATTCTTTTGGAATACCTTCTGGCTAAGGTAAGGTACATTCTATGTCTATTTTACCTAATCTGAAACGTGTTTTTCTTACGATCACAGTTCTGTGTTTCAACGGACGAAAAACAAGACGCGCCCCACTCCAGACCCCGAGCCGGCGCGCTCTCCAAGCCGGCGCACATCGCTCCCTATCCTACGGGGGGAAGCGCGCTCTTCAAGCCGACGCGCCCCACTCCAGACGTCTAGCCGGCGCGCTACTACTCCAGACGCGCATCGCTTCCTAATTCTCTACGGGAGGATGCGTCTCTCCGAGCCGGCGCGCTCTCCGAGCCGGCGCGCTCTTCAAGCCGACGCGCTCCACTCCAGACGTCTAGCCTGCTCGCTCCTACTCCATCCCTGTAAGCAGCTCTGGCCCTCGCCCTGTCCAAGGCCTTAACCCTGTTTTCTCTGTCCCTGTCTCCAGCCCGCCTCCCCGGGCCTTTGTCCCTGTTCCCCTCTCCAGTGCCCCTGTTCCTGCCCTGTCCTTTGCCCTGGCCCTGTCCTTTAGCCTTTGCCCCTTAGCCTGCTAGCCTCTTAAAGGCACAGTGCCAATTTTCCCTAATTCTTGTTTCCAGTATTTTGTGTTCTCCCTTAAAGGGACAGTGCCGCTTTTTGTTTGTATTCAATAAATACCCTGTTTTGGCTTACTCTCATACCTGTCTTGTGTTGTGCGATTGGGGTCGGTTACAAACCATAACAACTACATCCGAACTAACATTATATGCATTCATAACCATATAATCGCATTGTAATTAGATTTTATGGCCCCCGAGACACATGTCCCTTATTTTTAAGATGAAAATGAGGTTGTTCAATCATAATATACTAAATGTGAAACCCATAGATAATAATGTTTTCTGACTATAATAGAACAATATTAGAATATAACTTCTGAAAAAAAGTTTAGTATATTTATTATTATTTTATGTATTTATATTTAGTATTTTTATAGTATAGTTTTACCTTGCCGGGTCAAGAATGACCCTAACACCACAGTCGTACCTTTTTTTCAGCAGATACCTTCAGAATTTTCAAAATGGTGAAACATAGTTTTGCTGTGCTTATATATGTGTTGTGGAGGATATCATAAAGCCTTGTTCTAATAAAATCAACTACATGGTAGCTATTACATATTATAACCTTGAAACGGGTCGCTGGAGACCCTAACACCACATAAGGGTTAAAGGAACACGCCAACTTTTTGGGAAATTAGCTTATTTGCCATCTACCCTGGAGTTAGACAAGCAGATACATACCCTTTTCTTCTCTGTGCATGCATTAGGCTTAGGGAACAGCCACACCGTTAGCCTAGCTTAACGGCATTTGACCAGGCAGCAGTGGTTCGGTAAACACATTTTCAGAGTATATCTGCTTAGAAAACAAAAATGTAATTTTTGTTAATTCTCCACGTGGTAAATACACAGGTCACAACATGTTTACAGGAACGTTTTGGAATTGTATTTGGAGTGTATTTCGTGACTGTTGGGAACTAGGCTACACTGGCACACCTACTTCCAGTGAATGATGCTAAGCTAGGCTAAGGGTGCAGCTTTTCCCTAAGCCTAATGCATGCACAGAGAAGAAAATGGTATGTATCTGCTTGTCTAACTCATAGACCTTGAATGGTCTGCATAGACAATTGTCATGCTCCTGTCGTCCCTGCGCCTCTTTTGTTCTTTTGAGTGTGTGCACGGAAAGTTTATTCATTAGTTCCTTTTTCACCATTTTTGGGTAAGACCTGGAAGTACTAGTTTCATGGCGACAGTGGCTCGGGAGGTAGAGCAGTCGTCTGGCAATCCGGAGATTCCCGCTCCTCCTCGGGCAGCGTGTCGATGTGTCCTTGATCAAGACACTTAACCCCTACTTGCTCCCGATGAGCAGGTTGGCACCTTGCGTGGTTGCCGCTGCCGTCGGTGTGTGAATGGGTAAAATGTGCACAAATTGTAAAAATAAATGATAATAAAGCAGCCATTTACCATTTTATTTACGAATATGATTATTTGGTCTTTTGACAATAAAATCCCATAATTAACTCTGAAGAACTGGCGAAATGCTCGTTGTACAAGGCGCATCAGTCAGCTAAAGCAGTTTTGAGCAGTGTTGACCAGCAGTTTATAAAAAAATTGTTATGGTTTGTAACCGACCCCAATCGCACAACACAAGACAGGTATGAGAGTAAGCCAAGAACTGGGCATTTATTGAAACACACAGAAAACGGCACTGTCCCTTTAAGGGAGAACACAAGTTACTGGAAAACAAGAGATGGGAAAAGGCACAGTGCCTTTAAGAGGCGAACTGGCTAAGGGGAAGGCTAAGGGAAAACAGGACAGGGCAAGGGACAAGGGCAGGAACAGGGAGGACTAGGAGGACTGGACAGGGATGACTAGGAGGACTAGGAGGACTGGACAGGGAGGACTAGGAAGACTAGGAGGACTGGACAGGGAGGACTAGGATGACTAGGGTGGGGAAACAGGGACAGAGGCCCACGGAGGCGGGCTGGGGACAGGGAGGACTAGGAGGACTAGAGTGGGGAAACAGGGATAGAGGCCCGCGGAGGCGGGCTGGGGACAGGGAGGACTAGAGAAAACAGGGTAAGGCCTTGGAACAGGGCGAGGGCTGGAGCTGCTTACAGGGACAGAGAAAAACAGACAAGGCCTGGGATACAGGCATTAGAAGAATGTTGCTGCTCTGCAGCCTCTCCCGGGAAGGTTCGTCTGAGGAATAGACGATGACGTCAGAGCCGCTCTGCAGATTCCTCTCGGCAGCTCTCCGAGGTGGAAACGGGACAGAGAGGGAGAGAGAGAGCGGGTTAGCTCAGAGAACAGTTGGGAACAGAGCAGGTGACAGGAGAAGTGACTTGTCCCAAAACAGATAATCCAGTGACAGAATCTTCGGTGTAAATACACACTGCGAGTAATGTCCCAACAACAATCCACGTGATAGAATCTTCGGTGCAAATACACACAGTGAGCGAAGTCCCAATAATAATCCAAGTGATAATATCTTCGGTGTGAATACACACAGTGAGCGATGTTCAAGCAAATATTATCCCAAATGAACTATCCAAAAAGCTGACACTGGGTGAGTGACAGTCTGACAAAAAGCAGGATATCTTCAGTGTCTAAAACACACGAAAAACGAATAGGGTCAAAGACAGTCTTGCCAAACTCACCCAGGCGCTGTGCGTAAAGAGAGCAGGATCAAACAGGGCGAGCGCGTCGCCACGGGGAACGGGTTGTCCAAGCGGAGGTCTGAGTGGTGCGCGACTGCTTGGAGTACGCGCCGGTACGGAGGGCGCATCTGGCGCGGAGGTCTGAGTGGTGCACGACTGCTTGGAGTACGCGCCGGTAAGGAGGGCGCATCTGGCGCGGAGGTCTGAGTGGTGCGCGTCTGCTTGGAGTACGCGCCGGTACGGAGGACGCATCTGGAGTGCGTCTGAATGGGCGTCTGGAGTGAAGAGCGCGTCTGCGCGGAAGAGCGCGCCAGGCTCGGAGGTCTGGATGGTCTCTCCGGGAGGATGCGTCTCTCCGAGCCGGCGCGCTCTCCGAGCCGGCGCGCTCTTCAAGCCGACGCGCTCCACTCCAGACGTCTAGCCTGCTCGCTCCTACTCCATCCCTGTAAGCAGCTCTGGCCCTCGCCCTGTCCAAGGCCTTAACCCTGTTTTCTCTGTCCCTGTCTCCAGCCCGCCTCCCCGGGCCTTTGTCCCTGTTCCCCTCTCCAGTGCCCCTGTTCCTGCCCTGTCCTTTGCCCTGGCCCTGTCCTTTAGCCTTTGCCCCTTAGCCTGCTAGCCTCTTAAAGGCACAGTGCCAATTTTCCCTAATTCTTGTTTCCAGTATTTTGTGTTCTCCCTTAAAGGGACAGTGCCGCTTTTTGTTTGTATTCAATAAATACCCTGTTTTGGCTTACTCTCATACCTGTCTTGTGTTGTGCGATTGGGGTCGGTTACAAACCATAACAACTACATCCGAACTAACATTATATGCATTCATAACCATATAATCGCATTGTAATTAGATTTTATGGCCCCCGAGACACATGTCCCTTATTTTTAAGATGAAAATGAGGTTGTTCAATCATAATATACTAAATGTGAAACCCATAGATAATAATGTTTTCTGACTATAATAGAACAATATTAGAATATAACTTCTGAAAAAAAGTTTAGTATATTTATTATTATTTTATGTATTTATATTTAGTATTTTTATAGTATAGTTTTACCTTGCCGGGTCAAGAATGACCCTAACACCACAGTCGTACCTTTTTTTCAGCAGATACCTTCAGAATTTTCAAAATGGTGAAACATAGTTTTGCTGTGCTTATATATGTGTTGTGGAGGATATCATAAAGCCTTGTTCTAATAAAATCAACTACATGGTAGCTATTACATATTATAACCTTGAAACGGGTCGCTGGAGACCCTAACACCACATAAGGGTTAAAGGAACACGCCAACTTTTTGGGAAATTAGCTTATTTGCCATCTACCCTGGAGTTAGACAAGCAGATACATACCCTTTTCTTCTCTGTGCATGCATTAGGCTTAGGGAACAGCCACACCGTTAGCCTAGCTTAACGGCATTTGACCAGGCAGCAGTGGTTCGGTAAACACATTTTCAGAGTATATCTGCTTAGAAAACAAAAATGTAATTTTTGTTAATTCTCCACGTGGTAAATACACAGGTCACAACATGTTTACAGGAACGTTTTGGAATTGTATTTGGAGTGTATTTCGTGACTGTTGGGAACTAGGCTACACTGGCACACCTACTTCCAGTGAATGATGCTAAGCTAGGCTAAGGGTGCAGCTTTTCCCTAAGCCTAATGCATGCACAGAGAAGAAAATGGTATGTATCTGCTTGTCTAACTCATAGACCTTGAATGGTCTGCATAGACAATTGTCATGCTCCTGTCGTCCCTGCGCCTCTTTTGTTCTTTTGAGTGTGTGCACGGAAAGTTTATTCATTAGTTCCTTTTTCACCATTTTTGGGTAAGACCTGGAAGTACTAGTTTCATGGCGACAGTGGCTCGGGAGGTAGAGCAGTCGTCTGGCAATCCGGAGATTCCCGCTCCTCCTCGGGCAGCGTGTCGATGTGTCCTTGATCAAGACACTTAACCCCTACTTGCTCCCGATGAGCAGGTTGGCACCTTGCGTGGTTGCCGCTGCCGTCGGTGTGTGAATGGGTAAAATGTGCACAAATTGTAAAAATAAATGATAATAAAGCAGCCATTTACCATTTTATTTACGAATATGATTATTTGGTCTTTTGACAATAAAATCCCATAATTAACTCTGAAGAACTGGCGAAATGCTCGTTGTACAAGGCGCATCAGTCAGCTAAAGCAGTTTTGAGCAGTGTTGACCAGCAGTTTATAAAAAAATTGTTATGGTTTGTAACCGACCCCAATCGCACAACACAAGACAGGTATGAGAGTAAGCCAAGAACTGGGCATTTATTGAAACACACAGAAAACGGCACTGTCCCTTTAAGGGAGAACACAAGTTACTGGAAAACAAGAGATGGGAAAAGGCACAGTGCCTTTAAGAGGCGAACTGGCTAAGGGGAAGGCTAAGGGAAAACAGGACAGGGCAAGGGACAAGGGCAGGAACAGGGAGGACTAGGAGGACTGGACAGGGATGACTAGGAGGACTAGGAGGACTGGACAGGGAGGACTAGGAAGACTAGGAGGACTGGACAGGGAGGACTAGGATGACTAGGGTGGGGAAACAGGGACAGAGGCCCACGGAGGCGGGCTGGGGACAGGGAGGACTAGGAGGACTAGAGTGGGGAAACAGGGATAGAGGCCCGCGGAGGCGGGCTGGGGACAGGGAGGACTAGAGAAAACAGGGTAAGGCCTTGGAACAGGGCGAGGGCTGGAGCTGCTTACAGGGACAGAGAAAAACAGACAAGGCCTGGGATACAGGCATTAGAAGAATGTTGCTGCTCTGCAGCCTCTCCCGGGAAGGTTCGTCTGAGGAATAGACGATGACGTCAGAGCCGCTCTGCAGATTCCTCTCGGCAGCTCTCCGAGGTGGAAACGGGACAGAGAGGGAGAGAGAGAGCGGGTTAGCTCAGAGAACAGTTGGGAACAGAGCAGGTGACAGGAGAAGTGACTTGTCCCAAAACAGATAATCCAGTGACAGAATCTTCGGTGTAAATACACACTGCGAGTAATGTCCCAACAACAATCCACGTGATAGAATCTTCGGTGCAAATACACACAGTGAGCGAAGTCCCAATAATAATCCAAGTGATAATATCTTCGGTGTGAATACACACAGTGAGCGATGTTCAAGCAAATATTATCCCAAATGAACTATCCAAAAAGCTGACACTGGGTGAGTGACAGTCTGACAAAAAGCAGGATATCTTCAGTGTCTAAAACACACGAAAAACGAATAGGGTCAAAGACAGTCTTGCCAAACTCACCCAGGCGCTGTGCGTAAAGAGAGCAGGATCAAACAGGGCGAGCGCGTCGCCACGGGGAACGGGTTGTCCAAGCGGAGGTCTGAGTGGTGCGCGACTGCTTGGAGTACGCGCCGGTACGGAGGGCGCATCTGGCGCGGAGGTCTGAGTGGTGCACGACTGCTTGGAGTACGCGCCGGTAAGGAGGGCGCATCTGGCGCGGAGGTCTGAGTGGTGCGCGTCTGCTTGGAGTACGCGCCGGTACGGAGGACGCATCTGGAGTGCGTCTGAATGGGCGTCTGGAGTGAAGAGCGCGTCTGCGCGGAAGAGCGCGCCAGGCTCGGAGGTCTGGATGGTGCGCGTCTGCTTCGAGTACGCGCCGGTACGGAGAGCGCATCTGCTGCGCGGAGGTCTGGAATGGAACACCGGAATACCTCCCGTAGAGGTTTAGAGAGCGCAGTGCGGTGTCTCCTTCCAGGCAAACGGCGACAGGTGGCGAAGGCTTGAGTGCATCTGGCGCGGAGGTCTGGATGCGCGTCTGGACGTCTGCTGCGCGGAGGTTTGAAGTGGAACACTGGAATACCTCCCGTGGAAGTTTAGAGAGCGCAGTCCAGTGTCTCCTTCCAGGCAAACGGCGACAGGAGGCGAAGGCCAGAGTGCATCTGGCGCGGATGTCTGGATGCGCGTCTGGACGTCTGCTGCGCGGAGGTCTGAAGTGGAACAATGGAATACCTCCCGTGGAAGTTTAGAGAGCGCAGTCCAGTGTCTCCTTCCAGGCAAACGGCGACAGGAGGCGAAGGCTAGAGCGCATCTCACGCCGGAGATGAAAACAGCATAACAGACAGAGAACCTCCCGAAGGAGTCTTGGTGATAGAGATATGATATGGGACGACCCGACAAGGGACAGAGGGGAAGAGCGAGGTACTTAAAGCCCACAGGGGAACTAATTAGAATGCACAACAGGTGCGTGAAGGTAATTGATACTTGAAACTAGAAGTGTGTGTTCGGCACCAGACCAACCAAACACATAATGACAGGTAGTCCAAGGGTGTGGCTGCTGAAGAGCAAACAAACGCGAGGGTGGGGGCTAGTGAAGTGAGGAGACAGGGAATTGATTAACAGAAAACTAAAGGAACAGAGCGAGTAGGCTTAAAGGAACAGAGCGAGTAGGTGAGCAACGGACAAAACCTCACAAAAATATTTTAAATGTTTATTAGCAACGCCGAGCTTTCAAACCATTGCGTTTCTCTGTCCGAAACCCTTGTGCAACTGTGAGTACCTTTGAAATTTATCTGCGATACTTGTACAACGACTGTTTTGCAGAGGACCAGTTCTTCAGAGTTAATATGCGATTTTCCTATGGAAAATCTTGCTCTACTTGCTCCCGATGAGCAGGTTGGCACCTTGCATGTGTGAATGGGTAAAATGTGCACAAATTGTAAAACAAAGAAAGGAAAAAAAGCAGCCATTTACCATTTTACTTACGAATATGATTATTTTGTCTTTTGACAATAAAATCCGATAATTAACTCTGAAGAACTGGCGAAAACGCTTGTTGTACAAGGAGCATCAGTCAGCTAAAGCCGTTTTTGAGCAGTGTTGACCAGCAGTTTATAAAATAATATTTAAAATGTTTATTAGCAATGCCAAGCTTTCAAACCATTGTGTTCCTCTGTCCGAAAGCCTCGTGCAACTGTACCTTTGAAATTTCTCTGCGATACTTGTACAACGAGCGTTTCGCAGAGGACCAGTTCTTCTGAGTTAATATGGGATTTTCCTATGGAATGTGAATGTGTGAGTGAATGGGTAAAATGTGCACAAATTGTAAAAAAAAAATAAAAACAGCCATTTACCATTTTAAGAATAAAATTCTTTATAATATAATTATTTTGTCTTTTGACAATAAATATGCCATTACCTCATTTGTGCGTTTTGAGTGTTGTTTTTAATGTACAATAGCCTACATGCATTTTTGTAGTCCAGCTCCAGTATACTTCCTGGCACAGTAAATTGTTGTAATAGATATACAACAAAATTATGTAATATCACAGTAATTTCTTACAATTTGAAGTTGTGAAATTACAACAATGTATTGTACTACCATTGATGTGAAATTACAATACATTGCTGTGAAGCCATTCACAGTAAATTGTTGTGAACCTTACTGTAAAAGTCATGCAAAATATTGCCAGTAATTTATTGTGACTTTACGGTGAAAAATCTTACGGTGCTGCATGGTAGATGGCAAATAAGCGAATTTCCCAAAAAGGTGGCGTGTTCCTTTAATGTCCCTCGTCTTTTGTTTTAGTGCACCAACTTCCTGGAATGATATTCAGCATAAGCTGAAAAAGGATTCTCGGCTGACCTATGGTCAGTTTAGTGTGATGATCTTAAACCTCCTTGGTACATTTTGGATCTGTGTTTTGCTTGTATTTCATTGTTTTTATTGATGCCTAATTTTATTGATATTGTAATTGTTGTACTGATCTTTTTTTCTTTAAATGCATCTGTGTTTTCATACTTTTTAAATGGCATGTAAATTCGACATCATTACAGATGAGGGAAACCTCAACAGATTAATTAATTTGCTTCTTAAAATCAATGAATACTTTTTTTGGAAATAACTTGACACTGGAATGAAGGACATTAAAGCGTAACGTTCTGAAGGGAGTCGAATGAAAACACGGGCCAAAACACGTTTCCTGAAAGCAGAAACATAACAATAATCATCTCCTTCTGACAAAGAACCACACAAGTCCGTTTTACATCTGTGAATAAGGTTTTCAAACCGAAATGCTTTCAAACACATCCAAAATATTGTAAATTGGGCTGTTTGGTTGTGTGGTTGAGTAACTTTCAGGTCGACGCATCACAATCACACGCTCCCCTGATTTTGATTGACACCACAACTGTGACGAGGTGTAATTCGCTCAACAATTCAAAACAGGACTTATATGGCTCTTCGTCTGAGCGCTTCCGTCAATCAAATGCCGGAATATTATATTTGCGAAGGCACACAATTTATTCTAAGCGCCTGTTATGTAATCCGTCTGTTGTTCTGTTGTTTCAGGTATCCAGAGAGGAGTTTTAGTCCCTGACTAGGGGGAAGAGTGGTTTCACTTTCGCTTTCTATCGTCTCCGGTTCCAGTGGTGCATGGTGTGCGGCGGTAGAACAAGGTGGACGTTTCCACAGGTGTTTAACCCTCGACTCACCCTTTAAAAAACCCACTATCTGTCTCCCTAGTGACCGAAACTGCGATCTCAGTAAAACATTCTTTTTCATGTATTGTTCCAATTTTCTTTCATGAATATCATTATTAACTTCAGTCCTCACCGTACATATCGAATATTTATTCATTTTCAGGATTTTAACCATTTCTTAAATTAGGGTTAGGGTTATGGTTATGGTTATGGTTATGGTTATGGTTAGGGTTAGGGTTGGGGTTAGGGTTAGGGTTGGGGTTGGGGTTGGGGTTAGGGTTGGGGTTAGGGTTAGGGTTAGGGGGTTAACCCTAACTCGAACCCTAACCCTAACCCTAACCCTAACCCCCTAACCCTAACCCTAACCTGTTCAGTTCTGCGACTAGGGTGAAAGGTGTGACACTTGTTGTTCACGCACTTAATAGTGATTGTTTTTAAAAAACAAACATGGATTATTATAATGTGAGTCCAAGATGTGATACTGAGCAACTTTTTTGGCATATACATAAAACAAAGTAGTGGGAACGAGATGTCGGCCGTGACAAACTCCCAATTGAACCACTGGCCCCCAAAACACAACTCCACGGTCCTCGTGCCGTCGGTACGGATAGGGTTACCGTTAGCGGTCGTCAGTCGCGGACCCCCATACCCACCGGCGGCGTCCTCTACTGTCGCTGGTAGGACGCTCCTTTGTGCTCCGGTGTCAGAGAGGAATTTACGACTGGAGAGTGTGTCTTTAATGAACAGGAGCCTGTTTGACGTACCTGCCCTCACGGCCGCTACTGGGCGCAGGTGTTGGCATTTCCCGCCCTGACAAAAGTACAAGGTGGGCGGCACTTTGTTGCTCTCGCGCCGAAGCGCGCATGGAAATAACACAGGCCTGTGTCATTATTGCCGTCGGCCGCAGCGCCTCTCTCCATCTTCGCCCCTCCCCCTCTGGGCATGTGCGCCCGTGCCGGGGCTAGCACCTCTGGGGCTAAGTGCTGCGTGGCCAGGTAGAACCGGTCCGCCTCTTCTGCTAGAGCACGGGGATCCACAATCGTTGTATTGGCGAGTGCCGTCTGTACCTGTGGCGGCATGTGTCTGAGGAACAGCTCTTTAAATAAGAAATTAGGCTGTTCGGCGCCCAGTAGGTTCAGCATCATCTCCATGTGCTCTGACGGCTTGCTGCCTCCCAAGCCTCATATAGCCAGCAAGCGTCGGGCCCGCTCTGACTGTGATAACTCAAAAATCCTGAGTAGGTGCGTCTTAAACGCCTCATATTTATTCTGGGCAGGTGGAGCCGTAATGAAGCCTACCGTCCTCGCCGCCGTAGTGTTGTTAAGGCTCGAGACGACGTGGAAGTATTTTGCGGCGTCATCAACGATTTCTCAGAGCGCCTCCGTTTGGGCGAACCACGCAGCTGCCGACTGCTCCCAAAACT
>NC_140175.1:100027550-100055050 GCF_963971535.1 Notolepis coatsorum
ATACACAAAACACGTTGTCATTTTTCGGCCTATTTATGAATCGTTTTCAAATAAACGCTAGATTATCGATAGTGTATGTGTACTAATGCACGCTAGAGAAGCGGGCTGAAAAATCTATTATCTTATTTCCTGATCAGCACACACACACTCACAGCCACACACACACATATGGGACACGCTGAGATATAGGTGAAAAGAGCTCTGATTATCCCAAGACTGGTCAAATAGATTCCTTACCTCAGATCAGATGTTCTCCAAAAAGATTATTCCAATACCTGATCGCCATTCCAAATATCGATCGCGTTTATTGATCCAACGCTGGGTATTTTTAACACATATTCCACGCTGTTCTGAGGGTCGGCAATGAGTGGGATCGTCTCCGGTTACATGCCGGACAAGTAAATTATGGATTCCGGACTCTTTTTTTCCCATCCATTTCATTCAGTCCAATCCAATGGGTGCAGTACCATCTGGAGAGACGATAGGGGGCGGTATATCTTCCCTGTTCGAGCTCAGACAGATCCCCACTGGTAACATGAGGCTAGATTGATGAAACATTTATGGAAATCGATAATAAAAAAAAATAACAACTAAATAACTAGATTTCTCATTCTTGGCACTCCACGCATGGCATGAAGTAACAAGATTTCTCGTCGTTGGCACTCAAAGTATTAACAGGAAGAGGAGGGAGAGATATAGAGAGTAAGAGATAGAAGAGAGAGAGAGAGGGAGAGAGAGATTAGTCTTAAGACGAAGATGATGGAGAGATATAGAGAGTAAGAGATAGGAGAGAGAGAGGGGGGGGGTATAACTGGCAGTGTCACCCAGGGTAACATCTCCTGATGCTGATTGGTGCAGCCAACCAGGAATACATAAGCTATGCAAATATGTAAACATGCAAATGAGTAGTCCCACTCAGGGACTGTTAATTAAAGAGGACATTAGGACAAAACAAAGCACCTAATCACCAAACACAGACACGAAGACACAAACACACATAGCATTACGTGTCCACCCATAGGCACGCACACACACATGCATGGATGAAAAGAGAACACTAATTCTGCATTCACATTTAATCATTCAGTCATTTCATTTCAGTATTTAAAGCTGCGACTGTAAGCACTGTTCTTCAGCTGTGTGCGTGTGATGTATTGCAATAACATAAATGTGCAATCAAACAGAGTAAATAATGAATTGCTGTCATGCACAGGTTCAAAACAATGCCTGTAAGCTAATTTCATGTTTCCAGTAAACCTAAACAATGCAGAAGGGAAATATATTTGCACAGGGAAATTGGATTTGATCTGTCAGCCAATCTACCAGGATACGCATGCAAACATACAAACATATACTTTATAACGGAGAGGTCATGGAGGATACACTGTGAAATGCATTGTACCATGACCAGACCATGGAATAATATGCAAGATAGCTTTCCATCGGGTCTGAAAGAAACAAATAGCTTGTTGGTGAAAATGGTCGTCATCATGAAGTAAATTTGACTCACCATGGTCACGCATGGTTTTGGAAACGCCAACCGGCACGACCACCGAGCACTGGAGAGAGTAGTGCGAATGGCGGAAAAGATCTGCGGATGCAAACTACCCACCAAGGACAGTATATTCACAGAGCGGTGCGTCAGCAAGGCACACAGGATCCTGAGAGACCCCAGCCACCCAAACCACAAACTGTTTGAGCTCATGCCATCTGGCAGACGGTACCAGAGTCTCAGGTCCACATCCAAGAGAACACTGAACAGCTACTGCACTCTCAGGTCCACATCCAAGATAACACTGAACAGCTACTGCAGTCTCAGGTCCACATCCAAGAGAACACTGAACAGCTACTGCACTCTCAGGTCCACATCCAAGATAACACTGAACAGCTACTGCAGTCTCAGGTCCACATCCAAGAGAACACTGAACAGCTACTGCAGTCTCAGGTCCACATCCAAGAGAACACTGAACAGCTACTACAGTCTCAGGTCCACATCCAAGAGGACACCGAACAGCTACTGCAGTCTCAGGTCCACATCCAAGAGAACACTGAACAGCTACTACAGTCTCAGGTCCACATCCAAGAGAACACTGAACAGCTACTGCAGTCTCAGGTCCACATCCAAGAGAACACTGAACAGCTACTACAGTCTCAGGTCCATATCCAAGAGAACACTGAACAGCTACTGCAGTCTCAGGTCCACATCCAAGAGAACACTGAACAGCTACTACAGTCTCAGGTCCACATCCAAGAGAACACTGAACAGCTACTGCAGTCTCAGGTCCACATCCAAGAGAACACTGAACAGCTACTGCAGTCTCAGGTCCACATCCAAGAGAACACTGAACAGCTACTACAGTCTCAGGTCCACATCCAAGAGAACACTGAACAGCTACTGCAGTCTCAGGTCCACATCCAAGAGAACACTGAACAGCTACTACAGTCTCAGGTCCACATCCAAGAGAACACTGAACAGCTACTACAGTCTCAGGTCCACATCCAAGAGGACACTGAACTGTGGGGCGGCGTGGCTCAGGGGTAGAGCGGGTCGTCCAATGATCGAAGGGTTGGTGGTTCGAATCCCGCTCAAGCCCATGTCCATCCCACTGCCGTTGTGTCCTTGGGCAAGACACTTAACCTACTTGCCTCGTATGAATGTGTAATGCATGTGAATGAATGTTGGTGGTGGTCGGAGGGGCCGTAGGCGATGATTATTCGCCACGCTTCCGTGAGTCTGCCTCAGGGCAGCTCTGGCTGCAATTGTAGCTTACCACCACCGGTATGACTGTGTATGAACGAATAATGGACTCTGTAAGCGCTCTGGGGTCTCTGGGGTGTCACAAAGAGCGCTATATAAATCCAATCCATTATTATTATTATTACTTCCACCAAGCAAACAGACTACTGACGGATAGAATTATCACAGGGGCACACACACAAAAGCACCTCTTAACGTTCCGACAGTTCACCTGCACAGCACATTCACCCTTGTCTGTCAGTGTCACACTGTGTTATTGTCTATCAACCAACACATCGGTTGAAAGCTAAAATGGCTGCCATTTGATTGACACCCTAATTGGCATATTGCGGGTTTCGGGGGACAATTTCGGGTTATAAGACCAAACAGCCAACGGACGAAAGAAGAAGACTGAAGAAAACTCTCCACCCGTGAGATATGATCTCGAAAACAACGAGAGAAAAAAAAGCTTCACGCTAGAAGTCAGATTATTGACAGGGGCTGGCGTGAGCTGGGAAGTGTATTATATATATTATTTAAAGCCCATTGAAAGCCCTGGGTCTCTTCTCTCAAAAACCTACACTCAAGTTAGGTTGCGCCAAGTCCTCACGTCAATATGCACCTTTTTCCGACTCGATGCTCTGAGATTTCTATAAACTCATATTTCACTAATAACACTTAAAATCATTGGTAAACAAACGTAGTAATGAAGATACACACGTTGACTGCTGTTTTGACTGGGTTAGGGTCTTTACTCTTGGCTACATTTGAAAAAGAAACGCAACATTAATTAATACGTTCTGTATTGATGGATTTATGGCGTGATATCAATCGTGTACCGGTACCGGACCGCTTGGGTTTAAGAGGTTAAAAAAGCTGTGACAATGAAATAATCTGAATCTGAATCATGGTGATGTGTTGGTGTCTTTTCCATGTGTATTTCTCAATGTGCCGCTTCCATACCCAATGGAGAGCTAGCTTGCATACATTTCATGGGTCTGATGTGTCTGTCTCTGGAGACCATTCAGACCCATGGTGCACCTACGTGTAGTCTGTATCAGGGTTTTAATCGCACGATAGGACTACAAAGTAGAATAGCAAGGCAAGTTGATTCACCAATGCTAACTTGCTTCTTTGATTATCTCACATTCACAATTAACCCCTTAATTTACATTATAAAAAAGTAACTGTACTTACAGTAGATTTCATTCACGGTTTGTGAATCACACCTGGTGATACTAAATCCAGATTGAACTCTGCCATTGCGAAAGGGGAGATTTGGCCCAATCCATAGATGTGCGACTTGGCCATAATAAGGTCATTTATAGGCCTGATATTCTATATTCTATAATCATATTTCAAATTGCATGTGCAATCAGCCCTCGCGTGTGATGCTGTAGCTTGCTCTAGCTGGCAAGCAGGCCAAGAAGATGCTTTAAAAAACAGCATTTGAAAGTGAATTGTATCCTTCGAGTGACATCCTTGAAAATGAAAAAATAGTGCTTGGGAAAGTACTTAAAAGTCCTTGAATTTCATTTCGCAATGTCTGTGGGAGCCCTGTAATGAAGGTTGGAATTGAAGTTGTAAAAAACTCACACCATACTCTAGTCCCCTGCTCAAGGCAAGTCAAGTCAAGTCAAGAGTTTTATTTGTCATGGCATACAAGCATACAGTGAAATGCAGGGGGTCATGCCCGCAGCGATTGTGCAATAATACAAGTAATACGAATAGGAATGAGAATAAGACATTTGTGCAATAATACAAGTAATAAGAATAAGACATAACAGGTACAATGTACATAAAGTTTACAAAAAGCATGGTAAGACATGCTAAGGTCCTGCGATAGTGCAATACAATGTTAGCTACGGATGAGGCACTGGGTCTTATGTACACTACTATACAATACTATACTATACAATCTACAGTTATACTATGTGTCCTTATGCTAACATGCTATATCCATCTATTTACTTTACAAGAACCACTACCGTTATTTTTTGATTTTTTTTAAAGTGACCGTTGAGTGTGAGCGTGTGCAGAATGTGTCTGTGTGTGTTCATGCTAAAGTGACTGTTAGTGTGTGAGCGTATACAGTGTGTGTGTCGTGTGTGTGCTCATGTGTGCTTGTGTGTGGAGAGTTCAGTGTTCAAGACTCTGATGGCCTGGGGGAAGAAGCTGAGCCGAAGTCTCTCTGTCCTAGTTGCTGGTGTTCGCAGGCGTTTGCCTGACCGCAGCAGTTTGAACAGGCTGTTGTTGGGGTGGTGAGGGTCTTTCATTATTCTGCAGGCTCTGTATTTGCACCTCCTGTTATATAAGACCTGCAGGGTTGGTAGTGCAATACCCGTAGTACGCTCAGCTGAGCGCACCACTCTCTGTAGGGCCTTCTTGTCCTGTGCCTTGCTGTTTCCATACCAGGCAGTGGTGTTTCCAGTCAAGATGCTCTCTACAGCTCCGGAGTAGAAGGACTGGAGTATCTTCCCCGATACTCTGAACTTCCTTAACTGTCTCAGGTGGTAGAGGCGCTGATTCACCTTCTTTACGACTGAGTCTATGTGTGTTGTCCATGTCAGGTCCTCTGAGATGTGGACCCCCAGGTACTTGAAGTTGCTCACCCTGTCCACGGTAGCCCCGTTTATTCACAGTGGTGTGTGTGTCCCCTGCTGTGTTCTCCTAAAATCCACAATCAGCTCCTTGGTTTTACCAATGTTCAGGAGCAGGCTGTTGTCCTGACACCAGCGTGCCAGTTCATCAACCTCCTCCCGATAGGCCTTCTCGTCATTGTCAGAGATCAGCCCCAACACCACGTGTCGTCCGCAAACTTCACTATGGAGTTGGAGCTGAACTTGAATACAGCAGGGGGCTCAGAACACAGCCCTGGGGGGACCCGATACTCAGGGTGATGGTGTTGGAGGTCTGACCCCCCACCCTGACCGCCTGGGGCCTCTCACTCAGAAGGCATTGAGGGGCAGTAGTACTGGAGGTCGCAATGTCGCTGCACCTCCGGATCGTATGTTTCATCCTCCTTCCCACCTCCGTACTCTCCTTTAGACTCAATTTATTTCTCTCTCTGCAACCTTTCTCTCCATTCCTTTATCTCTCACAGGAGGGTAGTCTAGCCAGCCCCCCCCCCTCTCTCTCTCTCTCTCTCTCTCTCTCTCTCTCTCTCTCTCTCTCTCTCTCTCTCTCTCTCTCTCTCTCTCTCTCTCTCTCTCTCTCTCTCTCTCTCTCTCTCTCTCTATCTCTCTCTATCTCTCTCTTTCTTTGTTTCTCTCTCTCTGTATCTCTCTCTCTCTCTCTCTCACACACAGCTAGGGGGTTCTCTCCATTCATCCATCTCGTACGGGAAGGTTAGGTGTTTCAACAGGCTTCCCCTCCTGTTATTTATAACATCATTAAGTTGTCAAGGTTACAGGTACTTCGGTCAGTGTGGTTATTATTTCAGCTGTGTGTGTGTGTGTGTGTGTGTGTGTGTGTGTGTGTGTGTGTGTGTGTGTGTGTGTGTGTGTGTGTGTGTGTGTGTGTGTGTGTGTGTGTGTGTGTGTGTGTGTGTGTGTGTGTGTGTGTGTGTGTGTGTGTGTGTGTGTGTGTGTGTGTGTGTGTGTGTCTGTTTTGTTTTCCCCTTGCTAATGCAGATATGATAATTGAGTGAACACCCGAGGGATTTCTCTCAGTCCATTTTACCATGACTGACAACTCAGGGTCAGAATGAGAGAGAGAGAGAGAGAGAGAGAGAGAGAGAGAGAGAGAGAGAGAGAGAGAGAGAGAGAGAGAGAGAGAGAGAGAGAGAGAGAGAGAGAGAGAGAGATTAAATATTAAATTCCTCCTCATCAGTTATGCATATACACAAGTCTTGACAACCCCTCTCTCACACGAATATGAACACGCGTAGGTAAGGCATTATGTATTACAGTTAGGGATGGGTATCGAATCCGGTACTTTTAAGGGTACCGCCCGAATCACGTGAGATCCACCGGTGGCACATATCGGTACTGTAAAAAATAAACGTTTAGTTTACCGCGAAACGAAACCTATGAACGTGTGCCGCCCACACGTTCCACGTCAACGTTCACGTGGACAATATACACACTTACCTAGGATTTAACTTGATTCAACAACAAAGCAGTCGGGGCAATGGTAAGCTGAAAACGGTCGCAAGTGTTGTTACACTTTACAAAGCTAGATGCAGACAACGCTGGCTGCAATATTATATATTATACATATATTAACAAATTGTTCTAAATAAATAATGATAATAAATAATTAGAAGTTTGGACGCATTTTTTACAACTGAGGTAGGTAGATTATTGTTTTTATTATTATTATTATTATTATTATTATTATTATTATTATTATTATTATTATTATTATTATTATTATTATTATTATTATTATTATTATTATTATTATTATTATTATTATTATTATTATTATTATTATTATTATTATTATTATTATTATTTTAGAGACTAAAGTACCGAACAAAGGTACCGTTGGCTACTGGTATCGATTCACAGGTACTGGTATCGATTCAAATATGAACGGTACCCAACCCTAATTACAGTATGAACTTGTGAGTGTGTGTGTGTGTGTGTGTTTAATGTGCATGTCGACAGAGAGGCCATTGTGTGGGTGCCCGTTCCAGCAGCAGGATGCATCCATCAATCCCTCCATCAGAATTTATAGCGGCTGCCTGTCACTAACGGGGCTATTGGGACCCACTCATCCTTACTGTACATTGATTACAATACTTCACCTTCTCTCTCTCACACACACAAGACAATACACACACACACACACACACACACACACGCACGCATGCACACACACACACACGCACGCACGCACGCACACACACACACACACACACACACACACACACACACACACACACACACACACACACACACACACACACACACACACACACACACACACACACACACACACACACACACACACACACACACACACCAGCGGATAAAGGCACTGCTAGCTTATTTGCAACACTGACAATGTACATAACCTATAGATAATACATGCCAACCACACACACACACACACACACACACTCAAGGTAGTTTTCAACGAGCTGATAGAATGAGAGATAAAGGAAAGAGTTTCATTCTGTAGTTTCAAACAACAACAACAACCTTGTGTGTAGAAAGTACGCTAAACAACACGATGACTGACTTGAAAGTCAGAAAAGAATGTTTTGCTGGCCTTTGCTTACAAAATAGTCACATTTTCAGTAGTGTAGATATTGAGCAGAAGACTTAAAGGTTGGGTACCAAACTCTGTACTTTTGAGGTACGGACCGAATTACATCGGTACTGCCGAGTACAGATTCACGCTAGATCTAATTGGTACCACATTTCGGTACCTTAATATTACTAGACAAGAGGGAGCTTTTTCCATAAATATATATATATATATTACTGTCCCGTCTCTTGGGTCTTTGGAAAGACCAGACGAGGTCAGAGGAAATTTGATCATAGTTACTGAGGACCAGATAATGTTGATATTTAGAAACATAATACACGATCACGCAATTTATTTTGTAAGGTGTGTTACAACAATAAATAACTAAATGTTCAAAAGAAATAACAATGTTGAATTTGAGAAGTTTGGACAAATTATTTCTTTACAACTGAAATACATTTCAGAGAGTTAAGTAGCAGAAAAAAGGTACCATTGGGTACCAATACCGAATTCCAGGAACTGGTACTGCAAACGACCATCTGAAATGAGGACTTTGAGGACAAACATGGACTATCAGACACGTTGTTGAGTTGATGTCCTCGTCGCCGGCCTGATGTAGACTCAACCACCACAAGTTATGAGCTGCTTATTACATGGTGTTTTCACATTCGCCGAAATGCTTGCTTGTGATTGGTCAATAGCGCTCGTCAGAGGTCCGATATTACTCGATAACAGACCTCTGTGGAACAATAATGACCGCTGTGCGTAGCTGTTCGCAATCAAGGCCACTGACACACTGCATCAGTGCAGCCAATCAGACACACCTGCTGGCTGCACTGACAGCGGAGCCAGAACAGAACTGCGTTTGCATTTGATCTCGTCTTGTCGATGTAAAATGAATTAGGTATATTGTTAGTAAGTTAGCCATGTAATAAGCGGGATAATGTATAGCTATACTCGATCATTGTCGCAAAATAATTGACCTTCACTGACGTTTAAAACACCTCGGCGCTGCGCCTCGGTATTTTAAACTCCGTGTCTGTCAATTATTTTGCGACAATGACCTCGTAGCTATACATTATCCCTTACTTATTCCACTGTATGCCTACACGGTCATAGTGGATCTTTAAAGGTAGAATCTCTAAGGTCAAACGCTGACCTCTAGGCAAATGAGCTCCATGGGTGTGTGTGCTGTGAGTGTGTTTGATGGTTTGTTACATAGTGTTAATTGTCATTGAGCATCCTGATGGCCTGGGGATAGAAGCTCTTTCTGAGTCTCTCTGTGCTTGCCATGAGACTCCGGTATCGCTTGCCTGACCGCAGCAGTTCAAAGAGGCAGTTGTTTGGGTGGCTAGAGTCTTTTATTATTCTCTTAGCCTTATTCTTGCAACGCTTGTTGTAAATGTCTTGGAGAGTGGGAAGCCCACCTCCAATTGTGCGTTCGGCTGAGCGGGCCACTCTTTGTAGTCTGCTATGGTCTTGTGCGGTGCTATTCCCAAACCAGGAGGTGATATTGTCAGTCAGGATGCTCTCTATTGTGCACAAGTAGAAGTTCTTAAGGATTTTCCTTTGAACTTCCTTAGGCGCCTAAGGAAGTAGATTTTCAAATGAACCCAAGTGTGTAGAATAAACCTGTCTACACCTATTGTCCATTCCAGACTATTTGATTGGATTTGATTTTTATTTGTCTCGAACATAGAAACATAAAACAAGTTTAAAAAACTAAAAAAGTAAATAGTCAAAGACTATTTCCATACAATACAATAAGTGTTCGAGAAGGAACACAGGGAAGCTAAAAACGTATCAAGCCTTGCCCCTTCCTTACAATATTTTACATTATAATTAATACAAATAAAAATGATATATAACACATCTCAGGCTCTGCCAAGAGAGGTCTGGAGAAATCCACGGTCGAATACATCACTAAACTCCAACCCACACATCAGATCAAGACACATTGTTTGACAAAGTGTGTCAAACAAACATCCTCCCACCACGGTCATCTTTTAACAATGCACTGCGACGGGGTGAGATCTTCGAATTTTACACGCTACAAAAGCAGATGGAATTCATTGTTTTATTGTTCGATATGATAATTTAGTATCACCTAAGGATCCTCGTCATCCCCGGCTGTCAAACTCAGGGGTCAGGGAGAGAGACAGAGAGACGTTAAGAAGAGAGAGCGAGTGGGAAAGAGAATGAGAAAGAGACAGACAGATAGACAGACAGACAAGAAGGAGAGAGAAGAAGGGTGAGAGAGAGACGGAAATACTGTAGAAACAGCTGCCAGAGAGAATTAAAATGTACTTTTAAGTCCTACAGTAGCAAAGTTTGCAAGTGTTTCTTCTCAACGGAAAAGTATGAAAAACAAACAAAAAAAAAAGTGAAAAATGATTTCCATAAAAGAGAAAACCACCAAAACGACCAAAACTAAATCTTGCAGAAAGCAAGCGACACAGAAAGCAAAACACATCCGCAGCCACGGTTGGTGCTGGAGAGAGAGGCTCTGAACACAGGAGCACAGGGTGTAGTGCAGCACAGGAGATCAGAGCAAACATTATCCTCCTTCCAGTTGAGATGAATGACCGGTGGTTATCGTAGGGCTGGGCGATGAAACGATAACGATAATTATCGCGATATATTTTAATAATCGATATCGATCGATAATAAAAAAAATATCAATACAAAAATATATTAGTGCTGTCAGGCGATTAAACATTTTTTTCTAATTAATTACAGGATTTGTAATTAATTAATCTAATTAATCGCATTTTAATCGCATAACCATTTTATGACTGATATTCTATATTCTATAATCATATTTCAAATTGCATGTGTCCGGATGGCAGAATTCAGTACTGTATCTACAAAACATTCTGTTTAATCATCTTCCATCTATTAATTTGCTTAGATTTTTCAGGGCTGGTCAATTTGAGTATAACTGGTGTTATTCACAGTCAAAGATAAAAAATTTGTATTGATATTCTCATTTGGTTCATTACAATTTACTCAAAATAAAATTTTCATTCAATCAATCACCGCGCAGATTGATTGATTGAATGTTAATGTTATTAACAGATTGCAGAATGGGTACAATACAGTACGGCTCAATACACACAATTGTTAAGGGGATGCAGACCAGAGAAAGACTTTCGTCTTGTTTACATCAGGGTCCCCCATTTTCAATTCATAATGAATTGTAAGTAAGGGTGCAACTTGCACCGTGCAATCCATTCTTTGTGGATCTAGCCCACAGTATTTCTCACACTGGGAATACATTCCCTGAGATTCATAGATGTCCCTAGAATCAGATACCAAGAACATGCAAATGGACCATATTAAAAAAAAAAGTCTGTAAATGTGTATTCTACATTCTTATGGAATGAATGAGATTAAAAAAAAATAAAAATAAAAAATTATAATAATAATAAATAAATTTGTAATTAATTTTGAGTTAATTTTCATAACGCGATAATTTGCTGTGTAATTAATTAATCTAATTAACGCGATAAACTGACAGCCCTAATATATATATATTTTGTTGTGACCTGCAACAGGGCAGCTTTAAAACCAGAGATGTGGACAGACTTGTCTTTCTTGCCTGCAACTTAAAGTAATAGCTTTGCTTGTCCAAATGACAATACTGACCAAATTGAGATTTATTTTTCTCTTGTCCATTTATTTTGTTTGCTTTCTAATTTAAAATACAGTTTGAAACCGTCTGTAGTCCTACACAGTAGACTATGTGTGCTAGCAGAGCTAGTTTCCAGTCGCGAGTCACAATGCACATGTGCGGTGGTTTGTCCACCAAAAAAGCGCCAAAAGATAGAAAAGAAACTAGCAGAGCCAGAACTGTTCAACTCCCCTGGGCCGTCATTCATCAACGTTGCGTACGCACAGATATGTGCTTAACCCGTGCGTACGACCATTTCTAAGCAAAGTGTGGGATTTATCAATTTGAACGTGTCTACACACAGCCCAGAGCATGCGTAGCTGGCGCCCGTTGGTAGAATATATTATTACAACAAGGAAATAAGCTTCTGTGCATTAGTTTCAACACTGGCGTTTTCTGTATGAACCGTAATTCATTATAGTTCATTGTAAAATAGCAACAGTAGTGTAATTATGGTCAAAACCCTATAAATAGCATTTGGAATAATAGGTCTTTATCTCCGAATGAATGCAGCATGGTTTATATAGCGTTATCGGAATATACGGGGTGTACTGACTGACTGCGCTCCGCGTAGCTCAACTCGTTATTATTTTGCGCACAGACCACAGAAACACGGGAACGTTTTGATTATGTTTAAAAGGCTTTACGTTAAACGAAACAAGTGGAATTTCGAAGCTGTAAGCTGAATACAAGTCATATGAACACCCACGATATAGTGTTCTTCCCCCGTCCTACTGTATAAGAAAGAATAAAAAACGCATTGCAACGAGGACAGGGTGTATGTGTATTACAAAACCCTTGCAATAATGTGTCTTAAATTAATGAAAAGCATACATGCTCTGGACACAGAGCATATATCGTGTGGGTGATATGACTTGTATTATGCTTACAGAATTCCACGTATTTAGTTTTACAATGTCAAAGCATTTTAATATAAATCAAAACGTTCCCGTATTTCTGCAATCTATGCGCAAAATAATAAGGAGTTGAGGTAGATACACACTCAGAACGTATTACATGCTGGTACGCTGATAGAGTAAACTATTATATGAATATGAATATGATATGATATAAGGTATACGCTGGTCCGTCGCATACACTGGTATGCGCAAGTTACTGTTGCATAATGTAGGCTATGGCTGCTATTATATGTAATTCATATAGGCTACCTAATAGTATATGATTTTTAGAGGCATCTATTTTGTGGTCGGTACCGACAACAACAGGGGGGGACCCTGATGTAAACAAGACAAACATCTTTCTCTGGTCTGCATCCCCTTAACAATTGTGTGTATTGAGCCGTACTGTATTGTACCCATTCTGCAATCTGTTATATAAAGTTTTCATTCATTCATTCATTCAAAATAGATGCCTCTAAGAATCATATTATAGCCAATCGAACACAACTAATAAAGGCATTCATATTACAGCACGGTTATAATGACACACACATGATGAATTGAAAATGGGGGACCCTGATGTAAACAAGACGAAAGTCTTTCTCTGGTCTGCATCCCCTTAACAATTGTATGTATTGAGCTGTACTGTACAGTACCCATTCTGCAATCTGTTAATAAACTTTTCAATCAATCAATCAAACCACCAACGCCAAACAGTGGTCAACGAACGGTCTTTATTAGTATTTTGAGCTGTCCAGGCAGAATTGCAGCAATGGTCTTAGGGAGCTGTTGATATCTGACATCATCGTGTACAAGTCAGCCTTTTATTTATCCCATAACACGGGTTGTGTCTTTTTGGTTCGACAGCGCCTCAGTGAACAATCTCCCGTGAAGTTTCTCAGAGTTCCGCTCGGGTCAGTCCATTATTTCACATCCCATGGGGGGTATTTCATGACCATAATATGGATAATCATGCACGAGCATTGACGGTAGAACAAAGAGGTATTTATCAACACGGAGGAGCGTAGGACCTGTGTCGTTTTTTTTGTGCGTGCACACATTCTAAATTCTGTGCTTACGTATGAAAATAGAATACTTTCTAAGAAAAATTGATAAATGAGGGCCCTGAGCCACAGCCAGCAGAGAAGCCTGTTTACTTTCGCTTTCAAACCAGCTGCAGCCTGAGAACTGGAGTGGGGCTGTAACACTAAAGATGGCGGCAACAACAAAGAATTGCTGCAAAATAAACATACATCTGTTGTTTCAAAAAAAATTATATATATATATATATATATATATATATATTAATTTTAATTTTAATTTAATACTTATAACAATATCGATAATTATCGATATAGAGTGATATGATAACATTATCATATCGTTATCGTGATATAACTTTTGGCCATATAGCCCAGCCCTATCGTAAAGACTTCCAGCTGAGATGAATGACTGGTGGTTATCGTAATATTCCACTAAGACGTTTAAGGGGAGGGTCTTTTTTCTTTTACATTTTTTATTTTATTCTAAATAAATATATATATGATATATATATATATATATATATATATATATATATATATATATATATATATATATATATATATATATATATATATATATATATATTTAATTTTAATTTTAATTTAATACTTATAACAATATCGATAATTATCGATATAGAGTGATATGATAACATTATCATATCGTTATCGTGATATCACTTTTGGCCATATAGCCCAGCCCTATCGTAAAGACTTCCAGCTGAGATGAATGACTGGTGGTTATCGTAATATTCCACTAAGACGTTTAAGGGGAGGGTCTTTTTTCTTTTACATTTTTTATTTTATTCTAAATGAATAATTTATTGGAAAATGCATAGCCCTGTCTATGGCATCACAGTAATATTCACAAATAATGTTTCGGCAAATTGGTAAGCGCTAGGTCTGAAGAGGTCCTTCTGCATGATTTGCAGTCATTGGTATAGAAGAGCACCAATAAAGGGACCAGCTGAACAGATTTGTCTATTACATGGACCACTAGATCAACACAACCCCACGACTGCTATTCGACTGAGAGATAGTTGAGCGGAGGACTGGCCCTTGTGCTCAGAGTGTTCCCCGGCTGCTGCAGTGTCCCTGCTTGCTTGCACATTCAGTGTTTCCCCTAGGATTTTTTTTTTCAGGGGGGGTGGTAGGCCCCCCAAAACTACTAGTGTTGTCGCGGGGAGCGTGGGTCACCGATATGTTGTATCAACAGTGTCGTCATAGACGTGTGCAGTAAGCCGGTTGTTAGTATCGGTGCATTTCTCTACACTGAGCTGAAATGAAACGATTGCATAAATTAGGTAAATAAATATTAACACATAAATTAACTTATTTACAAATTTACATATAGTAGTGACAACACACATATGAACCAGTGTCGGCGACATGGGGGGTCATTCGCGGGCCATGCCCCCCCAGATGGGGCACTGTGCCCCTCCAACCGGCATGGTCAATTATTATAAAAAAATAAAATAATTAAACATTTAATTTTTTTTATTATAGTAAAAGTCAGATGTTTTCCTTTATAAATAGGCTATTTAGCCTATTATTAAACGAAATTAAACAAAAAAAGTCTTAAAGGAAGTGTATGTTTGATCTCACGCCACGGCTCACGCAGTCGCGTTATTATTGGTCACGTTGAGTTGACGGCGGGTAGGGCGTGACTGCATTTGAATTGATTTGATATGGGTAGGGCGTGACTTGAGTGAGGTCAGTGAGCGCGAAAGTCAGACTCAGGTAAAATATAATAATAATCACTTCTTGGAGACGGACATACAAATAAAATGGATATACGAAAATGGTTGGCTGGGGCAGGCGCACCTAAGGCTTCTTCACGGCCTCCTCCAAGAATGCCTCCTCCTGGTGAAGGCCTTCCAACATCTAACGTGGTTGAAGAAGTCTGCCAAGAAGCGCCAGGCCCAGGCGGCCCCCCCGCCGGTGCTGCACTTGGAGGTGCTGCTGCTGCATCTGTTACAGGCACAGCAGAAGCTAACGTGGTGGTTATAGGCCATGATGATGATCATCCACCAGATCCACAACCGTTGGCGGTAACGGTAAATGATCTCGGGACTGAGCATCCCAAACAAATGGTGTTACAACCATACCCTGCCAGCATGTTTAGCGGTAGGAAACGGTCATTTGTAGCGACGTGGTTCCAAAACAGAGACTGGCTCGAGTACAGTGAACATGCTGACGCAGCCTTTTGTTTCTGCTGCCGGAATTTTTGTTCTATTGGCAGTAGCACCAATCGGAGAGTGGATGGTTTTGTGAATCTTGGATACCGTAATTGGAAAAATGCCACAGAGAGGGACAGGGGATTTCATAAACATGAAACATCAAAGGAGCATCTCTCTAGCTACACAATGTGGAAGGAGCGAGTGAGACGTGTCAATACCGGCAAGGAGATTTCGACACTTGTCAACACAGAGCAGCTACGAAGGAACAGGTACTACTTCTCGGCTCTCGTGGATGTTGTCGGGTTTCTGGTAGAAAACCAGTTGCCTTTACGTGGAAAGCTAGATGCTTTTGGTGACATGTCTGAGGGGGGAAGTGGTCTTTTCCTGTCCTTATTGGACTACACAATTAAAAAGGACCCAGAATTGGCTGACATAGTGAAAACTATCCCTCGAAACGCCACATACACTTGTCATGACATGCAAAATGAACTTATAAGTACACTTAGCAGTGTGGTGACTGAGGCTATAGTGGAAGAAGTAGGCGACTCGCATTTCACATTGAAAGTGGACGGAACACGCGATCCCACGGGATGTGAAAATATATCTGTTGTCATTCGTTTTGTAGACCAGTCATTTGAAGTGACAGAGCGCCTGGTAACCATAGCGACAGCTGACGCAGGTGATGCACGGACATTGACAGACACAGTCTTAGCTGAGCTAAAGAATGCTGGTTTGGACTCGTCAAAGATTCTCAGCCAGGTGTATGACGGGGCTTCAGTGATGTCAGGGAGGCACGGTGGCATGCAGAAGCTAATGCAACAGACACTGGATCGCGAGATACCATACGTACACTGCCTGAACCACCAGCTACATTTGGTCGTAGTACATGCGATGTCAGCCGAGCCAGCTGTAGTGGACTTTTTTAATGTGTGTAGCACGTTGTACAAATTCTGCAAGAAGCCCACAGTTGCTGTGCATTACAAGGGTGAGCGTCTTAAACGCCTTCTAGAACAGAGGTGGACAGGGCACCTTGCCACCGTGTCTGTCATTTTAAAATCATTTGACAACATCACATCTCTTCTGACTGAGATCGACGCTGTGCGGGCCCATGGCGCAGAGCTACGAATGGAAGCTGTGGGCCTGCTGCGAGAGATGACTGAGCCCAGATTTGCATTCACTGCAAACGTAGTGCACAGAGTGCTTGCCCTGCTTGACCCAGCAAACCAAATGCTACAAAGAGAGGATGCTGATTTGTTGACAGGTCTGCGTGTTGTGGCTAGTTCAAAAGAATGTGTACGAAAACTACGTTGTGATGAGGAGTTTGACAAGGTGTGGGACATGACCACAGATACCAGTGCATCACTGAGACAAACAGAAACCCCTAAAAGAAAACGCACAACAAACACGAACATGGATGGGTATGTGGTTGAGGGAACAACAGGCCAGAGGGATGCTGACGGCAAAACAGAACTCAAGAGAATGTACATTAGCATTATCGAGTCAGTTATTGGAGAAATGGATCAAAGGTTTAGTGAACGCAACACTCAACTGGCTAGGGCACTTGCTGCACTCGATCCAAAAAGTGACACATTTCTAGATGCTACAGCTGTGAAGCATATCATGGACCTGTCACGATCACCTATAATTGAGGCAGAGTTTGTAGTAGCAAAAGAGTTTTTCAAGACTGAAAAGGAATCACAGCCAATCGAGGAGGGGATCTGGACCACAAAGTACATTTTGTCTCACTACCACAAAACTCTTGTGGCAATGCCCAGTGTATTGATTGCGTTCAAGCACGCATTAACTTTCGGCGCCTCCACCGCAATGTGCGAAAACTCGTTCTCAACGCTACGGAACGTTTTTTCGGATCACAGACGGACAATGCTCCACAGACGAAAGGCCCAATTGGTTCAGCTGGCGTTTGAGAAGGACCTCACGCGAAAATGTACCACGGAATGGAAGGACACCGTCCTGAGGAGGTTCAGTGCCACGACTCGCCGCCTACAACTCTTTTAATCGGTAAGTCATATATTGTTATTATTAATAATACTTGAATGTGAAGCCCAGCCTCGGTCGGGCTTATTTCATAGTGTTTAATTTAAGCTGCCTTGCCCCTTGGCCCAATTATTATTATTAATAAGTTGAATGTGAAGCCCAGCCTCTGGCTTATTTCATACTGTTTAATTTAAGCTGCCTTGCCCCTTGGCCCAATTATTATTAATAAGTTGAATGTGAAGCCCAGCCTCGGTCGGGCTTATTTCATAGTGTTTAATTTAAGCTGCCTTGCCCCTTGGCCCAATTATTATTATTAATAAGTTGAATGTGAAGCCCAGCCTCGGGCTTATTTCATACTGTTTAATTTAAGCTGCCTTGCCCCTTGGCCCAATTATTATTATTAATAAGTTGAATGTGAAGCCCAGCCTCGGGCTTATTTCATAGTGTTTAATTTAAGCTGCCTTGCCCCTTGGCCCAATTATTATTATTAATAAGTTGAATGTGAAGCCCAGCCTCGGGCTTATTTCATACTGTTTAATTTAAGCTGCCTTGCCCCTTGGCCCAATTATTATTATTAATAAGTTGAATGTGAAGCCCAGCCTCGGGCTTATTTCATAGTGTTTAATTTAAGCTGCCTTGCCCCTTGGCCCTTGTCAGTATTAATAATACGAAAACGAAATATACGTGATCTTTCACTTTGTGTGTGCGCAAGACGCCAGTGTGTTTGTGACGTGACGTGCGAGAGAGAAAGAGAGAGAGAGACTGTCTTATCTCTTATGCCTGCAGTGCGCTCATGTTTTGAAGAAATGCGTGTTGGTTTGCGGGAAATGCCTTTTCTGAAGCGTATATTTTATGCCCCCCCCCACAATTACCTGTGACCCCCTTGTCAATTCGCTCTGGCGCCGACTCTGATATGAACTATTTACAATACAGGGACTGTGTTTCCCACAGGATTTTCTCTGAATGGATTTGGTAGGTTTTTTCTGCGTCTCCGTAGACCGTGCCGCACCACTGTTTTTAAAGTCTTAGTGAATTGATTGATTTATATGAAAACCAATGTATGTATAATTTAGCTAGCTCGCCAACGTTACTGTGATTAACACAATCCCGCCCAACAACGTATATATCCGTGTTTCGAATCCATGCTTAAAGGACCGACCACGGATATATCCGTGGCAAGGTTGTTTTGGCTTTTATTCCATTTTAATAACCTATTCAAGGTCGCCGAGCGGCACTGCAGATGTACCCTACTCTTTGAATTCGACAAAGTGCATTACCGGCCAGATCCTCTTAGGGGCGCTATCTCGATAATGCAGTGTTCCCTGTGGCAGAAGCTGTCTTTTTTTTTCTGGATTTCCAATGTAGTTTTTTACTCACCTGAAGCGATCGCTATTGCCTGTTGCACGGAATACATTTTGGATCGCGGATATCACTATGCAGTAAGGGGATATATCATCAGTCAATGGACATATCGATCTACCAGATGGCGATCAATAACTGGGAAATGCTTGGGGGGATCCAACCGGCTCATGGTAAGATCTTTTTCACGTAAATTACATGCTGATCAGGGCTTGTTATGATACTCAACCAGCCGATCAGCGTATGTGGCTACTGAGATGAACACGGTTATTGGTAATCAATAATCAGAAATGACGTCCATCGCCCCCCCTCCCCCCCTTTCATGCATACATGCTTGAGGATTGTACCGATCATATGCAGTTTGAATTTTAACTGTAGCTTCTGTATAACCGAAATGCCATTGGATATAACGTTAGTAGCTATTAGCCCTTTATCCAGCCTTCCAGGAAATATACTAGACCAAATCCCGTATAACGCTTATATTCACGGCGCTATAAAATGAGAACGTATTGATGACATTTTTTTTAAGCCATTTTGAAGGGACGGTTTATGGTCTCAATTGACAATGAGAATGGACAGATAGCAATACTATAAAGTATAGATTTAGGGTCCCGCCAAGGCAATGGTAGGGGAAACACTGACATTATTTGGACAGCAGAAAATGCAATGCAATTTCCATAGTATTTGTTCAAACTCGCAGCATGCAATCACACGCCAAAAACACACCTACTTGGTTGTTGTAATATTTGCTTTTGAATTTTTGCAAAGCCGAATGTAGATGGAGAAACCCAAAACTGCAAGTTTGCTACAATACTCTTTTAATTATTGTCTATTTAAAACTGAATCAAACCATAAACTAGGTGGCCTGTTGGGATGTTAGATCCTAATGTGAAAAACTGTGATTTTATATGTCTGCACTTTATGTGCTCATTTTACGCCTGTCTTTTTTCTGTTGTGAAGCACTTTTATTATTATTATTATTATTATTATTATTATTATTATTATTATTATTATTATTATTATTATTATTATTATTATTATTATTATTATTATTATTATTATTATTATTATTATTATTACTAGCGCTTGTATTCCTATGCTTTTTTGTTCTTAGTTCTATTATTATTTTGATAAAAATAAATTAAATACTTTAGTTACTATTGCTACTATGTATGTATATGTGTTTATATTACATGCTATATGCATATTCATACCAATTATTTGCTTGTTCTATTCTCCATCCTTCTATCATCCATAGCAACACCATATATCACCACACCCTGATGGGGGATCCCCTTTGAACGAAAGGTTATCCTATAGCCTAGTTATATGAATACGGGCTGAGCGTCTCGCTCTTCGCCATATTGAGATATATCTTTATCTCCAGCACCTACTGTGCTTCATTAACAAAACAATGCACCCATGCACCTGACCAGGCCTGCCCCAGTGTCCTCCTATAAGACACCGGACATGGTCACACTCCCCCTTTCTCGGGAAAAAGTTTCCGTCATAGAAAACCCAACCAAGGGACCTCAGGGCGCTAAGAGCGAGACGCTCAGCCAGTATTCATATAACTAGGTTATAGGATAACCTTTCGTTATATAGCATTACTGGCATCGCGCCTCGCTCTTCGCCATATTGAGATATGGGGGCAGAGCAGACGCGTGGCCCGACAAATGTACCCCCTGAGGACCCGCAAGCCCTACCACCAGGGGGAGGGGAGTCCTGTCCACCCGCCCTTCCTAGTGAAGAGGGGGCGGCAGTCAACTCCACCAAAGTGCGAACAAAGAGGGAACCAGATACCCCTAAAAGCACAGTTCAGGCGGGACCACGTATGACACATCACCCCGTGGCACACACCCACACACCCCTGCTAACCCACCGACAGGCGGGACGCAGGGCAGGTCCCAGACCTCAGAACCGCCTGGGAGACAGAACCCCCAGTCATGTCCATGAGGTAAAACCTAACGAAGGGACCCGGGGAGGACCAGGAGGCCGCAGCACAGATGTCCTCCACCGAGGCCCCACCTAACAAGGCGGCAGAGGCCGCCACACCACGAGTGGAGTGCGCCCTGACACCCCTAGGGGGGGGCCAGCCCAGCCAATGTGTAGCAAAGGGCAATGCCCTTGCACAACCAATGTGACAGGCGCTGCTTGGACAGTGCCTTACCAGCGCGACGGCCACCATAACAAACAAGAGCTGATCGGTAGCCCAGAGGTCCCGAGTCCAACTGAGGTAAACCCCCAAAGCCCGGACGGGCCACGACTCATCAGCGTGAGGAGGCGGATGAAACGCCTAAATCACAATATCCCTGGAGCGAAAAGACCTCCGGATATTCTTTGGCACGAAGACTGGATTAGGCCTCAGAGTCGCACCGCTATTGGCACGAATAGACAAGCACTCAGGCCGCACCGAGATAACACACAGCACACCCACACGCTTAGCGGAGGTGATGGCCAATAGGAACGCAGTCTTGAAGACAGCTGCTCCAACGACGCCTGCTCAAGAGGCTCAAACGGGGCCTCAGACAACCGGCCGAGGACCAGTTGGAGGTCCCACTCGGAGACAGAGAACGTTCCACCGGCTTGAGACGCCGACCGCCAAGCAGGAACGTCCCACGAGAGGGTGGCTGAACAACGTTCCACCCCCACACTCGACCATACGGCACTCCCCAGCGTAAGCCGCGGCAGAGGACGGAGCGCGTGCGTACCGGATAGCGTCAACCACAGAATAGTCAAGATGCATCCCCACCAGATTCACACTGTCAGCAGCCAAGCCTAGAGGCTGCCCCAGAACAGGAAGGCAGAACAGAGTTCTGCGTGCCTGAGAGAGGGCCCGCGGTGACCACGGAACAGGCCACGGCGGGGCCACACAGAGCTGAATCAGGGCCGGGGACCACACAGCTGAGCCCCGGCACGACCAGGACCAAGTCCCGTGCTCCCGACGTACCCGCCCCAACAGCTGAGCTATCAGGTGTAAGGGGGGGAAAGCGTACAGAATCCCGGACGGCCACAGAATCGGACCCAGACCTGCCCGACTATGTCTGGACGTAATCCCCACTCGTCAGGGTGAGGACTGCCCCGCGACATCACACCTGCACCCACATTCACCCTGCCGGGGATGTGGAAAGCCCTCAGGCTGCGCAGATGGAGAAACGCCCATAGCCAGAGCCCGACCGCCGCCCGGTGCAGACGGGGGGAGCGTACTCCTCCCTGTATGTCGATATACGACGCTGACTTCGTGTTGACCGTCCTGATCAAAACATGCTTGCCCACCACAAGGACCGTTTGAGGACCAGAAGGACTGCCTTCAATTCCAACACATTGAATGTAGTGTAGACCGGGCAGCATGGTCTTGCCAGCTGCCCCCTACTGCATTGGCCCGACACGTCCCCCCCCCATCCCGTGAGGGAGGCGTCGGTGAAGACCGTGACGTGTGACAGCCTGCTGCCCATGGGGACCCCGCTGGTGAGGGCCCCAGGCCCTCCCCAGAGGGCGAGGTCCCCCAGTACTGACATGGGAACCTTCAGCCGCTTCCACTTGTCTCTCACCGGGTCCATTTCCATACTGGAAAACCACCTCTGTATCCTCCTCATGAAGAGGAGGCCAAGAAGGACCACAGAGTGAGCAGATGCCATAATACCGAGCAGGCGCATCACGGACAGCGCCGTAACCATCCTAGGACGGAACCTCCCCAGCGTGCCGAGAACACCCACTGTGGGAGACCGTCAAAATGCTGAACCTTCCATGGGACAGGTCCAGTATGGGTCTGACACCCCCCCCGATTTCTCGGGCACCAGAGAATACCGGGAGGAAACGCCACGCATCGCGTCCTCCTTTGGGACCACGACGATGGCTTGTTTCGCCCACAGAGATTGGATCTCGTCGGCCAGAGCTGTCACTGCTGGTGCCCCTGACAATAGGGTCTGTACCAAACCTGAAAACGGGTGGGTTTGTGTAAACACAAGACCCCGCCTCAGCGTTCTCTCCATCCACCTCGACATATGGCACTGCTGTAGCCATATGTGATGATAATCCCAAGCGCACCCGCCGCCACTTGGCGCTGGTCCGCCAGAAACCGTAGATAGGCGGCCCGGTCCCACCCGCTGTGCGTTGCCAACCCTGGACTCGCAAACCGCGCGAGCAGGGCGTCTCGTGGAGCTGGGATACCGCACCCCGACACTACCAACGAGGCAATCGCACCCAAGGGGGGACCCCGACAGAAAGGGCCGGTTTGATACGGGGGAAGCTGACATCACACTGGGTGACAAAAGCTCCACCACTGAACACCTTGCCAGCATGGATTGCTCAGGAACTGTTCTACAGCTGGACATGCAAGGTGTGAGGCCCCCACACTGCCCGATAGGGTGGGTTCCTACACACCGTAGCCCTGCAGTGATATTACTACCACCCAAATCACGCGTGCCTGCCAGACCACTGCCGGTCTTCCGGGAGTGGGAGACACTAACGTGATACCCGGCCTGGCGAAGGCGAGGTCGGGGGAACCTGCGATGTTTGCCTCAAGAGGTCTCGAGCCCCCCTGCTGACAACCTTTGTAGTTGACAGACGTAACACCAGGCTCACCAAACACAGATGCAGAACGTGTGGCGTGGGAGCCGCTTGACAGCACAACATTCTCACGGACAGACCCAGGCCTAGCCAGCAACTGGGTGTCAGCCCCTGTCCCCATGAGAAGCGAAACGTGGGGCCGCTTGCGCTTCATTGAAGGCATGCGGCCCGCAGCCAAAGGAAACAAATCAGAGCCCTTATCCCGCTGGTGATGGGGGGAGGGAGTGACCGGAGAGCGAGCTAGACACAGCTAGACGGCGATGGTTTTTTAGGGCGTGTTCATCTAATGTAGCAGATCCCTCGGCCGCCAAGGCTGTCGGCCTTGCGGTCACCTGTTTTCGTTGTGTCCAGGGTACCTCAGGCGGGGGAAACATGACCGCTGGTTGAGGGCCTCGCCACAGCCGCTGGCGAGGTCGCGCCCTCGCCTCTGGCTGCGCGGTGTGAGGCGGTGTGGGGCCTAGGTCAAATACCGCCTGTGCTCCTGCGGAAAAACCCTCTGCGGAGAGGGGAGCCCTGAGGAGGGAAAAAACGTCTCACCCCCTCAAGGGGAGACTGATCCAACCAAGATGTCTGTAAACAAGCGTTGACAGCATCCTAGCCCTCCCTGCGGTTATAGCTTGCGGCTAGGTCAAAGCTAATAACGTCAAAACCTTGCGCAATGTTTCTACGTCGGCTGGCCTTCAAGGCCCCGCCAGCCGACATCATTTTTGACAGAAAAAACAGCAATTTGAACAATGTTACTAGTCGCTGCTAATTCTATACCGTGGCGGTATAGGCTTAACAGCCCACCAGCCACCTGCTGGGCCGACTCACATCATGGCGTCGGCCGGGCGGGACACCGTTCCAACATGTCAGAGGCAAAGGACTGATGCCACCTGCTTCACAAGCACGGAGCACCAGTGGTGGTTGCAACAAAAAACTACTACCAGTGAAGCGCTGCCTCACTAGTAGGAATGCAGCAACCTCCACTGTGGTGTGCACCCATGAAGGGGTAAATGAAAAAATTAAAGAAAACTCCACCAACACACTGCAGAATGGGCTAGCCCATACACACAATGTTAAGGGGATGCAGACCAGAGAAACACCAGTCCCGCACACAATTCATAGATTCACAAAAAGCACACCAGCCCTAGGCCTCAGCCCATCCACCCATGAAATGGTAAACAAGCCCCCGTCAAAACTTCCAACAGTAGACACCGATTGACCGTCAGCATGAATGGTTAAGAGGAGGGAAGACCTTTTTAAAAAGACAGCCCTCGGCGGGGAACAAAGTAACAGTGACCCAGCATCGTAGCATTAGCATTAGCCGCGCGCTCCAGGATAGCTGGGAAAACATCCAACTCAGAGTCATAACGACAATGTTTACCCAAATATCCTGCCCCTTGCGCCAATACACAACTCGGTTGTCTCACGGGACAACGAGCAGTATCACAAATGCTAGCATTGATGCCTGGTAGTGCAGGCCCTACCTGTGCGCAACCTAGCCCGACAGCTAGCCGCCGCGTGACCCTCGACCCTCGTGTCCCTCGATCCGCTGTCAGAAGACAAGGAAACCCCAGGACAGGCCCGATGCGCTGTTAGAATGTGCCGAGAAGATTCCAGGGGCTGGCAAAATCTCTGGCGAAAACCCAACATTGTTCAATTTCCTTCTGCATTTCATAACTACTAGTTCATGGCGTGCACTGCAGCGTCCATGATGGAAACAAAAAAGAGGAAGGACTGTGTGACCATGTCCGGTGTCTTATAGGAGGACACTGGGGCGGGGCCTGGTCAGGTGCATGGTTGCATTGTTTTGTTAATGAAGCACAGTAGGTGCTGGAGATAAAGATATATCTCAATATGCCGAAGAGCGAGACGCGATGCCAGTAATGCTATATAACTGCCCCTCTGAGGTTTCTCCCCTTTATTTTCCCTATTGCTAGGTTTTTGTTATGGTTTGTTACCAACCCCAACAGCACGGCACAGACAGGTAGTTCAGAGTTAGCCAAAAACCAGGGCGTATTTATTTCCAAATAACAGGGGATAGAAAAAACAACAGAAAGCACAAGTGGGGAATGTTCTTGGCAGAGTAGCCTGCGGCTCTGCAGCTTGTCTCGGTGCAGAGACGGCACAGTGGCGTTGCGCCTCTGACTCTGCGGCTCTGCAGCTACTCGAAGATCCAACTCGGGGAGGAACAGAAAGAGAGAGAGTTGTCAACAAACAAGCGAACGGAATACAAGGCAGTCCAGTCCTCCTTAGCTGAGTCCAGTATAAACACAAGTGACAATCTTCAGTGTCTACCAACACACAAGTTTAGCTGAGTCCAGTACAAACGAAAACGGCACATCTTCAGTGTTACCCAAACACACAAAAAACGGAAAGGTCCCGAGTCAGGAAGATGCGAGGAAAAACAGAGTATCCAAAAAATACGTTCCAAACTCACCAAGGCGCAATTGCGCAAAGCGGGCAACGAGACACAGATCCAACGGATGGCAGAGCAAAGCAACAGCTGTGACTTCCATAGACGTCCTGGAGAGAAACAGACAAGGAACAACACGGGAGGGAACAAGCAGCAGCCAGTGGTAATCCAAAACGACCCGACACAGAACGTTAGGAACACCAGAGTATATAAGGGCTCCACCGAGCTGATTAGAACTCACTTCAGGTGCGCGAAGGTAATTGGTACCTTGAAGCGTGCGGAATCGGACCAATCCTCACAGTTTTAGGGAGTCGTTCCTTATCTTCATTAAAATATGTTTAAATATTGTAGATCTAAACTATTGTGATGTTTCTTCTTGATCTGTGAACCCCATTGAGGCGATTCATTGTGATTCCGGCCTCTACAAATACATTGGATTTGATTTGATTTACTAGCTAAATATAACAAGGCCATCAAGAGAGGCCAGGTGGGCTAATTTCTCTGAAGTCATGAACAAAAAGCTAAACAATCCAATCCAACTTTTTTCCCACTATTAATAGCTTGATTAATCCCGCTCCCCTGTGATTTCTTATTGAATACTAAATGTAACAAATGTTCAGCTAATTTCAGAGATACGATCATAACCATTAGAATTAATATTGGCTGAACAAGGTCATATAATAAAATGGTATGTAGTGCTGCACACTGAACGCACTTTATAATAATAATAATAATAATAATAATAATAATAATAATAATAATAATAATAATAATAATAATAATAATAATAATAATAATAATAATAATAATAATAATAATAATAATAATAATAATAATAATAATAATAATAATAATAATAATAATAATAATAATAATAATAATAATAATAATAATAATAATAATAATAATAATAATAATAATAATAATAATAATAATAATAACTTTATTTGTATAACACCTTTCATACAGGGGATTGCAGTTTAAAGTGCTTTACATCAGTAAGAAATAAGACATAAAATCGGTGTAAAACAAGCAGCAAGAGCAAAGCATAAAGTGGGATAAAATAATGCAGATTTATTAATCAAATCATATCAGAACTTTAGATCATTACACTCTGGTGGATGCAGATATTCTTAGAGAGGTGGTATCTGGATTGAAACCCTCTACTTGGTCTCTTGACCCCCAACCCCACCCACCACCTTTAACTTATTATTTCTTTTTAAATAGTTTATCAGAGGAATTATTAGTATTATTACTCCCTGTTTACAGGCACATTTCCTGAAGCATTCAAAATCTGCCATAGGTAAACTTCTCAACATTTTTGAATTGTTTGGTTATTATTATTAGTAGGCCTAACTACCGGCTCATATCCAACCTCCCTTTTTTAAGGTTTTTAACCATTTCACTACCACTCTACTAAAGGGTTAACCCTTTCACTGCGACAATAC
>NC_140175.1:100060050-100073737 GCF_963971535.1 Notolepis coatsorum
GTCTGTCTGTCTGTCTGTCTGTCTGTCTGTCTGTCTGTCTGTCTGTCTGTCTGTCTGTCTGTCTGTCTGTCTGTCTGTCTGTCTGTCTGTCTGTCTGTCTGTCTGTCTGTCTGTCTGTCTGTCTGTCTGTCTGTCTGTCTGTCTGTCTGTCTGTCTGTCTGTCTGTCTGTCTGTCTGTCTGTCTGTCTGTCTGTCTGTCTGTCTGTCTGTCTGTCTGTCTGTCTGTCTGTCTGTCTGTCTGTCTGTCTGTCTGTCTGTCTGTCTGTCTGTCTGTCTGTCTGTCTGTCTGTCTGTCTGTCTGTCTGTCTGTCTGTCTGTCTGTCTGTCTGTCTGTCTGTCTGTCTGTCTGTCTGTCTGTCTGTCTGTCTGTCTGTCTGTCTGTCTGTCTGTCTGTCTGTCTGTCTGTCTGTCTGTCTGTCTGTCTGTCTGTCTGTCTGTCTGTCTGTCTGTCTGTCTGTCTGTCTGTCTGTCTGTCTGTCTGTCTGTCTGTCTGTCTGTCTGTCTGTCTGTCTGTCTGTCTGTCTGTCTGTCTGTCTGTCTGTCTGTCTGTCTGTCTGTCTGTCTGTCTGTCTGTCTGTCTGTCTGTCTGTCTGTCTGTCTGTCTGTCTGTCTGTCTGTCTGTCTGTCTGTCTGTCTGTCTGTCTGTCTGTCTGTCTGTCTGTCTGTCTGTCTGTCTGTCTGTCTGTCTGTCTGTCTGTCTGTCTGTCTGTCTGTCTGTCTGTCTGTCTGTCTGTCTGTCTGTCTGTCTGTCTGTCTGTCTGTCTGTCTGTCTGTCTGTCTGTCTGTCTGTCTGTCTGTCTGTCTGTCTGTCTGTCTGTCTGTCTGTCTGTCTGTCTGTCTGTCTGTCTGTCTGTCTGTCTGTCTGTCTGTCTGTCTGTCTGTCTGTCTGTCTGTCTGTCTGTCTGTCTGTCTGTCTGTCTGTCTGTCTGTCTGTCTGTCTGTCTGTCTGTCTGTCTGTCTGTCTGTCTGTCTGTCTGTCTGTCTGTCTGTCTGTCTGTCTGTCTGTCTGTCTGTCTGTCTGTCTGTCTGTCTGTCTGTCTGTCTCACTGGGTTGTCAAGTTTTATTTGTCACGGCATACAAGTATACAATGAAATGCGGGTGTTGTGTAAGTCTGATATCACTGTGTTGTTGTTGTTGTTGTTTTTGTTGTGTAGATCTGAAATTAAGAGAGGGCGAGATTCCCTCACTCCCTCTCTCGAGCAAGGCTCCCTGTCAATAATAGAATTAAAATAATAAGAGAATAAAACAGAGGGAATACAAATAATAATAAATAAAAAAATCAATCAATCTGCACTGTGATTGATTGAATGAAAATTGTATTAACAGATTGCAGAATGGGTACAATACAGTACAGCTCAATACACACAATTGTTAAGGGGATGCAGACCAGAGAAAGACTTTGATCTTGTTTACATCAGGGTCCCCCATTTTCATTTCATAATGAATTCTAAGTAAGGGTGCAACTTGCTCCGTGCAATCCATTCTTTGTGGATTTAGCCCCAAGACTTGGTCTGTAAAGCCTTTCACATTTCCTGTCCAGCCTCGGATATATAAAATAAAAGAGAATAAAAACATAAAAAGGGAATAAAAACATGGGAAATGCAATAATAATAAAACATAGAGAAATAGTGCAATGCCAATCACAGAGAAATAGTGCAGTATAATACTATAAAGTCAGTCAAATGCTTTGGTATGAATGAGTTGGAGTCTTTCAGTAGTTTTCTTGGGGAGACCAGTGAATAGTGCATTGCAGTAGTCTAGTCGGCTAGATATAAAAGCATGAATTAGCTTATCTGCATCATTTCGATTTATGAATGGTCGTACTTTCGCTATATTTCTGAGATGAAAGAAGGCTATTTTGGTCACTTTGCTTATATGGAAGTTGAAGTTCAAATCTGAGTCCAGGATGACACAGAGACTTGTCACCTCATGTTTAATCCAAGTAGTTACATTTCCTATATTATTTGTTAGTATCTCTCTTTTTGATTTGGGGCCAACAAGTAGGACTTCAGTTTTGTCCTCATTCAATTCGAGAAAGTTATCATTCATCCATTTGTTTATTGCTGACAGGCAGTTGGTAATGGAGTTTATGGCTGTCGCATCATTTGGTTCAGCGGATATGTACAATTGTGTATCATCCGCATAGCTGTGGAAATCTATACCATATACTCTATGATGATGTCGCTGAGCGGTAGCATATAGAGAGAAAAGAGTAATGGACCTAAACAGCTGCCTTTTGCAACCCCATAGCAGCGTTCCTGTTTCTCTGATGTATGGTCTCCTACATTAACATAAAACATCCTTCCTCTGATATATGTTTTGATCCAGTTCAACACACAGCCAAAGAAACCAATATGCTTTTCAAGTCGATTCATTAGGATGTTGTGAATTGTGATCAATAGTATCAAAAGCTGCACTGGGATCTAATAGGATAAGGATGGAGATTTAATTTGCATCAGAGTTGAGTCTGAGGTCACTACTTTGAGAGCAGTCTCCGTACTGTGGTATCTTCTGAAACCTGATGAAAGACTTCTAAGATGTTGTTTTCTTTATCCTCTTAACAGGCGGGCAGAAAAGTGGCAATTTATTTTACTTGAACTTGAGGACTGCATACTTTTTTTGCAAAGCTTAGCTTTATACTTTATACTTATAGCACATGCATGAACCTGGGCCCCGTTTCATGTACCTGGATAACTGAGTTAGCCGGATAACTTTAGCTGGATAACTGGGTTAGCCCGACTTTCCGGTTTCATATACGTGGATTTTCCAGATCACCATGCCAACAGATCCAAAAGTTTGAGCCTGCTCGAAAGCAGAGTTCAAGTTCAAGTTAGCCCGATCACGCAGAGCCACGCCCCCGCAAAGAAGTGACAGCTCGTTTCCTGAAACTATTCCCACAGTCTACGATCTGCATTATACCATTCTGAATTACGTTTTTGTGCTCCATTCTTCCAGAGGGGGCTTTTGAAATGTAAAATAGACCCAAAATGCTGATATTAAATTCACTTTCTCCTAAATAATGCACGTTATATATACCGTGGCGACGGTGGCGCTCGCTCGTGCGATGTACACAAAAATGTGGTTATTTTAATTGTAACTGGGATTAAGATGTCTGATGAGATGCGCTGTTTGACGGATTTGAGAAATTGAATGAGCCGTTGACGTCACATGAATGAATGAGGATAAAGAAATAAAACTTCATTCAAAATAAGGAATATTCTAAACACGGGTCTCTCGTTCATTAATGTATAAACAATGAATTTATCCCATCTGGCACAGTGGCCCAGCGGTAGTGCTCAAGGCTGCCAACCTTGCGACCCGGGTTCAAATCCTGGTGTTTCCAATATGATTTTTTTGAATATAATATTAATGATTATACGCCAAAGTAGCCTGGTTTTAAGTTAAAATATTATAAATCTACATGCATTGAGGATGTCATTCTTTATACAGCTCTCAACGTGCACCAAATTGAATTATTCCTATATTGCAAAAAAAAGGAGACAACTAGGGTCTTGAACCCCGGTCGTCCGTGTGAAAGTCAAAAGAACAACCCGTTAGACCACATAAGAGATAAGTTAAAGATTGACTATACATCAATCAATGGGCAAGAGGGCCGTATCGTAATTCTGTATAACAGTTAACTAGTTATTTTCGCTAGCAAGATCTCATTTGATTATTCAATCCAGCAGGCAAGTTTAAAGAAATATAATCTGATTGATTGAGGTAATGAGGGACTTAGAATTAGCCTATAGATAACGCATTTAACTTGTCGGCGAGGCGATTGAGCCGTATTGCAATCTGTCAATAAAGTCTTAAATCAATTAATCAATCAATGCCGTTGAGAATCAGGGTCTCTGCCATCGATACGTGCTGGCTTTTCACCTAAAACGGCCGCGCGCATTTAGCCTGACTCGCAAGTCTGGCTTGAGTTAACGAGACTGAATCCACCTTTGTGAAACAGGAAAATCCCGGCTTCGAACATCGGGTTAACTGAAGCTGGATAATGGACATCTTGATCGACTTAGTTGAACCACGTACATGAAACAGGGCCCTGGTCTCTTTTGAAAGATAACATTAGAAGTTACTAATGCAAAAAAATCACTTTTCGGGCTAATGAAATAGAGTAACATAGGTTTGAACATGAGTTGAACTTGAACTTGTGCACTCACGTTTTTCTTTAGTGGTTGCAAGATTCCATATTTCATTATTCCAGCATAGAGCTATGAGCTGGTAACCACTGTGGTTCCACTTCTTTGAAGTTAAGACAACTAATACAGTCTGGAGGGACAGTGTATGTCGTCATCTTGCCTTATTTCTCCAGTCTCTTCAGGCGGCTAGGCTAAACTAAACTAGGCTAAACTGAAGCTAAGCCAGGCTACGCTAGTCACGTAGCTGGTGATGGTGGGCCTCGTTGTCCTTCGCTGGTCGGGGTCACAACCGGGGTCTCTAGGGTACTGTCTCTTTATGAAATATCCTCGCCTTCAGCAGTGCAATCCTCTCTCCAGGTGCCGACAGCCGTCTTGGCTCGGAGACACACTGTGTGTGTTTAGCTGATAAGACGGAGACTCCCTCGTCTCCCTTCATCTCCCTAGTCCTCCCACAGAGAGGATCCTGCTATGCTAGTCCTTTTGACGATGCACTGCGGTCATTAAATCAGAATAATGTAGATTCACAGTTCTAGAGAAGTACCATAGGAACTGGAAGTTAACATACTGACTATTTTGAGTTGAAAGGGTTATAATTAATCATTCATTTTAACGTTAAGGTAGCAAAAAAGCAGCCGACAGCAAGAAAGCAGAAAGTATGTTACTGTCTTGTTGTGTAGCTCTGATATCACTGTGTTGTTGTGTAGATCTGATATTAGTGTGTTGTTGTTGTGTAGGTCTGATATTAGTGTGTTGTTGTTGTGTAGATCTGATATTACTGTGTTGTTGTGTAGGTCTGATATCACTGTGTTGTTGTGTAGATCTGATATTAGTGTGTTGTTGTTGTGTAGGTCTGATATGACTGTGTTGTTGTGTAGGTCTGATATTAGTGTGTTGTTGTTGTGTAGGTCTGATATGACTGTGTTGTTGTGTAGGTCTGATATGACTGTGTTGTTGTGTAGGTCTGATATTACTGTGTTGTTGTGTAGATCTGATATCACTGTGTTGTTGTGTATGTCTGATATTAGTGTGTTGTTGTTGTGTAGATCTGATATTAGTGTGTTGTTGTGTATGTCTGATATTAGTGTGTTGTTGTTGTGTAGATCTGATATTAGTGTGTTGTTGTGTAGGTCTGATATTAGTGTGTTGTTGTGTAGATCTGATATTAGTGTGTTGTTGTTGTGTAGATCTGATATTAGTGTGTTGTTGTGTAGGTCTGATATTAGTGTGTTGTTGTGTAGATCTGGGCCCTATTCCCCGTACCTGGTTCAACTAAGTCGATCAAAAGTCCCATTATCCAGATTCAATTAACCCGATGTTTGAATCTGGGATGTTCCTGTTCCTCGAAGGTGGATAGTCTCGTTCATTTGAACCAGACTTGAGACTCAGGATAATTGCGCGCGGCCGCCTCAGCTGAAAAGACAGCAGGTGTCGATCGCAGAAATCCTGATCTTCTAACGGCATTGATTGATTGATTGATTTAAAACTTTATTAACAGATTGCAGAATGGGTAAAATGCAGTACGGCTCAATAGCCTCGCCGACAAGTTAAATGCATAATCTACAGGCTAATTTTAAGTCCCTCATTACCCCAATCAATCAGATTATATTTCTTTAAACGTGCCTGCTGGCAGTAGGCTTATGGAATGAATAATCAAATGAGATCTTGCTAGCGAAAATAAGCCCAAATAGTATATCTAATTGATACGAATTATATTATGAGGATATCTGTACTGTATGTGCTTAGGTATTATGTACTATATAAATACATGGTTTGCAAAGAGAGGCTTGGAGGGAGGCTTGCAGTTACACTATTAATCAGGTTTTAATCTGTTTCGGACCTAATCCATACATGCATTGAATTGATTACCCTTTGGTTTATACCAGTGACACCTCATGTTCATCATCAGATAACAGTGCTTGAAAAGATAAATGCATTTTCTCAAATTAATTCATCAAAAACGTCAAAGGCTCATTCAATTTATCAAGTCACGTCACGTCATCAAATCCATCAAACAGCGCATCTCCTCATATATTTTAATCCCAGTTACAATATCACAATAACGTGTGACACTGTCACAGTGACAGTGATACAATTAAATACTCCACAGATTCAGATTCCTCATAATTCATATCCACAATCCGCGCATAGACGCTTCAGCTTGAATGAAACGCATCCGGGTGCTCCGTTAAGCAAATACACAGCGAAGAATATTAAACTAATCAGAGCCAAACACCCGATAGGTTTCATTCATTAAAATATCCCTGCGGGATTCACATTTGCAATGATCCGTTTAGTCCGTTATTAAAATAACTGTGTATGTCGCGAGCGCCGTATCCGTATAAATATGACGTGCATTATACTGTATAGGACAAAGTAAATTCATAGGCTGAATATGATTTATTATCAGCATTTTAGGTAGGCCTATTATTTTACATTTCAAACGAAGCACAAAAACATAATTCAGAATGGCATAATGGGATCTAGACTGTGAGAAATATTTCAGGAAGCGAGCTGGCATTTCTTTGCGGGGGCGTGGCCATGGTTCATCCAGCTAACTGAACTTAACCCTGCCCTCGACCAGGTTCAAACTTTCTGATCTGTTACCATGGCGATTTAGAAAATCCGACGTCGGGGAATGGAAATGTCTGGCTTAAGTCAAGCTATGCTGAAAATGATCCGGCTAACTCAGTTAGCCAGGTACGGGGAACGGGGCCCGGATATTAGTGTGTTGTTGTTGTGTAGCTCTGATATTAGTGTGTTGTTGTTGTGTAACTCTGATATTAGTGTGTTGTTGTTGTGTAGATCTGATATTACTGTGTTGTTGTTTAGGTCTGATATTAGTGTGTTGTTGTTGTGTAGGTCTGATATCACTGTGTTGTTGTTGTTGTTGTTGTTGTTGTTGTTGTTGTGTAGGTCTGATATTACTGTGTTGTTGTTGTGTAGGTCTGATATTACTGTGATGTTGTTGTTGTTGTTGTTGTTGTGTAGGTCTGATATTACTGTGTTGTTGTGTAGGTCTGATATTAGTGTGTTGTTGTTGTTGTTGTTGTTGTTGTTGTTGTTATTGTTGTTGTGTAGGTCTGATATTAGCACTTTGATTGCCTAAGGCTAAATTCATGATATACCATCCGTTGCCAGCTCTATTTAACATGGAGAAGTTCCCCTTCTTTGCAGGGCTATAACTTTTTAAATTCTATTGCTAGATTGCCATTATTAGGGCCCATTCAAGGTCCTATATGTATTGTTCATGGTGTAGCAACGTTAAACCTTTTCATTCACATATTCATACTAAAATATGGTCTAAAGTATAAGTATGTTTTCATCTCTTTCTGCAGCTTTCTCCAGAACGTGATTTATAGCCCCAAATGCATTATATTGATGATGAAATACAGTTTGATAGCAATCAGCGCGATATAAAAAATTCCAACTGGACCGGATGGGCGAGGGGGCGTTTATAATTCCGTGGGCAGCGTTATACCATTCATCTAATGTGGGTCATATGTTCATCAGATCAGTTAGTATCGAACATGGTAATATTACACGCTAAAACTCACCCCAGTCTCCTCGGGCCATTGTGCGATCAGCGTGGGGTAGACAGTTTTCCATTATGGGATGTCGAAATACCCGGTCCATTTCCAGGTTGTATAATAGTATATACATCCAAATCATGTTGTTTATCGAGTTATTGGCAACGGATCGCTATGTATTGTGTCGAGCTCGAGTCCCGGGACCTATAGCGAGTGCCCGGAAGTAATATGGGTGATCACCACTTCATCCACATGACTTCCTGTTGGGGTCAATATGCCGATCGGCCACCAGATGGCGCTCTTGAACCGCTAGAGGATTGAGAGGAGAACAGAACTGTGTGTGAAGGCTGCAGAGGGGAAATATGATTCCGATCACAGATTTTTGAAATATTGATATCAAAGACGAGTTACGGCGTCCTAGGCAACTTGAGCATGGCTAGGAAAGACGCCTAAACACGTTTCCGGCACTTAAAGTGTTAGTGTGTTGTTGTTGTTGTTGTTGTGTAGGTCTGATATTAGTGTGTTGTTGTTGTTGTTGTTGTTGTTGTGTAGGTCTGATATCACTGTGTTGTTGTTGTGTAGATCTGATATTAGTGTGTTGTTGTTGTTGTTGTGTAGATCTGATATTACTGTGTTGCTGTGCAGGTCTGATATCACTGTGTTGTGTGTTGTTGTGCAGGTCGAGGCTGGCTGATTTCCATATGAATTGTCAGATGACACCTCACACGGTCACCAGCTGCCCGCATGACAACTACCATGGCTGCCTCATGGCATACGTCGGCCTCATTGGTAAGTTGAACACGTCAGTTATGACATTGGGGCTAATTGTGGGTTTCATTCCAAAAAGCTACAGTATGTAATTCAGTTAGGATATTCAGCTGGGCTCACCCCCTGCTGTGCATTGACCCCTAACAGTCATTCTGTTGTTTGCATAACTGGACAGTTAGTCAGGACAAGAAACACATGTCTATGTCATGTCCATTGCTCAATATTTCACATGCAATATTTATGACATAATTATGCATACTTATGCAATGACTTTTCATATTGTCTAGTGTTACAGTAATATAGGTGAGAGTATATATATATTATATACAGTGGTTATGTTTTATTTGAACCCTTTCACTACCACACTACAAAGGGTTAACCCTTTCACTGCGGTGATACAGACAAAGGGTTAACCCTTTCACAACCACACTACAGAAGGTTAACCCTTGCACTACCACACTTAAACCGTCTTTAGTGTGGTAGCGAAAGGTTAACCTTCTGTAGTGTGGTAGTGAAAGGGTTAATGCCTTGAATAATTGTCTAGGTTTATAACAGAATGAACTGTACGGAGCTGTATGAAACTATCCTATCTGACGCGCAGGCAACACGCAGCTGAAACTACGTCTGAGAATATGTCTTAATAAGGCGTCAGTAAGCCGCTTGACGGATGAGCCTGTTGTTTTCTAATCCGCGCTAAGTTAAATACAGTGTTTCCTCGGTTCAAATGTCCTGGTGAATTATCAGTTGATTAGACCAACAGACCTCCAGTCTCTCGCTACAGAACCTACCACTGGAAATTATTACTTTAGTAAATTGCAAAAATCCTCCTTCCGCTCTTTTTTCCATTTATCAACCTCCTTCCTCATTCTCATTCCCCTGACTCCATTATTCCTCCTCTTCCTCCAAATCCTCCTCCTCATCCTCCTCCTCTCCTTCTTCCTTCTTCTTTCTTCTTCTCTTCTTCCTCTTCTTTCTTCTTCCTCTTCTTCTTCTTCATCTTCTTCTTTCTTCTTTCTCTTCCTCTTCTTCCTCTTCTTCCTCTTCTTCCTCTTCGTGTTCATCTTCTTCTTCTTTCTTCTTCTTCTTTCTTCTTCTCCTCCTCCTCCTCTCTCTCTCCTCTCTTTCTCCTCCTCCTCCTCATCTCTCTCCTCCTCCTCTTCCTCATCCTCCTCCTTCTCTCTCTCCTCCTCCTCTCTCTCATCCTCCTCTCTCTCCTCCTCCTCCTCCTCCTCCTCCTCATCTCTCCTCCTCTCTCCCTCCTCCTCCTCCTCTCCTCCTCCTCCTCCTCTCTCCTCCTCTCTCTTCTCCTCCTCATCTCTCTCCTCATCCTCCTCCTCCTCCTCATCCTCCTCTCTCTCCTCCTCCTCTCCTTCCCCCTCCCTCCTCCCCCCTCCTCCTCCTCCTCATCCTCATCTTCATCTCCCCTCCTCCTCCTCTCTATCCTCCTCCTCCTCCTCCTCCTCCTCCTCCTCCTCGCTCTCCTCTCTTCTCTCCTCCTCCTCCTCCTCTCCTCTCTCCCTCCTCCTCTCCTCCTCCTCCTCTCTCTTCTCTCCTCCTCTCTCTTCCTCCTCCTCCTCATCTCTCTTCTTTCTCCTCTCCTCTCTCTCCTCCTCCCTCCCCTCCCTCCTCTCCCCTCCTCCTCCCTCCTCCTTCTCTCATCTCCGCCTCCTCCTCCTCCTCTCTCTCCTCCCTCCTCCCCCTCTTACTCTTCCTCCTCTCTCTCTCCTCATCCTTCTCCTCGCCTCCCCTCGTCCTCCTCCTCCTCTCTCTCCTCCTCCTCCTCCTCCTCTCTTTCCTCCTCCTAATCCCCCCCTCTTCCTCCTCCTCCTCTCTCTCCTCCTCCTCCTCCTCCTCCTCCCCTCTCCTCCTCCTCTCTCCTCCTCCTCCTCCTCCTCCTCCTCATCCCCCCTCTTCCTCCTCCTCCTCTCTCTCCTCCTCCTCCTCCTCCTCTCTCCTCATCCTCCTCCTCCTCCTGCTCATCTCTCTCCTCCTCTCTCTCCCCCATCCTGCTCCTCCTTCTCTCTCTCCTCCTCTCTCTCCTCCTCCTCCTCCTCCTCCTCTCTCTCTCCTCCTCCTCTCTCTTCTCCTCCTCCTCTCTCTCCTCCTCCTCATCTCTCTCCTCTCTCTCCTCCTCCTCTCCTCATCCTCCTCCTCCCCCTCCTCCTCCTCCTCCTCCCCTCTCCCCCCTCCTCACCTCCTCCTCCTATCTCTCCTCATCCTCCTCCTCCTCTATCTCTCCCTCCTCCTCCTCCTCCTCCTCCTCCTCCTCCTCCTCCTCCTCCCCCTCCTCTCTCTATCCCCCCCTCCTCCTCATCCTTCTCCCTTCCTCCTCTCCTCCCTCCTCCTCTCCCCTCCTCCTCCTCCTCCTCCTCCTCCTCCTCTATCCCCCCTCCTCCTCCTCCCCCTCCTCCTCCTCTCTCTCCTCCTCCTCCTCCTCCCCCCCCTCCTCCTCCTCCTCCTCCTCATATTCATCTCCCCTCCTCCTCCCTCTCCTCCTCCTCCTCCCCCTCTCTCTCCCCTCTCTCTCTCCCCCCCTCCCCTCCCTCCTCCTCCTCTCTCTCCTCCTCCTCTCTCTCGGCTGCAGGCTCGGATGTGACCCTAACTACAGTGACAGCAGTCCGTCCAACATCACCATTGGCCTCTGGTGCACCTGCAGAGGAACCGGCAACCAGGAGCAGGAGTGTGACGCCTTCCACCGAGACTTCACTCACAACACCTGCCTCAGTGAGTGGAGACCTGCGGGGGGGGGGGGGTGTGTGTGTGTGTGTGTGTGTTGGTGTGCGTGCGCGTGTGTGTGTGTGCTCAGAAAAAAAAAATCAGAGCGAGAGATAGAGAGACGGGTTGAGGAGGGAAGTGGAGAGAGGTGAAGAAAGAGAGAGAGAATACGAGCAGGTCCCAAGGTGTTCTCTTTAAATAACACTGACCTAGCTACACTATCACTTCCTCTACCCCTCAGTTCCTTCACTACTGTCTGTAGTGTGGTAGTGAAGGGGGTTAACCTTCTATAGTGTGGTTGTGAAAGGGTTAACCATTCTTCCTGCGGCGGTGAAAGGGTTTAACCTTCTGTAGTGTGTGGTAGTGAAAGGGTTACTCACTTATCTGCTCCCCACTCTCTTCAGACTCTTCAGACCCTCTCTCTCTCTCTCTCTCTCCTCTCTCTCTCTCTCTCTCTCTCTCTCTCTCTCTCTCTCTCTCTCTCTCTCTCTCTCTCTCTCTCTCTCTCTCTCTCTCTCTGTCTTTCTCTCTCTCTCTCCCTCTCTCTCTCTCTCTCTCTCTCACACACACACACACTATGGTCTCTCATGTGCTTTCTGACTGTCCATCTCTCCCATGCTGATTTCTGCTTTCTCTCTCCCCTCCTCCCTCCCCTCCCTCCCTCCCTCCCTCCCTCCCTCCCTCCTCCCTCCCTCCCTCCCTCCCTCCCTCCCTCCTTCCCTACCTCTCTCCCCTCTTTCTCTCTTCCTCCCCCCTCCCTCCCTCCCTCCCTCCCCTATCCCCACCCGTCCCCTCCCCTCCCTTCTCCCTCCATCCTTCCCTCCCTCTCTCCTCTCTTTCTCCCTCCCTCCCCCCTACCTCCCTGCCCCTGTCACTCCCTCTCTCCCTCCCTCCTCCTCCTCCCTCCCTCCCCTCCCTCCCTCCCTCCCTCCCTCCCTCCCTCCTCCCTCCCTCCCTCCCTCCCTCTTTTGCAACCTCCCTCCCTCCCTCCCCCTCCCTCCCTCCCTCCCTCCCTTCCCTCCCCTCCTCCCTCCCTCCCTCCCTCCCTCCCTCCCTCCCTCCCTCCCCTCTCTGAACAGAGAGTGCCATCCAGGCGTTTGGCTACGGCTCAGAAGGAGGGATCGTTCCAGGTACAGAGCCACCAGTCACGTTTCCCCCCCACGCCCAACCGCCAATCATGTCCAAGCCGCCCCCTCTCTCCATGGCAACGCCATCAAGCCTATTGACAGCGCTTGTGTGTTCTCCACCTGTGCTAACCTACAGGTCAGTGGCTCTCTCTATCTATGTGTGTGTGTGTGTGGTGTGTGTGTGTGTGTGTGTGTGTGTGTGTGTGTGTGTGTGTGTGTGTGTGTGTGTGTGTGTGTGTGTGTGTGTGTGTGTGTGTGTGTGTGTGTGTGTGTGTGTGTGTGTCCACTATGCTCAAAATATATATAAAAAATTAGGAATGTCTGATATTATCGGCATTAGAATGTGATATCGGATTTTTTTTTTTTTTTTTTTTTTACACATTTATTTAACCTCTATTTACCCAGGCAAGCAAGTAAGAACAAATTCTGATTTTATTTATTGTCAAAAGTATGCATAATGTTGTGTTAATTCCACGACAACAGATATTTAATGTTAATCACCTAAATTATTCAGTTTTTGGGGGGGGGAACCCTGCATATATCGGTATCGGTTGATATCGGTTGATATTGGTATCGGAAATGAAGAGTTGGACAATATCGGTATATCGGTATCGGTAAAAAAACCAATATCGAACATCCCTAAAAAATCTTTAAAAATAACAATGCAGTGTATTAAAGCCTACAATACGACACACACCAGGGGTGTTTACTGACTGTGAGCGACAAAGCGACAGGTAATTGGTCATGGAGATAGCTGCCACCTGTCGGAGCTCCGGGTATGTAAGCTTACACTTGACTGTAAAACGATTTCATCACAAAAAAACAACCAAAAACTAAACATGTGAAATACGTTTAATGTTAATGACCTTCAGTCCAGGAGCGCTGAAGCAACACAGTGAAGCTGGCCACGCTTGATGTCTCTGTTGCCCCCAAAGTCTCCAGGCTACAAGGATCGGTAGAACATAGCAAACGGGCATCGTTACTGCTTAGAGGATGACTTTTGAGAACCCCTTTGCAAAGTGGTCTGTATGTATAAGATAATATAAGCTATCCGGCTGTCATAGCAGCATGGGGGAGGGGGGAGGTACAGGTATGGGCAGGGTAAAATTCCCAATCAGGTCTCTGAAATCAAGGCCACCTTATCACCCCCTGCCCACGGTTGTGGAGCCTGATGGCCACCGGCACGAAGGACTGGCCGGGGCGCTTAGTGGTGTGCCGGGGGGGGTTATGAGTCTGTGGCTCGCTGAGCATGCTCCTCATAGAGGGGGTGGGAAGGGTTCTCCAGGATAGCAGCCAGCTTCCTTCTCATCCTCCTCTCTGCCACCACCTGTAGTTTGACCAGCTCGACTCCCACCACAGAGCTATAGCCTAACTCACCAGCTGGTTCAGTTTGTTGGGGTG
>NC_140175.1:100073937-100086437 GCF_963971535.1 Notolepis coatsorum
GCTCTGTGGTGGGAGTCGAGCTGGTCAAACTAGAGGTGGTGGCAGAGAGGAGGATGAGAAGGAAGCTGGCCGCTATCCTGGAGAACCCTTCCCACCCCCTCTATGAGGAGCATGCTCAGCGAGCCACAGACTCATACCCCCCCCCCCGGCACACCACTAAGCGCCCCGGCCAGTCCTTCGTGCCGGTGGCCATCAGGCTCCACAACCGTGGGCAGGGACTGCTGCCAACAGCTGGAGAACTAACGGTGGCAGAACTTGAGAACTAATAGGAATGTCTGACCACTAAGTGTGTCTGACTCTTAAACCACCAAAACCTGCACGGACTATAACGTATATCATGCCAGTTATGATACCTCATGTATATTGCACCTTGTGTATACTGTTTACTTCTACTGTTCCTCATAGTATATATTCATATTCAAATTCTGTATTGCCTATATTTATCGTAACATATAATATAACTGATGCAGGGCGGCTGATTGGCACAGTGGGCAAGGCGCTCGCCACTAACGCAGGAGATGCAGCTCTCGGCGTTGCTACCGGCTTGGCCGGCCGTCATACTAACACAATTGGCAAGTGTTAGAGGGTGGGAAAGCCGGTGGATGGGGATTGGACGTTGTGGACAGCGACTCCTACAGGTCGGTTGGGTGACGCCTGTACAGCAGAAACAGGAAGTATCGGGGGCAGCGTGAGCCTCCCACGCGTTACTTCTCGCCGCTGAGAGTTCGAGCTGCTGCGGTGAAAAGATTCGACAGGCTGCCTCCTCGTGTACCGGAGGGGACACGTGATGCAAGGCTTCTATCCTCACTACAGCCGACCAGTGGGAGGCATAGTCTAGCAACGTTCAAGACAGGGGAGGGAAGAATTGGAAATACGAAATTGGGCTATGCAGACTCAATGGCTGCCATACACTGGCACCAGGCACACATCACACTACACAATGGCTGAAAGGCTCAGGAGACGGAGAGCGGGGGGGAGACGGGGTGATAAGGTGGCCTTGATTTCAGAGACCTGATTGGGAATTTTACCCTGCCCATACCTGTACCTCCCCTGCTATGACAGCCGGATAGCTTATATTATCTTATACATACAGACCACTTTGCGAAGGGGTTCTCAAAAGTCATCCTCTAAGCAGTAACGATGCCCGTTTGCTATGTTCTACCGATCCTTGTAGCCTGGGAGACTTTGGGGGCAACAGAGACATCAAGCGTGGCCAGCTTCACTGTGTTGCTTCAGCACTCCTGGACTGAAGGTCATTAACATTAAACGTATTTCACATGTTTAGTTTTTTGGTTGTTTTTTCGTGATGAAATCGTTTTACAGTCAAGTGTAAGCTTACATACCCGGAGCTCTGACAGGTGGCAGCTACCTCCATGACCAATTACCTGTCGCTTTGTCGCTCACAGTCAGTAAACACCCCTGGTGTGTGTCGTATTGTAGGCTTTAATACACTGCATTGTTATTTTTAAAGATTTTTTTAGGGATGTTCGATATTGTTTTTTTTTACCGATACCGATATACCGATATTGTCCAACTCTTCATTTCCGATACCAATATCAACCGATATCAACCGATACCGATATATGCAGGGTTTCCCCCCCCAAAAAACTGAATAATTTAGGTGATTAACATTAAATATCTGTTGTCGTGAATTAACACAACATTATGCATACTTTTGACAATAAATAAAATCAGAATTTGTTCTTACTTGCTTGCCTGGGTAAATAGAGGTTAAATAAATGTGTAAAAAAAAATTATAATAATTTCCGATATCACATTCTAATGCCGATAATATCAGACATTCCTAATTTTTTTATATATATTTTGAGCATAGTGGACACACACACACACACACACACACACACACACACACACACACACACACACACACACACACACACACACACACACACACACACACACACACACACACATACATAGATAGAGAGAGCCACTGACCTGTAGGTTAGCACAGGTGGAGAACACACAAGCGCTGTCAATAGGCTTGATGGCGTTGCCATGGAGAGAGGGGGCGGGCTTGGACATGATTGGCGGTTGGGCGTGGGGGGGAAACGTGACTGGTGGCTCTGTAACTGGAACGATCCCTCCTTCTGAGCCGTAGCCAAACGCCTGGATGGCACTCTCTGTTCAGAGAGGGGAGGGAGGGAGGGAGGGAGGGAGGGAGGGAGGGAGGGAGGGAGGGAGGGAGGGAGGGAGGGAGGGAGGGAGGGAGGGAGGTTGCGAAAGAGGGATGGAGGGAGGGAGGGAGGGAGGGAGGGAGGGAGGGAGGGAGGGAGGGAGAGAGGTAGGAGGGAGGGAGGGAGAGAGGGAGTGACAGGGGCAGGGAGGTAGGGGGGAGGGAGGGAGAGAAAGAGAGGAGAGAGGGAGGGAATGATGGAGGGAGGAGGGAGGGGAGGGGACGGGTGGGGATAGGGGAGGGAGGGGAGGGGGGGAAGAAGAGAGAAAGAGGGGAGGGAGGGAGGGAGGGAGGGAGGGAGGGAGGGAGGGAGGGAGGGAGGGAGGGAGGGAGGGAGGGGGGAGGGAGGGAGAAAGCAGAAATCAGCATGGGAGAGATGGACAGTCACAAAGCACATGAGAGACCATAGTGTGTGTGTGTGTGTGAGAGAGAGAGAGAGAGAGGGAGAGAGAGAGAGAGAAAGACAGAGAGAGAGAGAGAGAGAGAGAGAGAGAGAGAGAGAGAGAGAGAGAGAGAGAGAGAGAGAGAGAGAGAGAGAGTCCTGAAGAGAGGGGGGGGAGCAGATAAGTGAGTAACCCTTTCACTACCACACACTACAGAAGGTTAAACCCTTTCACAGCCGCAGGAAGAATGGTTAACCCTTTCACAACCACACAGTATAGAAGGTTAACCCCCTTCACTACCACACTACAGACAGTAATGAAGGAACTGAGGGGTAGAGGAAGTGATAGTGTAGCTAGGTCAGTGTTATTTAAAGAGAACACCTTGGGACCTGCATGTATTCTCTCTCTCTTTCTTCACCTCTCTCCACTTCCCTCCTCAACCCGTCTCTCTATCTCTCGCTCTGATTTTTTTTTCTGAGCACACACACACACACGCACGCACGCACGCACACACACACACACACACACACACACACACACACACACACACACACACATACACACACACACACACACACACACACACACACACACACACACACACACACACACATAGAGGGGGGCTTCCCACCCTCCAGAACATTTACAACAAGCGGTGCAAGGGGAAGGCTAAGAGAATTATTAAGGACTCGAGCCACCCGAACAACTGCCTCTTTGAACTGCTGCCGTCAGGCAAGCGATACCGGAGTCTTATGGCGAGCACAGAAAGACTCAGAAGGAGCTTCTATCCCCAGGCATCAGGCTGCTAAACGAACAATAATCGCTAAACGAACAATAATCACTATGCAACAACCATCAAATGCACACAGCACACACACCCACACGCACACACACACTCACTCAAACAAACAACACACTGCAGCACCCACTCTCCACACTTTAGATCACACAAACACACTTACACTTTATATTTATTGATAAAGGATTTGCACTACAACTCGTACACCTACTGTGAATTGTACCTAAACTGCACCTCGTCCATTTATGCCTTGCACTATATAGTATTGTATATTAGTACACTGCACAGTATTGTATATTGTATGGTAACTACGTCTACGAACATTGTACATATGTCTAAACTGAACACTGTGACCTCTTTTTTTTCTTCTAATTTTTACTATGTTTTTATTTCATACTTATCTTGTCATGCACAGTCTCTGGAGCGCAACAGTAAGAAGCATTTTGTACAAAAGTATTCTGTACTTCTGTATGACAACTATTAAAGAAACTTGAAACTTGAAACACACACACACACACACACACACACACACACGTCACACTGTACTCCATCAACAGTATCACCAACAGTAGGCTATACACATGTACACACACACACTCCTAATACACACTTTCACTTGTGCAAACACACATACTGTACCATATAACACCCCCCCCCCCCCCCGCAGGTCTCCACTCACTGAGGCAGGTGTTGTGTGTGAAGTCTCGGTGGAAGGCGTCACACTCCTGCTCCTGGTTTCCGGTTCCTCTGCAGGTGCACCAGAGGCCAATGGTGATGTTGGAGGACTGCTGTCACTGTAGTTAGGGGTCACATCCGAGCCTGCAGCCGAGAGAGAGGAGGAGGAGAGAGAGGAGGAGGAGAGAGAGGAGGAGGAGGGGGAGGAGGAGGGGGGGAGAGAGAGGAGGAGGAGGAGGAGGAGGAGGAGGAGGAGGAGGAGGAGGAGGAGGAGGAGGAGGAGGAGGAGGAGAGAGAGGAGGAAGGGAGGAGGAGGAGGAGGAGGAGGAGGAGGAGGAGAAGGAGGAGAGAGGAGGAGGAAAGAGAGAGGATGAGAGAGATGAGAGGAGGAGGAGGATGAGGAGGAGGAGGAGGAGGAGGAGGAGGAGGAGAGGGGAGAGAGAGGAGAAGGAGGAGGATGAGGAGAGAGAAGAGGAGGAAGAGGAGGAGGACGGGGGATAGGGGAGGAGGAGGAGGAGAGAGAGGATGAGGAGGAGGAGGAGGAGGAGGAGAGAGAGGAGGAGGAGATAGAGGAGGATGAGGAGAGGAGGAGGAGAGAGAGGAGAGAGATGAGGAGGAGGAGAGAGAGAGGAGGAGGAGAGAAGAGAGGAGGAGGAGAAGAGAGAGGGGAGGAGGAGGAGGAGAGATATGAGGAGAGAGAGGAGGAGAGAGAGAAGGATGAGCAGGATGGGGGGAGAGAGAGGAGGATGAGGAAAGAGAGGAGCAGGAGGAGAGAGAGGAGGAAGATGAGGAGGAGGAGGAAGAGGGGGGGAGGAGGAGGAGGAGAGAGAGGAGGAGGAGGAGGAGGAGAGAGAGGAGGAGGACAAGGGGGAGGAGGAGGAGAAGGAGGAGGAGGAGAGAGAGGAGGAGGAAGAGGGGATGAGGAGGAGGAGGAGGAGAGAGGAGGAGGAGAGAGAGGAGGAGGAGGAGGCGGAGGATGAGAGAGAGGAGGAGGAGGAGGGGGAGGGGGAGGAGGAGGAGGAGGAGGAGGGGAGGAGGAGAGAGAGGAGGAGGAGAGATAGGAGGATGAGGAGAGGAGGAGGAGGAGAGAGAGGAGAGAGAGAGGAGGAGGAGAGAAAGAGGAGGAGGTGAGAGAGAGAGGAGGAGGAGGAGAAGAGAGAGTAGGATAGCGAGGAGGAGGAGGAGGAGGAGGATAGAGAGGAGGATGGGAGATGAAGAGGATGATGAGGAGGAGGAGGAGGAGGAGGGGGGGAGGAGGAGGGGAATGATAGGAGGAGGAGGAGGAGAGAGAGGAGGATGAGGAGGAGGAGGATAGAGATGAGGAGGAGAAGAGAGAGGAGGAGGATAGAGGAGGATGAGGAGGATGAGGAGAGAGATGAGGAGGAGAGATGAGGAGGAGGAGATGAGGAGGAGAGAGGAGGATGAGGAGAGAGAGGAGGAGGAGAGAGGAGGATGAGGATGAGGATTGAGGAGGAGGAGTTGAGTGGAGGGAGGTGGAGGAGGTGGAGGATAAGAGAGGAGTTAGAGAGGAGGAGGAGGAGGAGGAGGAGGAGGAGGAGGAGGAGGAGGAGAGAAGAAAGAGGAAGAAGAAGAGAGGAAGAAGAAGATAGAAGAGGAAGATGAACACGAAGAAGAAGAGGAAGAAGAGGAAGAGAAAGAAGAAAGAAGAGGAAGAAAAGAAGAAGAAAGAAGAAGGAAGAAGAAGAGGAGGAGGATGAGGAGGAGGATTTGGAGGAAGAGGAGGAATAATGGAGTCAGGGCAATGAGAATGAGGAAGGAAGTTGATAAATGGAAAAAAGAGCGGAAGGAGGATTTTTGCAATTTACTAAAGTAATAATGACTTGTGTGATTTCCAGTGGTAGGTTCTGTAGCGAGAGACTGGCGGTCTGTTGGTCTAATCAACTGATAATTCACCAGGACATTTGAACCGAGGAAACACTGTATTTAACTTAGCGCGGATTAGAAAACAACAGGCTCATCCGTCAAGCGGCTTACTGACGCCTTATTAAGACATATTCTGAGACGTAGTTTCAGCTGTGTGTTGCCTGCGCGTCAGATAGGATAGTTTCATACAGCTCCTTACAGTTCATTCAGTTATAAACCTAGAAAATTATTCAAGACATTAACCCTTTCACTACCAAACTACAGAAGGTTAACCTTTCGCTACCACACTACAGACGGTTTAAGTGTGGTAGTGCAAGGGTTAACCTTCTGTAGTGTGGTTGTGAAAGGGTTAACCCTTTGTCTGTATCGCCGCAGTGAAAGGGTTAACCCTTTGGTAGTGTGGTAGTGAAAGGGTTCAAATAAAACATAACCACTGTATATAATATATATATACTCTCACCTATATTACTGTAACACTAGACAATATGAAAAGTCATTGCATAAGTATGCATAATTATGTCATAAATATTGCATGTGAAATATTGAGCAATGGACATGACATAGACATGTGTTTCTTGTCCTGACTAACTGTCCAGTTATGCAAACAACAGAATGACTATTAGGGGTCAATGCACAGCAGGGGGTGAGCCCAGCTGAATATCCTAACTGAATTACATACTGTAGCTTTTTGGAATGAAACCCACAATTAGCCCCAATGTCATAACTGACGTGTTCAACTTACCAATGAGGCCGACGTATGCCATGAGGCAGCCATGGTAGTTGTCATGCGGGCAGCTGGTGACCGTGTGAGGTGTCATCTGACAATTCATATGGAAATCAGCCAGCCTCGACCTGCACAACAACACACAACACAGTGATATCAGATCTACACAACAACAACAACAACACACTAATATCAGATCTACACAAGAAGAAACACAGTGATATCAGACCTACACAACAACAACAACAACACACTAATATCAGACCTACACAACAACAACAACAACACACTAATATCAGACCTACACAACAACAACAACAACAACAACAACAACAACAACAACAACAACAACAACAACAACAACAACATACTAATATCAGACCTACACAACAACACAGTAATATCAGACCTACACAACAACAACAACAACAACAACAACAACACAGTAATATCAGACCTACACAACAACAACACAGTAATATCAGACCTACACAACAACAACAACAACAACAACAACAACAACAACAATAACAACAACAACAACAACAACAACAACAACAACAACAACAACACAGTAATATCAGACCTACACAAAAACAACACACTAATATCAGACCTACACAACAACAACAACAACAACAACACACTAATATCAGACCTACACAACAACAACACACTAATATCAGATCTACACAACAACACAGTAATATCAGATCTACACAACAACAACACACTAATATCAGAGCTACACAACAACAACACACTAATATCAGAGCTACACAACAACAACACACTAATATCCGGGCCCCGTTCCCCGTACCTGGCTAACTGAGTTAGCCGGATCATTTTCAGCATAGCTTGACTTAAGCCAGACATTTCCATTCCCCGACGTCGGATTTTCTAAATCGCCATGGTAACAGATCAGAAAGTTTGAACCTGGTCGAGGGCAGGGTTAAGTTCAGTTAGCTGGATGAACCATGGCCACGCCCCCGCAAAGAAATGCCAGCTCGCTTCCTGAAATATTTCTCACAGTCTAGATCCCATTATGCCATTCTGAATTATGTTTTTGTGCTTCGTTTGAAATGTAAAATAATAGGCCTACCTAAAATGCTGATAATAAATCATATTCAGCCTATGAATTGACTTTGTCCTATATAATGCACATCATATTTATACGGATACGGCGCTCGCAACATACACAGTTATTTTAATAACGGACTAAACGGATCATTGCAAATGTGAATCCCGCAGGGATATTTTAATGAATGAAACCTATCGGGTGTTTGGCTCTGATTAGTATATATAATATTCTTCGCTGTGTATTTGCTTAACGGAGCACCCGGATGCGTTTCATTCAAGCGTCTATGCGCGGATTGTGGATATGAATTATGAGGAATCTGAATCTGTGGAGTATTTAATTGTATCACTGTCACTGTGACAGTGTCACACGTTATTGTGATATTGTAACTGGGATTGAAATATATGAGGAGATGCGCTGTTTGATGGATTTGATGACGTGACGTGACTTGATAAATTGAATGAGCCTTTGACGTTTTTGATGAATTAATTTGAGAAAATGCATTTATCTTTTCAAGCACTGTTATCTGATGATGAACATGAGGTGTCACTGGTATAAACCAAAGGGTAATCAATTCAATGCATGTATGGATTAGGTCCGAAACAGATTAAAACCTAATTAATAGTGTAACTGCAAGCCTCCCTCCAAGCCTCTCTTTGCAAACCATGTATTTATATAGTACATAATACCTAAGCACATACAGTACAGATATCCTCATAATATAATTTGTATCAATTAGATATACTATTTGGGCTTATTTTCGCTAGCAATATCTCATTTGATTATTAATTCCATAAGCCTACTGCCAGCAGGCACGTTTAAAGAAATATAATCTGATTGATTGGGGTAATGAGGGACTTAAAATTAGCCTATAGATTATGCATTTAACTTGTCGGCGAGGCTATTGAGCCGTACTGCATTGTACCCATTCTGCAATCTGTTAATAAAGTTTTAAATCAATCAATCAATCAATGCCGTTAGAAGATCAGGATTTCTGCGATCGACACCTGCTGTCTTTTCAGCTGAGGCGGCCGCTCGCAATTATCCTGAGTCTCAAGTCTGGTTCAAATGAACAAGACTGAATCCACCTTCGAGGAACAGGAACATCCCGGATTCAAACATCGGGTTAATTGAATCTGGATAATGGGACTTTTGATCGACTTAGTTGAACCAGGTACGGGGAATAGGGCCCAGATCTACACAACAACACACTAATATCAGACCTACACAACAACACACTAATATCAGATCTACACAACAACAACAACACACTAATATCAGATCTACACAACAAAACACTAATATCAGACCTACACAACAACACACTAATATCAGATCTACACAACAACAACACACTAATATCAGACCTACACAACAACACAGTGATATCAGATCTACACAACAACACAGTAATATCAGACCTACACAACAACACAGTCATATCAGACCTACACAACAACACAGTCATATCAGACCTACACAACAACAACACACTAATATCAGACCTACACAACAACACAGTCATATCAGACCTACACAACAACAACACACTAATATCAGACCTACACAACAACACACTAATATCAGATCTACACAACAACACAGTGATATCAGACCTACACAACAACACAGTAATATCAGATCTACACAACAACAACACACTAATATCAGACCTACACAACAACAACACACTAATATCAGATCTACACAACAACACAGTGATATCAGAGCTACACAACAAGACAGTAACATACTTTCTGCTTTCTTGCTGTCGGCTGCTTTTTTGCTACCTTAACGTTAAAATTAATGATTAATTATAACCCTTTCAACTCAAAATAGTCAGTATGTTAACTTCCAGTTCCTATGGTACTTCTCTAGAACTGTGAATCTACATTATTCTGATTTAATGACCGCAGTGCATCGTCAAAAGGACTAGCATAGCAGGATCCTCTCTGTGGGAGGACTAGGGAGATGAAGGGAGACGAGGGAGTCTCCGTCTTATCAGCTAAACACACACAGTGTGTCTCCGAGCCAAGACGGCTGTCGGCACCTGGAGAGAGGATTGCACTGCTGAAGGCGAGGATATTTCATAAAGAGACAGTACCCTAGAGACCCCGGTTGTGACCCCGACCAGCGAAGGACAACGAGGCCCACCATCACCAGCTACGTGACTAGCGTAGCCTGGCTTAGCTTCAGTTTAGCCTAGTTTAGTTTAGCCTAGCCGCCTGAAGAGACTGGAGAAATAAGGCAAGATGACGACATACACTGTCCCTCCAGACTGTATTAGTTGTCTTAACTTCAAAGAAGTGGAACCACAGTGGTTACCAGCTCATAGCTCTATGCTGGAATAATGAAATATGGAATCTTGCAACCACTAAAGAAAAACGTGAGTACACAAGTTCAAGTTCAACTCATGTTCAAACCTGTTACTCTATTTCATTAGCCCGAAAAGTGATTTTTTTGCATTAGTAACTTCTAATGTTATCTTTCAAAAGAGACCAGGGCCCTATTCCCCGTACCTGGTTCAACTAAGTCGATCAAGAGGGCCATTATCCAGCTTCAGTTAACCCGATGTTCGAAGCCGGGATTTTCATGTTCCTCGAAGGTGGATTCAGTCTCGTTAACTAGAACCAGACTTGAGACCCAGGATAAGTGCGCGCGGCCGCTTCAGTTGAAAAGCCATCACGTATCGATAGCAGAGATCCTGATCTTTTAACGGCATTGATTGATTAATTGATTTAAAACTTTATTAACAGATTGCATTACGGCTCAATAGCCTCGCCGACAAGTTAAATGCGTTATCTATAGGCTAATTTTAAGTCCCTCATTACCCCAATCAATCAGATTATATTTCTTTAAACTTGCCTGCTGGCAGTAGGTTTATGGAATGGATAATCAAATGAGATCTTGCTAGCGAAAATAATTAGTTAAACTGTTATACGGAATAAGGACACGGCTCTCTTACCCATTGATTGATGTATGGTGGATCTTTTACTTATCTACACTGTGGTGTAACGGTGTCTGCTTTTGACTTTCACACAGGCGGCCCGGGTTCGAATCCCACTTCTCCTAGTCTTTTCCTTCTTTTTGCAATGTAGGAATAATTCAATTTGGTGCACGTTGAGAGCTATATAAAGAATGACATCATCAATGCATGTAGATTTATAATATTTTAACTTAAAACTAGGCTACTTCTGCGTATAATCATTAATATTATATTCCAAAAAATTATATTGGAAACACGGGGTTTCAAACACCGGTCGACACGGGGTTTCAAACACCGGTCGCCCGGTTGGCAGGATTGTGCACTACCGCTGCGCCACTGTGCCAGATCGGATAAATTCATTGTTTATACATTAATGAACGAGAGACCCGTGTTTAGAATATTCTTTATTTTGAATGAAGTTTTATCTCTTTATTCTCATTCATTAATGTGACGTCAACGGCTCATTCAATTTCTCAAATCCGTCAAACAGCGCATCTCATCAGACATTTTAATCCCAGTTACAATATCACACAAAATCCACAATCCACGCATAGACACTTCAATTTTATGCTTGAATGAAACAAAAATCCAGGCGCTCCTCTCCTTCCTCGCTCCTCATCCACAGCGGAGAATATGAAAGGAATCAGAGCCAAACGAGCGATAGGTTTCAATCATTAAGGATATCCCCGCGGGATTCACATTTGCAATGCTGCGCGTTGTTAAAATAACCACATAATGTGTACATTGCACCGAGCGAGCGCCACGGTATAATATAACGTGCATTATTTAGGACAAAGTGAATTTAGTATCAGCATTTCGGGTCTATTTTACATTTCAAAAGCCCCCTCTGGAAGAATGGAGCACAAAAACGTAATTCAGAATGGTATAATGCAGATCGTAGACTGTGGGAATAATTTCAGGAAACGGGCTGTCACTTCTTTGCGGGGGCGTGGCTATGGTTCATCCGGCTAACTTGAACTTAAACCCTGCTCTCGACCAGGCTCAAACTTTTTGATCTGTTGTCATGGTGATTTAGACAATCCAGCTTCGGGGAATGGGAAAGTCCGGCTTAAGTCAGACTTCACCGAAAGTTATCCGGCTAACTCAGTTATCCAGGTACGGGGAACGGGGCCCAGGTTCATGCATGTGCTATAAGTATAAAGTATAAAGCTAAGCTTTGCAAAAAAAGTATGCAGTCCTCAAGTTCAAGTAAAATAAATTGCCACTTTTCTGCCCGCCTGTTAAGAGGATAAAGAAAACAACATCTTAGAAGTCTTTCATCAGGTTTCAGAAGATACCACAGTACGGAGACTGCTCTCAAAGTAGTGACCTCAGACTCAACTCTGATGCAAATTAAATCTCCATCCTTATCCTATTAGATCCCAGTGCAGCTTTTGATACTATTGATCACAATTCACAACATCCTAATGAATCGACTTGAAAAGCGTATTGGTTTCTTTGGCTGTGTGTTGAACTGGATCAAAACATATCAGAGGAAGGATGTTTTATGTTAATGTAGGAGACCATACATCAGAGAAACAGGAACGCTGCTATGGGGTTGCAAAAGGCAGCTGTTTAGGTCCATTACTCTTTTCTCTCTATATGCTACCGCTCAGCGACATCATCATAGAGTATATGGTATAGATTTCCACAGCTATGCGGATGATACACAATTGTACATATCCGCTGAACCAAATGATGCGACAGCCATAAACTCCATTACCAACTGCCTGTCAGCAATAAACAAATGGATGAATGATAACTTTCTCGAATT
>NC_140175.1:100091437-100118937 GCF_963971535.1 Notolepis coatsorum
TAATAATAATAATAATAATAATAATAATAATAATAATAATAATAATAATAATAATAATAATAATAATAATAATAATAATAATACACTTTATTTGTATAGCACCTTTCATACAGAAACTGCAGCTCAAAGTGCTTCACAACAGAAAAAAGACAGGCGTAAAATGAGCACATAAAGTGCAGACATATAAAATCACAGTTTTTCACATTAGGATCTAACATCCCAACAGGCCACCTAGTTTATGGTTTGATTCAGTTTTAAATAGACAATAATTAAAAGAGTATTGTAGCAAACTTGCAGTTTTGGGTTTCTCCATCTACATTCAGCTTTGCAAAAATTCAAAAGCAAATATTACAACAATCAAGTAGGTGTGTTTTTGGCGTGTGATTGCATGCTGCGAGTTTGAACAAATACTATGGAAATTGCATTGCATTTTCTGCTGTCCAAATAATGTCAGTGTTTCCCCTACCATTGCCGTGTTCATCTCAGTAGCCACATACGCTGATCGGCTGGTTGAGTATCATAACAAGCTCTGATCAGCATGTAATGTGGTGGTGCGGCACGGTCTACGGAGACGCAGAAAAAAACTACCAAATCCATTCAGACAAAATCCTGTGGGAAACACAGTCCCTGTATTGTAAATAGTTCATATGTGTGTTGTCACTACTGTATGTAAAATTGTAAATAAGTTAATTTATGTGTTAATATTTATTTACCTAATTTATGCAATCGTTTCATTTCAGCTCAGTGTAGAGAAATGCACCGATACTAACAACCGCCTTACTGCACGCGTCTATGACGACACTGTTGACACAACGTATCGGTGACCCACGCTCCCCGCGACAACACTAGTAGTTTTGGGGGGCCTACCACCCCCCCTGAAAAAAAATCCTAGGGGAAACACTGAATGTGCAAGCAAGCAGGGACACTGCAGCAGCCGGGGAACACTCTGAGCACAAGGGCCAGTCCTCCGCTCAACTATCTCTCAGTCGAATAGCAGTCGTGGGGTTGTGTTGATCTAGTGGTCCATGTACAGTAATAGACAAATCTGTTCAGCTGGTCCCTTTATTGGTGCTCTTCTATACCAATGACTGCAAATCATGCAGAAGGACCTCTTCAGACCTAGCGCTTACCAATTTGCCGAAACATTATTTGTGAATATTACTGTGATGCCAAGACAGGGCTATGCATTTTCCAATAAATTATTCAATTAGAATAAAATAAAAAAAGTTAAAGAAAAAAGACCCTCCCCTTAAACGTCTTAGTGGAATATTACGATAACCACCAGTCATTCATCTCAGCTGGAAGTCTTAGTGGAATATTACAATAGGGCTGGGCTATATGGCCAAAAGTGATATCACGATAACGATATGATAATGTTATCATATCACTCTATATCGATAATTATCGATATTGTTATAAGTATTAAATTAAAAAAAAATTAAAAAAAATATATATATATAATTTTTTTTGAAACAACAGATGTATGTTTATTTTGCAGCAATTCTTTGTTGTTGCCGCCATCTTTAGTGTTACAGCCCCACTCCAGTTCTCAGGCTGCAGCTGGTTTGAAAGCGAAAGTAAACAGGCTTCTCTGCTGGCTGTGGCTCAGGGCCCTCATTTATCAATTTTTCTTAGAAAGTATTCTATTTTCATACGTAAGCACAGAATTTAGAATGTGTGCACGCACAAAAAAAACGAGATTTATCAACCGTGCGTACACAGGTCCTACGCTCCTCCGTGTTGATAAATACCTCTTTGTTCTACCGTCAATGCTCGTGCATGATTATCCATATTATGGTCATGAAATACCCCCCATGGGATGTGAAATAATGGACTGACCCGAGCGGAACTCTGAGAAACTTCACGGGAGATTGTTCACTGAGGCGCTGTCGAACCAAAAAGACACAACCCGTGTTATGGGATAAATAAAAGGCTGACTTGTACACGGTGATGTCAGATATCAACGGCTCCCTAAGACCATTGCTGCAATTCTGCCTGGACAGCTCAAAATACTAATAAAGACCGTTCGTTGACCACTGTTTGGCGTTGGTGGTTTGATTGATTGATTGAAAAGTTTATTAACAGATTGCAGAATGGGTACTGTACAGTACAGCTCAATACATACAATTGTTAAGGGGATGCAGACCAGAGAAAGACTTTCGTCTTGTTTACATCAGGGTCCCCCATTTTCAACTCATCATGTGTGTGTCATTATAACCGTGCTGTAATATGAATGCCTTTATTAGTTGTGTTCGATTGGCTATAATATGATTTTTAGAGGCATCTATTTTGAATGAATGAATGAATGAAAACTTTATTTAACAGATTGCAGAATGGGTACAATACAGTACGGCTCAATACACACAATTGTTAAGGGGATGCAGACCAGAGAAAGATGTTTGTCTTGTTTACATCAGGGTTCCCCCCTGTTGTTGTCGGTACCGACAACAAAATAGATGCCTCTAAAAATCATATACTATTAGGTAGCCTATATGAATTACATATAATAGCAGCCATAGCCTACATTATGCAACAGTAACTTGCGCATACCAGTGTATGCGACGGACCAGCGTATACCTTATATCATATCATATTCATATTCATATAGTTTACTCTATCAGCGTACCAGCATGTAATACGTTCTGAGTGTGTATCTACCTCAACTCCTTATTATTTTGCGGATAGATTGCAGAAATACGGGAACGTTTTGATTTATATTAAAATGCTTTGACATTGTAAAACTAAATACGTGGAATTCTGTAAGCATAATACAAGTCATATCACCCACACGATATATGCTCTGTGTCCAGAGCATGTATGCTTTTCATTAATTTAAGACACATTATTGCAAGGGTTTTGTAATACACATACACCCTGTCCTCGTTGCAATGCGTTTTTTATTCTTTCTTATACAGTAGGACGGGGGAAGAACACTATATCGTGGGTATTCATATGACTTGTATTCAGCTTACAGCTTCGAAATTCCACTTGTTTCGTTTAACGTAAAGCCTTTTAAACATAATCAAAACGTTCCCGTGTTTCTGTGGTCTGTGCGCAAAATAATAACAAGTTGAGCTACGCGGAGAGCAGTCAGTCAGTAGCCTACACCCCGTATATTCCGATAACACTATATAAACCATGCTGCATTCATTCGGAGATAAAGACCTATTATTCCAAATGCTATTTATAGGGTTTTGACCATAATTACACTACTGTTGCTATTTTACAATGAACTATAATGAATTACGGTTCATACAGAAAACGCCAGTGTTGAAACTAATGCACAGAAGCTTATTTCCTTGTTGTAATAATATATTCTACCAACGAGCGCCAGCTACGCATGCTCTGGGCTGTGCGTAGACATACGCACAAAGTCAAGTTCACGTTCAAATTGATAAATCCCACACTTTGCTTAGAAATGGTCGTACGCACGGGTTAAGCACATATCTGTGCGTACGCAACGTTGATGAATGAGGGCCCAGGGGAGTTGAACAGTTCTGGCTCTGCTAGTTTCTTTTCTATATTTTGGCGCTTTTTTGGTGGACCGTGCACCGTGACTCGCGACTGGAAACTAGCTCTGCTAGCACACATAGTCTACTGTGTAGGACTACAGACAGTTTCAAACTGTATTTTAAATTAGAAAGCAAACAAAATAAATGGACAAGAGAAAAAGAAATCTCAATTTGGTCAGTATTGTCATTTGGACAAGCAAAGCTATTACTTTAAGTTGCAGGCAAGAAAGACAAGTCTGTCCACATCTCTGGTTTTAAAGCTGCCCTGTTGCAGGTCACAACAAAATATATATATATTAGGGCTGTCAGTTTATCGCGTTAATTAGATTAATTAATTACACAGCAAATTATCGCGTTATGAAAATTAACTCAAAATTAATTACAAATGTATTTATTATTATTATTATTATTTTTTTTAATCTCATTCATTCCATAAGAATGTAGAATACACATTTACAGACTTTTTTTTTAATATGGTCCATTTGCATGTTCTTGGTATCTGATTCTAGGGACATCTATGAATCTCAGGGAATGTATTCCCAGTGTGAGAAATACTGTGGGCTAGATCCACAAAGAATGGATTGCACGGTGCAAGTTGCACCCTTACTTACAATTCATTATGAATTGAAAATGGAGGACCCTGATGTAAACAAGACGAAAGTCTTTCTCTGGTCTGCATCCCCTTAACAATTGTGTGTATTGAGCCGTACTGTATTGTACCCATTCTGCAATCTGTTAATAACATTAACATTCAATCAATCAATGTGCGCGGTGATTGATTGAATGAAAATTTTATTTTGAGTAAATTGTAATGAACCAAATGAGAATATCAATACATTTTTTTTATCTTTGACTGTGAATAACACCAGTTATACTCAAATTGACCAGCCCTGAAAAATCTAAGCAAATTAATAGATGGAAGATGATTAAACAGAATGTTTTGTAGATACAGTACTGAATTCTGCCATCCGGACACATGCAATTTGAAATATGATTATAGAATATAGAATATTAGTCATAAAATGGTTATGCGATTAAAATGCGATTAATTAGATTAATTAATTAATTACAAATCCTGTAATTAATTAGAAAAAAATGTTTAATCGCCTGACAGCACTAATATATTTTTGTATTGATATTTTTTTTATTATCGATCGATATCGATTATTAAAATTTATTACATGGCGTTTTCACATTCGCCGAAATGCTTGCTTGTGATTGGTCAACAGCCCCCGACAGCGGTCATTATTTTTCAATAATGACCGCTGTTTTTTCAATAATGACCGCAGTGCGCAGCTGTTGGCAATCAAGCCCACTGACACACACTGTTTCAGTGCAATTCAGTGCTGCCGGCGATGACAGGGGGCGGAGCGACGAGCGGAGCCAGAACACAGCGGAGCCAGAACAGAGGCTGCTGCCCGCGATAATAATAATCACTTTATTTGGGCTGACAGAGCCACAGAACAACTGCGATTTGTCAAATGAATTAGGTATATTGTTAGTAAGTTAGCCATGTAATAAGCAGGATAATGTATAGCTTTACTCGGTCATTGTCGCAAAATAATTGACCTTCACTGACGTTTAAAACACCTCGCCGAAGCGGCTCGGTATTTTAAACTACGTGTCGGTCAATTATTTTGCGACAATGACCTCGTAGCTATACATTATCCCTTACATATCGCGATAATTATCGTTATCGTTTCATCGCCCAGCCCTACGATAACCACCGGTCATTCATCTCAACTGGAAGGAGGATAATGTTTGCTCTGATCTCCTGTGCTGCACTACACCCTGTGCTCCTGTGTTCAGAGCCTCCCCAGATAGCAAAAGACATTAATTAAATGTTGGATTTTGGTCAGATTGGTTATTTTTGGTTGAGGTTGAAAAAGCTATGTTTATTCAATATCTAAATTACAGACACCATTTCAACATTTGAAAAACTGTTGTTGAATCGATTTAGTATAGATGCTTGTTTTTCAATGTTGAAATGCCCAACAATGAAATTACATGGTTACAACGTAGTGCTGATAATCCCCCCTCCCCTCCCCCCTCCCCTTCGAGGGGGTAGGTCGTAAGCAACTCGCGAGGCCAGCTAGAAGATCTCACGGGACTTGAGGCATTAAAAGAAAAACTTGGCGCCATGGTGTCTTCATTCAGCGTGACTAGTCAAGTGCGCACACGTCTTTGGTAAGTCCTTGACAATATAATGTATTATGCTATTCACATTAGGCATGTGCCGGTAACCGGTTTCACGGTTTGAAAATGTCAAAACCCCCGGCCTGGAAAGTAGCGTTAACTTATAACAGCGCGAGCTAACGTACGTCAGCTATACGTCAGCTCAACCATGCGAGTCTGCTAGCTTAGCCAGCTAACGTCAGCTCGACCATGCGAGTCTGCTAGCTTTAGCCTACACAGACCATGCAAATCTGATAGCTTAGCAAGCTAACGTCAGCTCGACCATGCAAGTCTGCTAGCTTTAGCCTACACAGACCATGCGAATCTGATAGCTTAGCAAGCTAACGTCAGCTCGACCATGCGAGTCTGCTAGCTTTAGCCAGCTATACAGACCATGCGAATCTGATAGCTTAGCAAGCTAACGTCAGCTACACTCTGACGTCACGAGAACGGCGCCATCTTTGTATGGGGGAAACAAATGGATTTCTACTGATCAAATGTCTGCGTTGAGCTCTGTTTTTATTACATATTTTACCACATTCTTGTTGATTTCATAACCTTTTCATATAATTTGTTTTGAAAATATTGAGGCCAACATGGCATTTCACTATTTCAAAAGCCTTTCTGGTGATTCTAAAGTGTATGTTTCCCCCCCAAGCCATAGACATGCACTTAGACAGAACGTTAAACAGAAAGGAAGTTGACTTCGAGAATGATTCCAATAACTGCTATTATTCGAGATCATTCTACCACAAAAGGTAACGTTTATGACAAATATTGAAACATAGTTAGTTTATCTTCCCTATTGTTAGCATTCAGCAACAATTAGATTTGAAAAGTTTCAAAATGGTGCCACCTTGATAAAATAAAAAAGCTACTGTACATTACAGTAGATTTCATTATCTGTTCTCATGCACGCTGGTGATACTAAATCCAAATTGAACTCGGGCATTTGAAAGATAATATATGTATATATATAAATGTGCGAATTGGCTATAATAAGGTAATTTATGAGCCTGCTATTGTATATTCTATGATAATATTTCAAATTACATTGGTCCGGATGGGAGAATTCAGTACAGTATCTACAGAACCTTCTGTTTAATAATCTTCCCTTTATTTATTTTACACTCAAGAAGGTATTGAACAAGATCAGTGGCAGTTTTTAATGTTTGGTCATTATTAGCATGGTGTTATTCACTGTCAAAGATGCAAAGAAAAATCATAATTAATATTCTCCTTTGTTTCATCACAATTTAAGCAAGCCTAGTAATAGACACAATATTTCTGACACTGTGAATATACATTAGATAGATAGATGACGCTATACAAGAATATGCAAATGGCCCTTGTAGAAGTGGAGCAATATTCCATTTACCTAGGTATATATTTTAGGCGGATTTTCAGAAAATAGGCTCCGGGTGGAAGAGGTTAAATATTTTAAAATATGTTGGAAGGACCTGATAAATTAATAATTTGGCTGATATATATATTTGTTTTATGCATATATTATTTTAATAATTTGTTCCCCTCTATTTTCAGGGTTGTGCTACAAGAGAAGAGGACTGGAGGGTTCACTGCAAAAAAAAGGCCAAGTAATAACAAAAAAATTATAATCAGCACCACCTCTTTTCTATTTAGACCTGTTGTAACCTATACGTTATTATATACCTTTCAATCCGGGAGTTAATGGGTTAAGATGGCTTCTTATGAATCGTATTGGGCTAAAAGACGTAGAGTCATTCGAACTGTAAGGGGCATAGAGAAAGATATCCTTAAGGAATATGAGGAATCTCTGCATAATCAAAGAGAAAATATTTACCCCTGTGTGAATAGGGAACCTGCCTTCACAAGCTCACACTTTTCCCAACTAGATGCACTACCAGCTTCACATGTAGACATAGAAAATGGTCATATAGATGGCAGTGTAGCTGGCAATGATGAAGTTGAGTCCGATGTGCAAATGAAAAATGATCATTCTGATGGTAGTGCAGTAGCTCGAAATGAAGTTGATCATGTGCAAATGGAAAATGATGATATAGACGATGAAGCTGGCAATGATGAAGATGAATCAGATTCTCACTATGAGAGCGATGAGGAGCAGCCGCCTAGTCAGGATCTGCTTATAAGGAGCCTAAGATATTGGGCAACATCCTACTCCATTAGTCTTGTTGCTTTGTCTGCTCTGCTGTCCATCTTAAAGCTATTTCACCCTAAGCTCCCTAAAGATGGAAGGACTCTGCTTGGAACACAATCTCATGTTGCAACCACTCAAATGCAAGGTGGCAAGTACTATCATTTTGGATTGGTGCGAGGAATACTTTCACGATTAAAATGTTTAAGTTTACCAGTGAACCTCACAACTCTTACTTTACAGTTCAATATAGATGGTCTCCCCCTCTTTAGGAGTTCAAGACTTCAATTCTGGCCTATACTTGCAATCCTGAATTGTGATTACACTAAGTCCCCATTTATTGTCGGTATATTTAGTGGTTTAAGCAAGCCAAAGTGTGTTGTTGAGTATCTGCAGAAATTTGTTAGCGACCTTAAAAATGTGCTGGCTAATGGCATTGTTCATAATGGTAAGAAATTGAATGTACAGGTTTCCTCATTTGTGTGTGATGCTCCTGCTAGGGCCTACTTTAAGAATATTAAGTCACATAATGGTTATTCAGGGTGTGACAAGTGTGACCAAGAGGGTGTGTGGAGGAACAAAATGACGTATCCAGAAACAAATGTCAGGCTCAGGACGGATTCGAGTTATTGTGATATGATTGATGAGGAACACCACTTGAAACAGAAACTCAGTCCTTTAACAGGGATAGTAAAGATGGTTTCTTCATTCCCAATAGATTATATGCACCTCTGTTGTCTTGGGTTGATGAGAAAACTGTTGCATATGTGGTTAAAGGGCAATCTAGCCACTAGGCTTCCTTCACAAACAGTTAACAGTATATCAAGCAAACTGCTGGTGTTACATTCCCACACCCCTGTTGAATTCAATCGCAAGCCAAGAGGTTTGAATGAGCTTGATCGTTGGAAAGCTACTGAGCTCCGATCCTTCATGTTATACTGGGGTCCTGTAGTTCTGAAGGATTGCCTTCCCAGTGAGTTTTATGACAACTTCATGTTGTTTTCAGTGGCCATGTATTTGTTTTTGTCTCCTGGAACTTCTGGCCAAATGGTTGAATTTGCACATAGATTAATGATATCCTTTGTGGGCCACTTTGGACAGTTGTATGGTACGGGTGAGATTGTGTTCAGTGTCCACCAGCTTATACATTTAGCAGATGAATACAAACAATTTGGACCTTTAGATAATGTTTCAGGGTTCCCTTTTGAGAATTATCTTGGCCAAATAAAGCATCTTTTACGCAAGCCACACCAACCTCTACAACAGGTAGTCAAAAGGCTGTCAGAAATGCCACATGTTGAGGTTCCATTAGCAACAGATCAACCAGTTTTAAAGCACATTCATACTGATGGTCCACTTCCTCAACATTTCAGTGTTGCTCTACAGTACACAAAGGTCTCCAGTTGTCGTTTTACCTTGTCTACAAAGCAGGGGGATAATTGTATTCAGGTGGGAGATACAATTGCAGTAGTGCAGAATATAGTCCAGGAAGAAGGTGAGGTCTATGTGATCTACAGAAAGTTCAGACACCAAGAATTATATTACACTTATCCCTGCGAGTCCTCCCTCATAGGTACATACAAGGTTAGAGAGTTGTGTGATGAGATCGGGGTTGGTAAAATTAGCTTTATTAAACGTAAATGTGTTCTGTATCCAGAGGGAAATAGCCTCATAGCTATTCCAATAGCTCATCTGCAGTAGACATCTTATGATTCATGTTTTTGTCATTATAATTTTTTTATCATTAATATTCTAATTTAATTTATTGTACACAGAATGGAAAGTGAGGTGGTGCTCTGGGGCGTTGTACTGTTTCCAAATGGCGGAACTGCAACAGTTCTTTCCAGCTGGTTCAATCCAACGGAAGGTACATTATTATGGCCCCCAAAAAACACAAATTATTCAAAGGCCCTTAAAGAAAACATGATGCCCTGTGAAGGATGGACCACATATGACAAAATTCGGCTCTTAATTACTTGTGGTAAGTATAGTCACTGCTATTGTCTGATGTGAATTGTTCCTCATACTTCTTATTAATGTCATGCTGTATTTTCTGCTTGTTCTTTTACAGACTCATTTCTAAAGGCCAAGCAACATGAAGACAAGTACGTGACTACTGGATGTCTAACCACTGATTTGGAATCTGAAGAGGAAGCAGATGTACGTCGGAAAAGAAGAGCAAGGTACAGTTGAATTCCTCGTGATAGTTTTTGGTTAAACAGAAATGGGCCATGGGCTGGCTCCTGAACAGTGTCTCAAGGATTGCTCAATTAATTGAATTATCCTGGGAGCCTGGGAATGTTAAATGTTTTTTTTTTTAGGACAAATCATATGCACGCAGTGGAGTCAGATGAAGAGCCAGACAGCAGGGTGACGCGACGATATGCCAAGCCACCTGATGTTCCTTTCCCAGGTATAGTGGTGACACTTGTCAGTTATGACACTAACTGCTACACCTACATTAAGTATTGCCATGTATAATTCCATTTATTTATTAATACAGTGCAGCCAGAATCCAGCCAGTACCCCTCGGTGCCAACATCAAATGCAAGCAGTGGTATGTCATTATTTACTAACATAGCAGAACAAAATGTAGTTGCATGAGAGCTTTACAAGCATTTAGTTCCTCTGTCAATACATCCAAACATATCAGTCAGGTTATGTGTTCAAAAGTTACAGTGTCCACTATTCATGTCTTGTGTTCCCTTCTTTTAGTCTCTGGAGGAAGCTGCTCGGTCTCTGGAGGAAGCTGCTCGGAGAATAACCAGCCTAATAATGGTAAGTGAATCACTTCACACTACTAAGTCAGGGTGGAGCCGGTGGACAGATTGTAAATGTGCTTTTGATAGCATTCATTGTTCATGTTTTGTTGTGTTTTCTCATTTTAGGCTTTGGTGGAAGCTTCTTGGCACAGTTGGAGTCAATGGACCACTGCAATGATGGTAAGTAGATTAATAAACTAGATATAGCTATGTGATTCTCTCAGCCACTCTTGTGTCTCCAGTCTGTTTCAATAGGTGGCGGTTGGATTACTAGTCCTGCCTTACTGGATACCTTACTGACTGGAAATGTTAGTTAAATGGGTGGAAATGTAAAGTTGAGTGCATATATGAGTAGCTTATTCAGTGTCTCACTATTTTGCAATGAGCTGTTAATGTTGGCATGATATTATATGAGAACTTGTATTTTACAGTGACTAATTACGGTTATTTTAATCCATTTCAGGAGGGAACCACACTGGACAAGTAAGGAATGGTATGTCTTTTGCTTGCTACTGTATATGGTGCTCATTGATACTTTGATGGTGTTTACCTTATTTTGTTAATTCTGTCGCTCTTTCTCTAGGAAAGCCAATGTATAACTCCAGCCCCTACCACACTGTGCCATCAGAGCGAGCAAGGAATGGTATGCATTTCTCATCTTAAATGTTGTTTTTTTGGGTAAAATTCCATAATTCGTGTTCAATGTAAACAATGATGTGTGTCCTTTATTCTCTTTCTATTAGACTTCAATGCCAACTATAGCCGTGGCTCCAGATCAGCTGACTTCAACTCACATCGCCTGGGTAAAGATGCCTATATTCCACTTTACCCCCCGCCTCCCCCATACACAATTACCTAATGTGCAATGCTGATGCCATGTTGATTTCTTCAGCTTCAGCTCCTGAAACGCCGCGGGGAAGATTCCATGGAGAGCCCAGTCAAATGTTACAAGGCAAGTATCATTTTCTGATGCATTGAGAAACATATGTCCCTTGTGACTTTACAGTCTTTGTCACTTTTTTTTTTTTCATGTAATTTGTCATGGTGTTTATAGGCTTAATATTTAAGCACTTAATGGTTACTATAAGTTAGGGGTGCAAAGACTTAAGCGTCACATTTAAATGTAAATAGTAACGTTGTTGTCATGTGATGATCCCTTTAATTAGACGTGATTTGAATGTGCTGAAGGCCCTTATTGCTTAGTGTCATTCTAAATGATTGAAATGGTGAATCTATCCTTGAAATTTAATGTAAAACCAATTGTTTTTCTTCAAGACCTTGCTGCCAACAAAAACACCAGGATGCTTGCAGAGCTACTCGTGGAGGTGAAGCAAATTTCACATGACGTTCAGTTTCTGAAGACTGAAATGGCTAAATCCACCTTTAACGATCACGGAGCTGGACCTGAATCACAGAGAGAAGAGAACTTCCCCATCGTGCTGCCACTCACCAATGAGGAGCAGTTTGATGAGGCTGAAGCTGCACTGAAGGACGAAACAGTCCGTCGAAAGATGGTGAACATTTTTGTATTTTGTTAAAAATTTATTGTTTGAAATCTAAGTGTTTATAATGTCTGAATTGTAGGAGTGGAGGCATTTATTTAGTTTTTTGCTTGGATGTGTGCTTGGCATAGAAATATTGTGAAAATAGCCTTGCAATGATATGCGGGATGATATTTATTTCTTAGTCAATATTTGACAATTCATTTAGCTAATTTGTTTGATGGTATTGTTTGTTGAGTTTTGACACAGTAATGGTCTTTCTTTAGAGTTAATAAAAAAAAGTCTTAAAATGTGTACTTAAAACATCATATTCTGTCCATTTGACATAGTACAATGTACACTTTAGCACACTCACTTTTTTTCCTCTCCAATCTGTTAAGACAACCCGCCTGGCATTAATCGGAGGGACCAACTAAGAAAATATGATCCGGCGAATGCTATCCGCTACCATGACAAACTGTCTAGCATGCATCTTCAACTGGGCGGGAAAGGGACCGAAGAGGGCCTTCAAGGACACACTGATGCAGGACTGCATGTTTGGTGAGTCAATCTGCACCTCAAAATACTAGGTTTACTACAGTGGATTTAGCTATTTTGATGATGGATATTTCATTTAATTAAGTATTTTCACTTTTATCTCAAGTAAATACGAATGGATGCATTTTTATCACCATGGAATGAGCCTGATGGAACATGCAACCACTCTTAAAGAAACACCTCACCCATTTCCAACCTTAACGTCATATAAGTGGTCCTCTGTAATGCTCACAATAAGATTTTTTACGAGCATTAATGTGGATCAATTATATGACTATGGGGTTGAAAATGCACCTAAGGCCACCTGAAAATCTAGTACACTAAAAAGGACACTGTTCACTTTGGAATGGAACGTGCCCACTGCAGCTTTCTTGTTTATCTTTAAGTATTCTTTTTTTCTTTTTTCCCAGCGGCTGCTCGTCAATTTGACCGCAAGTTGACTGACTTGATATACAGAGATGCACTGCAGAAGTGGCTGCGTTATGCACCTGAGAGGAATGGCGGGATACGAAGAAAGACAAAGACTTAAAAGGACAAATGGTTTGGAGGACAGTGGGTTTCATGGGAGTTGGATCATTGGAAGCTGATCCAGGGGCAACATTTATCTCCAGCATCTCTGGTTGCAGCTGTCGCGTGCATGCGTGCGTGCATATGTTTAGCCCCTAGTTTAGCCTCCAGGACCACCCCCTAATTTAGCCTCCAGGACCACCCCCTAGTTGAGACTCAGCCCCCATCAGGACCACCCCCTAGTTTAGACTCAGCCCCCCTCAGGACCACCCCCTAGTTTAGACTCAGCCCCCCTCCAGACCACCCCTAGTTGAGACTCAGCCCCCCTCAGGACCACCCCCTAGTTTAGACTCAGCCCCCCTCAGGACCACCCCCTAGTTTAGACTCAGCCCCCCTCCAGACCACCCCTAGTTGAGACTCAGCCCCCCTCAGGACCACCCCCTAGTTTAGACTCAGCCCCCCTCAGGACCACCCCCTAGTTTAGACTCAGCCCCCCTCCAGACCACCCCTAGTTGAGACTCAGCCCCCCTCAGGACCACCCCCTAGTTTAGACTCAGCCCCCCTCAGGACCACCCCCTAGTTTAGACTCAGCCCCCCTCAGGACCACCCCCTAGTTTAGACTCAGCCCCCCTCCAGACCACCCCTAGTTTAGACTCAGCCCCCCTCCAGACCACCCCTAGTTGAGACTCAGCCCCCCTCAGGACCACCCCCTAGTTTAGACTCAGCCCCCCTCAGGACCACCCCCTAGTTTAGACTCAGCCCCCTTCCAGACCACCCCTAGTTGAGACTCAGCCCCCCTCAGGACCACCCCCTAGTTTAGACTCAGCCCCCCTCAGGACCACCCCCTAGTTTAGACTCAGCCCCCCTCCAGACCACCCCTAGTTGAGACTCAGCCCCCCTCAGGACCACCCCCTAGTTTAGACTCAGCCCCCCTCAGGACCACCCCCTAGTTTAGACTCAGCCCCCCTCAGGACCACCCCCTAGTTTAGACTCAGCCCCCCTCAGGACCACCCCCTAGTTTAGACTCAGCCCCCCTCCAGACCACCCCTAGTTGAGACTCAGCCCCCCTCAGGACCACCCCCTAGTTTAGACTCAGCCCCCCTCCAGACCACCCCTAGTTGAGACTCAGCCCCCCTCAGGACCACCCCCTAGTTTAAGTTAATAATAGTCTATTGTGTATGGTGCATCGTGCGGTTAGAGTTCTAAAGTGACCAGCATCTCCAACGCTTCCTCGTGTTATCTAGAGTCTTATCCAGGCTGGGCCGACCACATGGCGCTTTCATCCGAGGAGATCTAGGCGAGGACCGAATGGACATGTACACTGGATTACCTACCCGACGACTGCATAGCCCTGTGCGGCTGGAATATATATTTGCTTTGGTACTGTGATTTGTGGAGCGGATAATCGCCGACGCCTGTGAGTGTTGGATTTACCCCCGAGAGGAGTCAAGTCGAGTCGGCGCTCAGAGAGCCTGAGGCCCCCTAGTTTAGACTCAGCCCCCCTCCAGACCACCCCTAGTTGAGACTCAGCCCCCCTCAGGACCACCCCCTAGTTTAGACTCAGCCCCCCTCAGGACCACCCCCTAGTTTAGACTCAGCCCCCCTCAGGACCACCCCCTAGTTTAGACTCAGCCCCCCTCCAGACCACCCCTAGTTGACTCAGCCCCCCTCAGGACCACCCCCTAGTTTAGACTCAGCCCCCCTCAGGACCACCCCCTAGTTTAGACTCAGCCCCCCTCCAGACCTTAGTGTGACGATGTACCTTGGCACGCTGGCACGCCACACCGGAGGCCGCCCATACTTTGACGTCCTTCCTAAGGCCCGGCCAGACGAACTTGGCCCCTACCAACTTGACCGATGCCTTTACCCCAGGGTGTGAAAGGGCATGAATGGTGTCAAATACCCGGCGGCGCCAGTCAGTTGGAACCATGGGGCGGGGCTGGCCAGTGGAGACGTCACAGAGGAGCGTGGCGCCGCTGTCGTGAAACACCACATCCTCAAGTCGAAGTCCTGTCACAGCCGTCCTGAACGCCTGAAGGTCTGAGTCGGTGAGCTGGTCAGCAGCCATGGCAGCATAGTCGATGCCCGGGTGCACAGGGCTGACGTGCGCCCGGGAGAGGCAGTCTGCCACCTGAAATGCTAATTGTTGGTTTTGCATGCTTATTCAAGTTCAGAAGGTTGTCAGTAGTCGGTAGTCTGAATGGAGTGATGATTAATGATGGATTAATGGATGCTATTTATAGTGTGGATGTGAATATATTATATAGATGTACATCTCTAATGTGTCTCTATAATACTCTGAAGTATTATACTTAGTTTAGCAATAGGTAAACGTGTTTTTAGATAGATTTAACTTTTAGATTTGATTCTGCGTTGGAATTTTGGAAAACAACACTTCCTGGAAGATTCTATAGGGGTTCAAGGTTCAGAGTTCTGTATGAATATTTTCAATAACTGTTATTATTCTGTCATTTTTGTATGGGAGAGTCAGCTGAATGTCAGCTGATCTGGAGCCACGTGCGTAGTTGGCATCGAAGTCTAATAGAAAGAGAAGGGACACGCATCATTAAATAGTTTCAATGGTGCCACCCTGATAAAATAAAAAAGCTACTGTACATTACAGTAGATTTCATTATCTGTTCTAATGCACGCCTGGTGATACTAAATCCAAATTGAACTCAGGCATTTCAAAGAGAATATGTATGTGCGAAGGTTCAGAGTTCTGTATGAATATTTTCAATAACTGTTATTATTCGGTCATTTTTGTATGGGAGAGTCAGCTGAATGTCAGCTGATCTGGAGCCACGTGCGTAGTTGGCATCGAAGTCTAATAGAAAGAGAAGGGACACGCATCATTAAATAGTTTCAATGGTGCCACCCTGATAAAATAAAAAAGCTACTGTACATTACAGTAGATTTCATTATCTGTTATCATGCACGCCTGGTGATACTAAATGGGAGAGTCAGCTGAATGTCAGCTGATCTGGAGCCACGTGCATAGTTGGCATCGAAGTCTAATAGAAAGAGAGGCATTTCAAAGAATATGTATGCGAATTAATTGGCTTTAATAAATGGTTAAAGCAATAAATTGTCTGTTTCTTTGTTCATAGAGCATGTCGTAAAGCAGCTGTTCTCAACCTTGGTTTCTTGAAGAAGAAAAAAATTCGAAATAGCCGATCTACAAGCTTGCAACATATTTTCGAATATTCACCTAGAATGGCATAATTATAATCAAGTTTGGAGTCCCCAAATATTTTTCCTGTGAGGTATTTGTATAAAAAGGTTGAGAACCACTGCAGTAAAGCATATGGACCATTTCAGCATGTTTCAACCTTCCTCTGTATGTTTTTAATATGTCTCATTTAAGCCAAACATAATCACTTTGCTCTATTTGGTGTTTTAAAGTTCTGCAGGGGTTGCTCCAAGCCTGTCTATCAGTGACATCACTGCCATTCAGGCATATGGCAGTAATGTCACTAGTAGACACCTTTTAGCATGCTCCCGGTGGAACTACAACTAATAATATAATTTAGATGTAAAGTTATTATTTTTCTTTATTAATGAGGCATATTAAAAGCATACAGAGGAAGGTTGAAAAAGTGCTGAAATGGTCATTCAATAATATCATTATTTCAATGTATAATGCAATATATATATATAGTTGAATCAATGTTGATGCAATGCTACATTATTTCAATGTTGCTCATATCATAGTTGAATCAACGTTGATTCATTGTCGGCTTTCAAATTGAAATTTCTAAATTTTGGTTGAAAATCCAATGTTCTTTCCATGTTGATCATAGCGAGCACTTTCAATGCCATTTTCTATGTCTGATATCAATGTTGATTCCAATCATCAGCCTGACAAAAACACAATGTTGATTCAACGATTTCTCTCTCTCACCCTTCTTCTCTCTCCTTCTTGTCTGTCTGTCTATCTGTCTGTCTCTTTCTCATTCTCTTTCCCACTCGCTCTCTCTTCTTAACGTCTCTCTGTCTCTCTCCCTGACCCCTGAGTTTGACAGCCGGGGATGACGAGGATCCTTAGGTGATACTAAATTATCATATCGAACAATAAAACAATGAATTCCATCTGCTTTTGTAGCGTGTAAAATTCGAAGATCTCACCCCGTCGCAGTGCATTGTTAAAAGATGACCGTGGTGGGAGGATGTTTGTTTGACACACTTTGTCAAACAATGTGTCTTGATCTGATGTGTGGGTTGGAGTTTAGTGATGTATTCGACCGTGGATTTCTCCAGACCTCTCTTGGCAGAGCCTGAGATGTGTTATATATCATTTTTATTTGTATTAATTATAATGTAAAATATTGTAAGGAAGGGGCAAGGCTTGATACGTTTTTAGCTTCCCTGTGTTCCTTCTCGAACACTTATTGTATTGTATGGAAATAGTCTTTGACTATTTACTTTTTTAGTTTTTTAAACTTGTTTTATGTTTCTATGTTCGAGACAAATAAAAATCAAATCCAATCAAATAGTCTGGAATGGACAATAGGTGTAGACAGGTTTATTCTACACACTTGGGTTCATTTGAAAATCTACTTCCTTAGGCGCCTAAGGAAGTTCAAAGGAAAATCCTTAAGAACTTCTACTTGTGCACAATAGAGAGCATCCTGACTGACAATATCACCTCCTGGTTTGGGAATAGCACTGCACAAGACCATAGCAGACTACAAAGAGTGGCCCGCTCAGCCGAACGCACAATTGGAGGTGGGCTTCCCACTCTCCAAGACATTTACAACAAGCGTTGCAAGAATAAGGCTAAGAGAATAATAAAAGACTCTAGCCACCCAAACAACTGCCTCTTTGAACTGCTGCGGTCAGGCAAGCGATACCGGAGTCTCATGGCAAGCACAGAGAGACTCAGAAGGAGCTTCTATCCCCAGGCCATCAGGATGCTCAATGACAATTAACACTATGTAACAAACCATCAAACACACTCACAGCACACACACCCATGGAGCTCATTTGCCTAGAGGTCAGCGTTTGACCTTAGAGATTCTACCTTTAAAGATCCACTATGACCGTGTAGGCATACAGTGGAATAAGTAAGGGATAATGTATAGCTACGAGGTCATTGTCGCAAAATAAATGACCGACACAGAGTTTAAAATACCGAGGCGCAGCGCCGAGGTGTTTTAAACGTCAGTGAAGGTCAATTATTTTGCGACAATGATCGAGTATAGCTATACATTATCCCACTTATTACATGGCTAACTTACTAACAATATACCTAATTCATTTTACATCGACAAGACGAGATCAAATGCAGACGCAGTTCTGTTCTGGCTCCGCTGTGTGTCTGCAGGTGTGTCTGATTGGCTGCACTGATGCAGTGTGTCAGTGGCCTTGATTGCGAACAGCTATTATTGTTCCACAGAGGTCCGTTATCGAGTAATATCGGACCTCTGACGAGCGCTATTGACCAATCACAAGCAAGCATTTCGGCGAATGTGAAAACACCATGTAATAAGCAGCTCATAACTTGTGGTGGTTGAGTCTACATCAGGCCGGCGACGAGGACATCAACTCAACAACGTGCCTGATAGTCCATGTTTGTCCTCAAAGTCCTCATTTCAGATGGTCGTTTGCAGTACCAGTTCCTGGAATTCGGTATCGGTACCCAATGGTACCTTTTTTCTGCTACTTAACTCTCTGAAATGTATTTCAGTTGTAAAGAAATAATTTGTCCAAACTTCTCAAATTCAACATTGTTATTTCTCTTGAACATTTAGTTATTTATTGTTGTAACACACCTTACAAAATAAATTGCGTGATCGTGTATTATGTTTCTAAATATCAACATTATCTGGTCCTCAGTAACTATGATCAAATTTCCTCTGACCTCGTCTGGTCTTTCCAAAGACCCAAGAGACGGGACAGTAATATATATATATATTTATGGAAAAAGCTCCCTCTTGTCTAGTAATATTACACTCTTATACTAAACATTTAAAGGTACAGAAATGTGGTACCAATTAGATCTAGCGTGAATCTGTACTCGTTAGTACCGATGTAATTCGGTCCGTACCTCAAAAGTACAGAGTTTGGTACCCAACCTTTAAGTCTTCTGCTCAATATCTACACTACTGAAAATGTGACTATTTTGTAAGCAAAGGCCAGCAAAACATTATTTTCTGACTTTCAAGTCAGTCATTGTGTTGTTTAGCGTACTTTCTACACACAAGGTTGTTGTTGTTGTTTGAAACTACAGAATGAAACTCTTTCCTTTATCTCTCATTCTATCAGCTCGTTGAAAACTACCTTGAGTGTGTGTGTGTGTGTGTGTGTGTGTGTGTGTGTGTGTGTGTGTGTGTGTCTGTGTGTGTGTGTGTGTGTGTGTGTGTGTGTGTGTGTGTGTGTGTGTGTGTGGTTGGCATGTATTATCTATAGGTTATGTACATTGTCAGTGTTGCAAATAAGCTAGCAGTGCCTTTATCCACTGGTGTGTGTGTGTGTGTGTGTGTGTGTGTGTGTGTGTGTGTGTGTGTGTGTGTGTGTGTGTGTGTGTGTGTGCGTGCGTGCGTGCGTGTGTGTGTGTGTGTGTGTGTGCATGCGTGCGTGCGTGTGTGTGTGTATGTGTGTGTGTATTGTCTTGTGTGTGTGAGAGAGAGAAGGTGAAGTATTGTAATCAATGTACAGTAAGGATGAGTGGGTCCCAATAGCCCCGTTAGTGACAGGCAGCCGCTATAAATTCTGATGGAGGGATTGATGGATGCATCCTGCTGCTGGAACGGGCACCCACACAATGGCCTCTCTGTCGACATGCACATTAACACACACACACACACACACACACACACACACACACACACACACACACACACACACACACACACACACACACACACACACACACACACACACACACACACACACACACACACACACACACACACACACACACACACACACACACAAGTTCATACTGTAATTAGGGTTGGGTACCGTTCATATTTGAATCGATACCAGTACCTGTGAATCGATACCAGTACCCAACGGTACCTTTGTTCGGTACTTTAGTCTCTAAAATAATAATAATAATAATAATAATAATAATAATAATAATAATAATAATAATAATAATAATAATAATAATAATAATAATAATAATAATAATAATAATAATAATAATAATAATAATAATAATAATAATAATAATAATAATAATAATAATAATAATAATAATAAAAACAATAATCTACCTACCTCAGTTGTAAAAAAAAATTCCAAACTTCTAATTATTTATTATCATTATTATTTATTTAGAACAATTTGTTAATATATGTATAATATATAATATTGCAGCGAGCGTTGTCTGCATCTAGCTTTGTAAAGTGTAACCACACTTGCGACCGTTTTCAGCTTACCATTGCCCCGACTGCTTTGTTGTTGAATCAAGTTAAATCCTAGGTAAGTGTGTATATTGTCCACGTGAACGTTGACGTGGAACGTGTGGGCGGCACACGTTCATAGGTTTCGTTTCGCGGTAAACTAAACGTTTATTTTTTACAGTACCGATATGTGCCACCGGTGGATCTCACGTGATTGGGTCGGTACCCTTAAAAGTACCGGATTCTATCCCCATCCCTAACTGTAATACATAATGCCTCACCTACGCGTGTTCATATTCCTGTGAGAGAGGGGTTGTCAAGACTTGTGTATATGCATAACTGATGAGGAGGAATTTAATATTTAATCTCTCTCTCTCTCTCTCTCTCTCTCTCTCTCTCTCTCTCTCTCTCTCTCTCTCTCTCTCTCTCTCTCTCTCTCTCTCTCTCTCATTCTGACCCTGAGTTGTCAGTCATGGTAAAATGGACTGAGAGAAATCCCTCGGGTGTTCACTCAATTATCATATCTGCATTAGCAAGGGGAAAACAAAACAGACACACACACACACACACACACACACACACACACACACACACACACACACACACACACACACACACACACACACACACACACACACACACACACACACACACACACACACACACACACACACACACACACACACACACACACAGCTGAAATAATAACCACACTGACCGAAGTACCTGTAACCTTGACAACTTAATGATGTTATAAATAACAGGAGGGGAAGCCTGTTGAAACACCTAACCTTCCTGTAAGAGATGGATGAATGGAGAGAACCCCCTAGCTGTGTGTGAGAGAGAGAGAGAGAGAGAGATACAGAGAGAGAGAAACAAAGAAAGAGAGAGATAGAGAGAGAGAGAGAGAGAGAGGGAGAGAGAGAGAGAGCGAAAGAAAGAGAAAGAGAGAGAGAGAGAGAGAGAGAGAGAGAGAGAGAGAGAGAGAGAGAGAGAGAGAGAGAGAGAGAGAGAGAGAGAGAGAGAGAGAGAGAGAGAGAGAGAGAGAGAGAGAGAGAGAGAGAGGGGGGTGGGCTGGCTAGACTACCCTCCTGTGAGAGATAAAGGAATGGAGAGAAAGGTTGCAGAGAGAGAAATAAATTGAGTCTAAAGGAGAGTACGGAGGTGGGAAGGAGGATGAAACATACGATCCGGAGGTGCAGCGACATTGCGACCTCCAGTACTACTGCCCCTCAATGCCTTCTGAGTGAGAGGCCCCAGGCGGTCAGGGTGGGGGGTCAGACCTCCAACACCATCACCCTGAGTATCGGGTCCCCCCAGGGCTGTGTTCTGAGCCCCCTGCTGTATTCAAGTTCAGCTCCAACTCCATAGTGAAGTTTGCGGACGACACGTGGTGGTGGGGCTGATCTCTGACAACGACGAGAAGGCCTATCGGGAGGAGGTTGATGAACTGGCACGCTGGTGTCAGGACAACAGCCTGCTCCTGAACATTGGTAAAACCAAGGAGCTGATTGTGGATTTTAGGAGAACACAGCAGGGGACACACACACCACTGTGAATAAACGGGGCTACCGTGGACAGGGTGAACAGCTTCAACTACCTGTGGGTCCACATCTCAGAAGACCTGACATGGACAACACACATAGACTCAGTCGTAAAGAAGGTGAATCAGCGCCTCTACCACCTGAGACAGTTAAGGAAGTTCAGAGTATCGGGGAAGATACTCCAGTCCTTCTACTCCGGAGCTGTAGAGAGCATCTTGACTGGAAACACCACTGCCTGGTATGGAAACAGCAAGGCACAGGACAAGAAGGCCCTACAGAGAGTGGTGCGCTCAGCTGAGCGTACTACGGGTATTGCACTACCACCCCTGCAGGTCTTATATAACAGGAGGTGCAAATACAGAGCCTGCAGAATAATGAAAGACCCTCACCACCCCAACAACAGCCTGTTCAAACTGCTGCGGTCAGCCAAACGCCTGCGAACACCAGCAACTAGGACAGAGAGACTTCGGCTCAGCTTCTTCCCCCAGGCCATCAGAGTCTTGAACACTGAACTCTCCATACACAAGCACACATGAGCACACACACAACACACACACTGTATACGCTCACACACTAACAGTCACTTTAGCATGAACACACACAGACACATTCTGCACACGCTCACACTCAACGGTCACTTTACACAATGAAAAGGTCACTTTAAAAAAATAAAAAAATAACGGGAGTGGTTCTTGTATAGTAAATAGATGGATATAGCAAGTTAGCATAAGGACACATAGTATAACTGTAGCTTGTATAGTATAGCATTGTATAGTAGTGTACATAAGCCTCATCCGTAGCTAACATTGTATTGCAGGACCTTAGCATGTCTTACCATGCTTTTTGTAAACTTTATGTACATTATTCTTATTACTTGTATTATTGGTTATTGCACAAATGTCTTATTCTCATTCCTATTCTTATTACTTGTATTATTGCACAATCGCTGCGGGCATGACCCCCTGCATTTCACTGTATGCTTGTATGCCATGACAAATAAAACTCTTGACTTGACTTGACTTGCCTTGAGCAGGGGACTAGAATATGGTGTGAGTTTTTTACAACTTCAATTCCAACCTTCATTACAGGGCTCCCACAGACATTGCGAAATTAAATTCTAGGACTTTTAAGTACTTTCCCAAGCACTATTTTTAATTTTCAAGGATGCCACTCGAAGGATACAATTCACTTTTAAATGCTGTTTTTTAAAGCATCTTCTTGGCCTGCTTGTCAGCTAGAGCAAGCTAGAGCATCACACACAAGGGCTGATTGCACATGCAATTTGAAATATGATTATAGAATATAGAATATCAGGCCTATAAATGACCTTATTATGGCCAAGTCGCACATCAATGGATTGGGCCAAATCTCCCCTTTCGCAATGGCAGAGTTCAATCTGGATTTAGTATCACCAGGTGTAATTCACAAACCGTGAATGAAATCTACTTTTTTATAATGTAAATTAAGGGGTTAATTGTGAACGTGAGATAATCAAAGAAGCATTGGTGAATCAACTTGCCTTGCTATTCTACTTTGTAGTCCTATCGTGCGATTAAAACCCTGATACAGACTACACGTAGGTGCACCATGGGTCTGAACGGTCTCCAGAGACAGACACAGCTAGCTCTCCATTGGGTATGGAAGCGGCACATTGAGAAATACACATGGAAAAGACACCAACACATCACCATGATTCAGATTCAGATTATTTCATTGTCACAGCTTTTTTAACCTCTAGGGGTCACGCTGGAGCTTTGAACCCGTCGGCGGACAACAAAAGAATTAGAATCCCTCTTAAATGCTCAAAAAGGACATCTTTTCAGAAATCGATAAAAATAGAAAAATGGCCATTTCTAGTGCTTTGACATGTAAGGTATACGTCCCCCAACTTGCTAAACCTAATACGACTTGTAAATACGTTTAATTCTTGCTAGATGGTATGATTGTAATAATCTCCATTTGCGATAAGAACTACATCGCGTCACGAAACGCACATACATGGACGCGCGCACACACAAACAGCGCATAGGTGTTAATCACTGAGTGATCTAATATGCATATTCTTCAGCGCGAGAGGGGGGGGGTTGTGTTTCTCACTGTCTGTCGTTGATAATATAATCTGAAGAGGTCCTGCATTATTATTATTATTCTCATTCTCGAGAATACACAGGACCCGACGGAACGTTAATTTATGTATTAAAAGTAGTCTTATGCTTTTCATCCTCGCCCGTGTATATACCCACGTCGCGCTAAAACAACATAAACTACTGTATGGCAGAGACAGAGTGCGTGTGTGTACGAGTTATGAGTTATCTCGCAGTTCATTCAAGCGCGCATCACGGTGATGACAGCTCTCTAGAGTAGAAAGGTGCGCTCACAGGGGCGTAGCTGGAGATTCTGGGCACCATGAAAGAATCAATTTGTGGGCCCCCAATCTATTGAAAAATGTGGGGCCCCCAATCTATAAAAAAATGTGGGGCATTTGCTGGGCCCTTGGAATCATCCTAACCCCCCCCCCAGCTACTCCCCTGCACACACACACACTCTCTCTCTCTCTCAAACAGAGAAATCAAAAGAAATCAGTACATTACTGAAGGAATTTCTTGTACAGTCTTGTACAGTGGGTGACAATATTGTCACAAGGAAAGATGAAATTACATACCTAGGTTTGCCAGGAAATGCTCAGAGAATTGTTGCATATATAGAACACAAATGTTCTAGAATGTTCGATTATGACATCATACTGTGACATACTCCTCCTGTAGTGTGAAAAAACATGCATTCTCATAAATATTACGATCAAATCTATTTTGTACTTGATGATACATTTTAAATTGGTTTGGTTATGATTATGTTATTAGTGTGTGTGTGTGTGTAAAAAACTAATTAATAATATAATTATTATAAATGTCTCTCTCTGTATATATCTCTTTCTCTCTTTCTTTCTCTCTCTCTCTCTCTCTCTCTCTCTCTCTCTCTCTCTCTCTCTCTCTCTATTACTATACTATTATATATCTATATATATATATATCTAAATGTCTAAACCTCGGTCTATCTAGTGTGTGTATACACCAGTATCACTGACTACCACAGCAAGCCTATAGAAAATGATTCTATTTAATAATAATAATAATAATAATAATAATAATAATTATTATTATAAATGTCTCTCTCTCTGTTTCTTTCTTTCTTTCTTTCTTTCTTTCTTTCTTTCTTTCTTTCTTTCTTTCTTTCTTTCTTTCTTTCTTTCTTTCTTTCTTTCTTTCTTTCTTTCTTTCTTTCTTTCTTTCTTTCTTTCTTTCTTTCTTTCTTTCTTTCTTTCTCTCTCTTTCTATTATATTACTATTATATATATATCTAAATATCTAAACCTCTGTCTATCTAGTGTGTGTATGCATAGCATCAAATCAAAGTGTGTGTTGCCTGTATTGATCAGTCACACTATACCCCCATTCAGCCGTAATTGTTCCCTGCTGGGCCTTTGTTTCATGGTGTGAATTAGTCATTGACATTGACGTTGACATCACATTGCATTCTGGGAAGGAGTGTAGTTCCCTTATCATTAGCTGAATTCACTGAATTCTCTTCAGAGGCTCCTGCTGCAAATTGGTAATGACTGTACCAGAATGTTTGATAGGACATTGATTGAAAACTATCGTCTCAAATTTGACAATTGATGGCTTATTTTGAAGGTATGAATCTGTAATTTTACATTATGTAACAAAAAAAAAGAGAATATTCTGAGAAGGTGGAGCTAGAAACTCTAGACCTCAGGGGGTTAAGCCCAAGCGGTCCGGTACCAGTACACGATTGATATCACGCCATAAACCCATCAATACAGAACTTATTAATTAATGTTGCGTTTCTTTTTCAAATGTAGCCAAGAGTAAAGACCCTAACCCAGTCAAAACAGCAGTCAACGTGTATATCTTCATTACTACGTTTGTTTACCAATGATTTTAAGTGTTATTAGTGAAATATGAGTTTATAGAAATCTCAGAGCATCGAGTCGGAAAAAGGCGCATATTGACGTGAGGACTTGGCGCAACCTAACTTGAGTGTAGGTTTTTGAGAGAAGAGACCCAGGGCTTTCAATGGGCTTTAAATAATATATATAATACACTTCCCAGCTCACGCCAGCCCCTGTCAATAATCTGACTTCTAGCGTGAAGCTTTTTTTTCTCTTGTTGTTTTCGAGATCATATCTCACGGGTGGAGAGTTTTCTTCAGTCTTCTTCTTTCGTCCGTTGGCTGTTTGGTCTTATAACCGGAAATTGTCCCCCGAAACCCGCAATATGCCAATTAGGGTGTCAATCAAATGGCAGCCATTTTAGCTTTCAACCGATGTGTTGGTTGATAGACAATAACACAGTGTGACACTGACAGACAAGGGTGAATGTGCTGTGCAGGTGAACTGTCGGAACGTTAAGAGGTGCTTTTGTGTGTGTGCCCCTGTGATAATTCTATCCGTCAGTAGTCTGTTTGCTTGGTGGAAGTAGCTGTTCAGTGTCCTCTTGGATGTGGACCTGAGACTGTAGTAGCTGTTCAGTGTTCTCTTGGATGTGGACCTGAGACTGTAGTAGCTGTTCAGTGTTCTCTTGGATGTGGACCTGAGACTGCAGTAGCTGTTCAGTGTCCTCTTGGATGTGGACCTGAGACTGTAGTAGCTGTTCAGTGTTCTCTTGGATGTGGACCTGAGACTGCAGTAGCTGTTCAGTGTTCTCTTGGATGTGGACCTGAGACTGCAGTAGCTGTTCAGTGTTCTCTTGGATGTGGACCTGAGACTGCAGTAGCTGTTCAGTGTTCTCTTGTATGTGGACCTGAGACTGCAGTAGCTGTTCAGTGTTCTCTTGGATGTGGACCTGAGACTGCAGTAGCTGTTCAGTGTTCTCTTGGATGTGGACCTGAGACTGCAGTAGCTGTTCAGTGTTCTCTTGGATGTGGACCTGAGACTGCAGTAGCTGTTCAGTGTTCTCTTGGATGTGGACCTGAGACTGCAGTAGCTGTTCAGTGTTCTCTTGGATGTGGACCTGAGACTGCAGTAGCTGTTCAGTGTTCTCTTGGATGTGGACCTGAGACTGCAGTAGCTGTTCAGTGTTCTCTTGGATGTGGACCTGAGACTGCAGTAGCTGTTCAGTGTTCTCTTGGATGTGGACCTGAGACTGTAGTAGCTGTGCAGTGTTCTCTTGGATGTGGACCTGATACTGTAGTAGCTGTTCAGTGTTCTCTTGGATGTGGACCTGAGACTGTAGTAGCTGTTCAGTGTTCTCTTGGATGTGGACCTGAGACTGTAGTAGCTGTTCAGTGTTCTCTTGGATGTGGACCTGAGAGTGCAGTAGCTGTTCAGTGTTCTCTTGGATGTGGACCTGAGACTGTAGTAGCTGTTCAGTGTTCTCTTGGATGTGGACCTGAGAGTGCAGTAGCTGTTCAGTGTTTTCTTGGATGTGGACCTGAGACTGTAGTAGCTGTTCAGTG
>NC_140175.1:100123937-100138937 GCF_963971535.1 Notolepis coatsorum
ACCTGAGAGCTTTAGGATCTGAGAGCTTTAGGACCTGAGAGTTTTAGGACCTGAGAGCTTTAGGACCTGAGAGTTTTAAGACCTGAGAGCTTTAGGACCTGAGAGCTTTAGGATCTGAGAGCTTTAGGACCTGAGAGCTTTAGGATCTGAGAGCTTTAGGACCTGAGAGTTTTAGGATCTGAGAGCTTTAGGACCTGAGAGCTTTAGGACCTGAGAGCTTTAGGACCTGAGAGCTTTAGGATCTGAGAGCTTTAGGACCTGAGAGCTTTAGGACCTGAGAGCTTTAGGATCTGAGAGCTTTAGGACCTGAGAGCTTTAGGATCTGAGAGCTTTAGGACCTGAGAGCTTTAGGACCTGAGAGCTTTAGGACCTGAGAGCTTTAGGACCTGAGAGAGTTGAGACCTGGGAGCTTTAGGATCTGAGAGCTTTAGGACATGAGATAGTTGAGCCCTGAGAGCATTACACCAACCATTCGCATTTATATGTTAGTATGGATGGAGGAATCCTCTCATTGTCAACAGTATTATTTGTCAATAGGAATGTCTGTAGTTATTGATTGATTGTATAATGATGATGTGATGATGTGCTATATATTTATATATATAATGATGATGAGCTACCAGTAAAAAGCTGGGATAGAAGCTCCTCTCAGAGAGTTACATTGACCTTGCTTAAGGCAGCAAGAGCTAGGGCACAATAGCCAAGGGCCTAGTTTTTTCTCAGTATGATCATTTCTATGTTTGAGATGTAAGTGTTATGGCTGGGCCAGCTATGCGCTCTTCCCAAGCAGGCGTTATCACACACCTGAGGATGGTTTGCTCATCCCGCACCTGTTGGCAATCAGCTGGTCTTGGAGAGGTTTAAGTGAGCGGCGCTTCCCTCTGCTCGTTGCTAGTTCATGCCGTGTCCTCTGTGAGAAGCGTCATGTAATTTCCTGCTTGGAAGTATTATTCTCCCTTGGATAATTCCCAGTGTATTCACCTTTCCGTGGTTCCCCGTTTTAATTCCCTGTTGTCAGTTTTTGCCTGGTGAGTTCCTGGGCCATCATTTATCAATGGTGCATACGCACAGATATGTGCGTAACCCGTGCGTACGATAATTTCTAAGCAAAGTGTGTGACTTATCAATTTGAACATGTGCTTGACTTTGTGCGTGTATCTACACACAGCTCGGAGCATGTGTACCTGGCGCCCGGCGGTAGAATATTATTATTGCAACGCGGAAATAAGCTTCTGTGCATTAGTTTCAACACTGGCGTGTTCTGTTGTATGACCCGTAATTCATTATAGTTCATTGTAAAATAGCGATAGTAGTGTAATTATTGTCAAACCCTATAAATATAGCATTTGGAATAAGTCTTTCTTTCCGAATTAATGCAGCATGGTTTATATATAGGGTTATCGGAATACTATGGGGTGCACTAACTGGGCTCCGCGGGGAACTGTTTTCAGAGATAGCAGATAGGAATGAATGAATGAGGGGCAGTCTAATTGCAGAGAGAACATTAAAAATATTAACTAGAGTCCGCTATACCCGAGACACCTCCTTCATTTGTACCGCAATTTAAGACCGAAATTGGAGCGTGAAACAAAACGCACAAATGCCATCCCTGTGCACATTCAAGTGCCACCGGCACGGTCCATCGTGATATTGGAGATGGATCGAGCAATAGACTGTTACTGTACCACCCATGTAGCTGTCAAAGCTCCATCACAAATGCAGTTATGTGAATAGAAAGGTTCTTGTATATGCTCTCGTATTATTGTTTATATAGGCTACCTAATACCGACATCAAAATAGATTGTATGCCTCTACAAATCATATGCAGGTAGAACATTTAGGGAAAATCCGTCGCGATTTGGAATGAAATTGACGTAGAACTTTAATCCCTTTAATCGAACGAAACGAAGAAAAAGCAGTCATATTCCAGCATGGTTATTAATGACACCAATGGCAAACAGTGGTTAGCGGTCTTTATTAGTGTTTGCGCTGCCCAGGCAGCAATGGTCTTTAGGAAGTTAATAGATATCATATCCGACTGTTTCCGACATCACCGTGTACACGTCTGTCAGCCTGTCGCGTATTTCTCCCAGGCATTCGCTCAGTTTAGTCCACTTTTCCACATTTCATGGGGGTGTTTCATTACCATATATGGTTAATTACGGGCGGTTCTATATGCAAATATGTAAAACCGTGCATGAGCGTGGAGCGTAGATCAAGTGATATTTATCAACACAGAGTACTTGCAGGTGTGCGTGAGACACGTCTACGCACGTGTGATAAATCCAGATTTTTCTGTACGTACACACATTCTAAATTCTGTGCTTAACACATTCGGGACGGGCCACCGAGATCTCCGTGTTTCGAGTCCATGCGTTGTGGACAGAGGCACGGATATATCCGTGGGAAGTTGTTATTGCTTTTATTCCATTTTAATAACGTATTCAAGGTCGCCGAGCGGCACTGCAGATTTACCCTACTCTATGAATTCGACCAGGTGCAATACCGGCCAGATCCTCTTAGGGGCGCTATCGCGATAATGCAGTGTGCCCTGTGGCTGAACGGATCGGTATTTTTTTTCTTCTTTCAATGGGGATTTCAGTAGCAGGATTCTGGATGTGCAGCATGTAGCTTGGATTACGTTTCGAATCGCAGATTTCACCATGCACCATTAATCTTTTCCCCCTTCTTTTTCTGTTTTTCTCCCCTCCCAATGTTAGTCGTTATGCCAATTCCCAATCCCCTTCCTGGTCGTTGCGCACTCTACCCCCTACCGTCAGTCTGGGAGGGCGGAGACTATCACAATATCACATGCTTCCTCCGACACATGTGTACCCAGCCCACCACTTATTTTCACCTGGCAGCGTGGACTCTCACTGAGAGAGTGTAATGTGTGGAAGGTCACACTACCTCTTAGATCCTTCCCTCGCTGTGCAGGCACCCCGACCGAACTGTAAGAGTCGCTGTCCACAATGACCCAGACCCACCCACCGGCTTCCCTCCCGCTGACTCTGCCAATCGAGCCAGTATGAGGGCCGGCCAAGCCGGAAGCAACGGTGACAGCTGGATTCGATACCAGTGTCTCTCTTGCGTTGGTGATGAGCGCCTTGTCCGCTGCGCCACCCAGCCGCTGGACTTCCTGTTTTTAAGTGCCTTTCGCTCTGGGAGTTCCCTTTGTGCCTGCTACACTGTTGGTGATCCTTGTTTTTTTGTTTAAATAAATTCCGCCATATTTTGGCTCACTCAGATTCCTGTCTTGTGTCGTGCATTTGGGGTCGCTCACAAACCATAACAGTAAGTTGCTTTGTGTTTTGAGGAACCTTGTATTTTTGGTGATTTAATTCTTGTAAAGAAAAAATAAATATTAATAATAATCTAACCCTAACTAACCTTACTGTCCTAATATACTAACCTACACTGTAGCACTCAACACATTGTTACTCAGCTGATATGACTTGTCGTACATAACTTGTAAGTCGCTTTGGATAAAAGCGTCAGCTAAATGACTAAATGTAAATGTTGTACATTTTCTATTTGAGTCTTTTTGGAAACCATTATGGTTATTGCTAGGGATGTCCCGATCCGATCACGTGATCGGAATCGGCGTCGATCACGTGCTTTTCAGAGTATCGGGGATCGGGAAAAAATAATAATAAAAATCGGCAGTCAAAAAAAGAAAAATTTTATTCAACAAACATGACCATGTCCACGTCTTAAACTCATACGGAGGCCTTAGTTTTGGTTTTAAATTACATATAATATATCATCATTAATGTATTTATTGTCACACAGAGCAGAATAATTATCCACAACAAACACATTCCCCTTTAATTTTCACCGTTGCAACAAACATTCCCTTTAATTTAGACGCTACACGCTACACGCGACCACAACAACAACACGTCGCTCCCGAAACACGGTTAATATCCACTGACTTGAGCAGCTAGACTTAATGTCAGAGGTTTGGAACTAAGCATTTTAAAATATAAAGTCAAGCCAGTTGCAATGTTTGCAAGGAGGAGATTCCGCGTGGAGGAAAAACTCATGAAGCAGCAGGCTGGAGGCGAAGTTTTCAGACTAAATTTTCACCTGGAGGATAACGTTACGTGACTGAGGTTTATCGTCGGCGTTTCAGACCAGAATGGACCATTACGTAAGTCGAACACTGAATGTATACTAATGTGCAAACATATATTGAAACTTTTAATATTTCTCATATGAAGCAGAAGCACATTTCTCAGGGTGAATGTAATAACAAACGCCTCCGCGCTCGCGCCCCCCGGACTATTATAGGCAACAGATGGGCTTGTCTCACTCTGCCAGTTTCTGACAAAAATGCGTCAAAATTGATTACTAATGTGAAAGATCGGATCGGAAACGATCGGATCGATAGATATTTAAAATCACATGCTCGGGATCGGATCGGAAGCAAAAAAAGGCGATCGGGACATCCCTAGTTATTGCATATTTGTATAATAAAAGGAAACACTGGGTGTCAACAAATCCACCACTTGGCCAAATCCTTACAGGTTATGGGAGTTATGACACATTCTTCCACTGCTGATTCATCCCTACTCCTCTTCAACCTTTCTAGACAATTGTATTGCAGCGTGAAATGGAGTGAGTGGACAAGTGTTTGGGCCGTGACCTTCTTTTTTCCCACACATCTTTAAGTGCTTTCAGGTTGATGTTCCGTATGCAATTAACTCATTTCAAGGTCCTGAAAGGTATTTGGACAGAAAGGTTAGACCTATTATATCCAATAAACTACTAGAGTGGGTGCTCATGCTATATTGGGTCATAAATAGTTTTCCCCAATGAATGAAGGATGTATGGCATATATACTATGTTTTATGTCGTCTCTCGTGGCCTTTTGATTGGAAGCTATAGAGTCCAGTGGAATTGATCATTTTAAAGAAGAAAATTGGACACCTTCTTGCCATGGAGTGATCTTTTCTTTTATATTTTCTGTTTTCATAGGACATTATTTTAGTATTTGTGTGCTCATTATCTAGTTTTTATTTGTGTTTGTTTTAATGTTGTTCTATAATAATGTTGTTCTATAATATATTATGTGAACATTTGCTGTGTGCTGTCTTCTTGACCAGGGCCCACTCTAGAGGTGGAAATATCAATGTGATGACTCTGGGTAAATAAAGGACAAAAACAAAACAAAAAATGAAGTCTCACGCTTGTCTGCAAATCATGTTATGACTTCTCAAAACACAACTTAGTGACTGAAAACCTAGCTGGTTATGCCTAGATTTCAATGGTGAAATACGTTTACTCCTCAGTTGCTGAAAAAATAGTGAAAATACAGGCACATTTTCAAACCAGAAGTGTTCCAAACCGATTCTCTGACTGTCCAACCAGAAGTCTGCGAATCTTGTTTCATTAAAAAACCAAGGCTGATGTGGTTATTTCAAATAACACTCACACTCATGGTTAAACACCCACACACGGACGCTACCGCATAATGTCCTTGCACCACCTAAATAGCGACAAACGCTTCACCCATAAAGGGCTCTATCCAGCCAATACAGTAATTTATATTATCGAGTTGTAGAACACATTCGCTAACTAATTGCAATTCAGTTGCAGAATACATAGAGCACTTGATTATTCCGGTATGGTAGCGGTGAGATATATATATACGGTTGGTTGAATCACTCCAAATCAAAACGGGTGTGAGCCATGGAGCCCGGCCTCAGACCATTATCCCCCCCTGTAATGCATCTCCATTTTAAGCATGGCTCATTTAGTGCTGTATGAGTTGTTTCTTCTCATTCGTTTTCCCTACTGAACTCTATGAGGGAATCTACCGCAGAGATTTATGTTTATCTTCAAGCTTCTTGGCGTTCACCTGACGGATGAGGTTTCATACCTTAATCAGACTTTACACAGACCGTTTTAAACAGGGCCACTGGCGCAGCCGAACCCGGTTTTGATTTTTCTGGAAGGGATGTCGTGAAAAGGAGGATTAAATCAGATGAGCCCGAAGCGCTTGTCCTATAGGAGAGAAGCCAGAGCCCAAACCGGTGTAATTCTTCCCGTGGAAAGTGAAGCGGCGTGGTAAACATCTCGCGCCTCTCTCTCTCTATAAGCGCTTCATCACCTAGCTGCGCGTGGAAGTTACGGCTCTCAGCGGGGAAACGGATGCCGTGTTTACTGTCCTGGTTGCGTGAGATACATTGATTCCTGTGGATTCTTCTCTTCATCTGGAGGAGCGAGAGGGGATAAGGAACCCGCGTGTGGATCAAATTGATGTTGATTAGTTCTATCCTGCTTGGACGTTTTAATCCGAGTCAGCGTTTTAATCCGAGTCAGCAATGTGAAGTGAATGAGTTAACCCTTTCACTGCCACCCTCAAATGAGGCCTCAAATGAACCCTTTCACTACCACCGTTACCACTACCAAGGTTAACCGTCTGTAGTGTGGTAGTAAAAGGGTTAACCTTCTGTAGAGTGGTAGTGAACGGGTTAACCCTTTGCCGTGTGGCAGTTAAAGGGTTAACAATTTGGTAGTGTGGCAGTGAAAGGGTTAAAGCTGTGTATTGTACTGTAACTTCTCAGTCACAGTGATCCCAGTCATTCTGAATCATGTGTCGCCTAACACGATGCGATTACGACATCCAGGGGAAGGGGGATACAGTCCAAATAAACCGGCGACTAACTGTACCGAAGTGTGCATTATTACTTATAGCCCGGACCATGTTTAATTAGACTTCCTGTCTATCAGAGTTGTCACACCGCAGCCTAATTAATGTATAAAGCAAAAGGTAATGTACTTCCAGGAAACATTCAAGAACTGTTCTTTGATAGGGGGGGGGGGGGTATAATCTGAGGGGATAACTCAATTTAAAAGTTCTTAGTGTACACACTACCATGAGAAGACACTGCATTTCAATATGTGGAGTGAAACTGTGGAACAGTCTGAATGTGGTGCTAAAGCAATGTCCAAATATGAGACAATTCAAACTGAATTATAAGGAAATTATGTTCACGAGGTACAGGGATGAGGAAGGGATTTGACATTCACAGGTGTTTACATTTTTATTTTATTTATGTTTTACATACATATATAATTTAAGTTTTTGTTTTGCATATATATATATATATATATATATTTGTTTTGTAAGGTTTTAAATTAGTACACTCATTTGAGTAGCAGAAAAAGGGTCGCATTAAATAAGTGTATACTTCATCCTACTTTTTTTTCATTTCATTTCTTGAGATCAATGATTTGTTTTGATTTCATATTGTTTGTATTTATTTACATGTTCGAAATAAAGATTTCAAATTATTATAATTTTTTTAATCACACCGCCTGCCTGCTGCCAGTCTCAGGGTGGCGAGAGACGTCTCTGGCGCGGGGGGAGGGGGGGGGGGGGGGCTGGAGGAGTCCCAGTGATTATGAAACAGCTTCGGCCTCTACTGTATGCATAATGAAGCCCCCCCCCCCCCCCCCCTCCCCCCTGCCAGCTTGTGTTCTTACTACCCCGCAAAACAAATAGGATTAATGTAGCGGGGGGGCGCGTGCCGTCCCCATGAAGCTGTCACCTGCGCTCTGGCTGCCTACCTCCCACCGAGCTGCACAGTGGGGCTGCGTGTGTTGTTGTCTCTGTGATCGGGGCGGAGATGCTCTGCTTCAGGTAGTAAAGTGTGTGCTGCTGGGAGAGACGAGCCACTGGAGAGCTTGTTAGTGCTGTTTGTGGTGCAGGTTCTGCGTCCTCTGCGTGTTTTGATCTTTGCTTAAATCCAGCTGCAGAATATGTCGCACACCGATTTAGCCTTGCCGTTCTGTTTTCCGCGAGGCGAGGATGAATGAGACGCCCACTAGTCGGTACACAGACTGGAACAAGCCTCACCGCATACAGGTACCCCGCCCCCCCCCCCCCCTCCCCCCTCACTGAACTGAACAATCACCCCCCCCCCCCCCCCCCCCCGCCCACCCTATTGCCACCACATCTACATCTAGCTCACTATAATATATACTTGTATGTGCAATATGACAGATGTTGGGACATATGACAGATGTTGGGGACATGTGAAACAACGCAATAATGGTATTCTTTATTGCGCAATATGGTTCTACTGTGATGTGTTTTGCGATGCTTTTTTAATGTTCCTGTGAATAAGTGCATAATGTAGCAGAGGGTATGAGTGGGTACGTGCATGTGTGGTGTGACAGTGAATATGGGTACAACGCATGTCTGTATGGTAGTGTGTCTATGGGTACATCATGGATGTGGTGTGTGGTAGAGTGGGTATGTAGGTATCGTTATTTTAGGTGCTGCACAAACTAATTTGTTGTACTGTATTGTGCAATAATGACAATAAAGCTTTCTACTTCTACAAACAAACACTAACACTACTGGAGCTACACACCACCAAACACACACTAACACTAGGGCTATAGACTACACACCACCAAACACACACTAACACTAGGGCTATATACTACACACCACCAAACACACACTAACACTAGGGCTATAGACTACACACCACCAAACACACACTAACACTAGAGCTATAGACTACACACCACCAAACACACACTAGAGCTATAGACTACACACCATCAAACACACACTAACACTAGAGCTATAGACTACACACCACCAAACACACACTAGAGCTATAGACTACACACCACCAAACACACACTAGAGCTATAGACTACACACCACCAAACACACACTAGAGCTATAGACTACACACCACCAAACACACACTAGAGCTATAGACTACACACCACCTAACACACACTAACACTAGAGCTATAGACTACACACCACCAAACACACACTAACACTAGCGCTATAGACTACACACCACCAAACACACACTAACACTAGGGCTATAGACTACACACCACCAAACACACACTAGAGCTATAGACTACACACCACCAAACACACACTAACACTAGAGCTATAGACTACACACCACCAAACACACACTAACACTAGGGCTATATACTACACACCACCAAACACACACTAACACTAGGGCTTTAGACTACACACCACGAAACACACACTAGAGCTATAGACTACACACCACCAAACACACACTAGAGCTATAGACTACACACCACCAAACACACACTAGAGCTATAGACTACACACCACCTAACACACACTAACACTAGAGCTATAGACTACACACCACCAAACACACACTAACACTAGCGCTATAGACTACACACCACCAAACACACACTAACACTAGGGCTATAGACTACACACCACCAAACACACACTAGAGCTATAGACTACACACCACCAAACACACACTAACACTAGAGCTATAGACTACACACCACCAAACACACACTAACACTAGGGCTATATACTACACACCACCAAACACACACTAACACTAGGGCTTTAGACTACACACCACGAAACACACACTAGGGCTATAGACTACACACCACCAAACACACACTAACACTAGAGCTATAGACTACACACCACCAAACACACACTAACACTAGAGCTATAGACTACACACCACCAAACACACACTAACACTAGAGCTATATACTACACACCACCAAACACACACTAACACTAGAGCTATAGACTACACACCACCAAACACACACTAACACTAGGGCTATAGACTACACACCACCAAACACACACTAACACTAGAGCTATAGACTACACACCACCAAACACACACTAACACTAGAGCTATAGACTACACACCACCACACCCACACTAACACTAGAGCTATAGACTACACACCACCAAACACACACTAACACTAGAGCTATAGACTACACACCACCAAACACACACTAACACTAGGGCTATAGACTACACACCACCAAACACACACTAGGGCTATAGACTACACACCACCAAACACACACTAACACTAGAGCTATAGACTACACACCACCTAACACACACTAACACTAGAGCTATAGACTACACACCACCAAACACACACTAACACTAGGGCTATAGACTACACACCACCAAACACACACTAACACTAGAGCTATAGACTACACACCACCAAACACACACTAACACTAGGGCTATAGACTACACACCACCAAACACACACTAACACTAGAGCTATAGACTACACACCACCAAACACACACTAGAGCTATAGACTACACACCACCACACACACACTAACACTAGAGCTATAGACTACACACCACCAAACACACACTAACACTAGAGCTATAGACTACACACCACCTAACACACACTAACACTAGGGCTATAGACTACACACCAACACACACACACTAACACTAGAGCTATAGACTACACACCACCAAACACACACTAACACTAGAGCTATAGACTACACACCACCAAACACACACTAACACTATGGCTATAGACTACACACCACCAAACACACACTAACACTAGAGCTATAGACTACACACCACCAAACACACACTAACACTAGGGCTATAGACTACACACCACCAAACACACACTAGAGCTATAGACTACACACCACCAAACACACACTAACACTAGAGCTATAGACTACACACCACCAAACACACACTAACACTAGAGCTATAGACTACACACCACCAAACAGACACTAACACTAGAGCTATAGACTACACACCACCAAACACACACTAACACTAGGGATATAGACTACACACCACCAAACACACACTAACACTAGGGCTATAGACTACACACCACCAAACACACACTAACACTAGAGCTATAGACTACACACCACCAAACACACACTAACACTAGAGCTATAGACTACACACCACCAAACACACACTAGAGCTATAGACTACACACCACCAAACACACACTAGAGCTATAGACTACACACCACCAAACACACACTAGGGCTATAGACTACATACCACCAAACACACACTAACACTAGAGCTATAGACTACACACCACCTAACACACACTAACACTAGGGCTATAGACTACACACCACCAAACACACACTAACACTAGAGCTATAGACTACACACCACCAACACACACACTAACACTAGGGCTATAGACTACACACCACCAAACACACACTAACACTAGAGCTATAGACTACACACCAACACACACACTAACACTAGAGCTATAGACTACACACCACCAAACACACACTAACACTAGAGCTATATACTACACACCACCAAACACACACTAACACTAGGGCTATAGACTACACACCACCAAACACACACTAACACTAGGGCTATAGACTACACACCACCTAACACACACTAACACTAGGGCTATAGACTACACACCACCAAACACACACTAGAGCTATAGACTACACACCACCAAACACACACTAACACTAGGGCTATAGACGACACACCACCAAACACACACTAACACTAGAGCTATATACTACACACCACCTAACACACACTAACACTAGGGCTATAGACTACACACCACCTAACACACACTAGAGCTATATACTACACACCACCAAACACACACTAACACTAGAGCTATAGACTACACACCACCAAACACACACTAACACTAGAGCTATAGACTACACACCACCAAACACACACTAACACTAGAGCTATAGACTACACACCACCAAACACACACTAACACTAGAGCTATAGACTACACACCACCAAACACACACTAGAGCTATAGACTACACACCACCAAACACACACTAGAGCTATAGACTACACACCACCAAACACACACTAACACTAGAGCTATAGACTACACACCACCAAACACACACTAACACTAGGGCTATAGACTACACACCACCAAACACACACTAGAGCTATAGACTACACACCACCAAACACACACTAACACTAGAGCTATAGACTACACACCACCAAACACACACTAGGGCTATAGACTACATACCACCAAACACACACTAACACTAGAGCTATAGACTACACACCACCAAACACACACTAGAGCTATAGACTACACACCACCAAACACACACTAGAGCTATAGACTACACACCACCTAACACACACTAACACTAGGGCTATAGACTACACACCACCAAACACACACTAACACTAGAGCTATAGACTACACACCACCAAACACACACTAACACTAGGGCTATAGACTACACACCACCAAACACACACTAACACTAGAGCTATAGACTACACACCAACACACACACACTAACACTAGAGCTATAGACTACACACCACCAAACACACACTAACACTAGAGCTATATACTACACACCACCAAACACACACTAACACTAGGGCTATAGACTACACACCACCAAACACACACTAACACTAGGGCTATAGACTACACACCACCTAACACACACTAACACTAGGGCTATAGACTACACACCACCAAACACACACTAGAGCTATAGACTACACACCACCAAACACACACTAACACTAGGGCTATAGACTACACACCACCAAACACACACTAACACTAGAGCTATAGACTACACACCACCAAACACACACTAACACTAGGGCTATAGACTACACACCACCAAACACACACTAACACTAGAGCTATAGACTACACACCACCAAACACACACTAACACTAGAGCTATAGACTACACACCAACACACACACACTAACACTAGAGCTATAGACTACACACCACCAAACACACACTAACACTAGAGCTATAGACTACACACCACCAAACACACACTAGAGCTATAGACTACACACCATCAAACACACACTAACACTAGGGCTATAGACTACACACCACCAAACACACACTAACACTAGAGCTATATACTACACACCACCAAACACACACTAGAGCTATAGACTACACACCACCAAACACACATTAGGGCTATAGACTACACACCACCAAACACACACTAACACTAGAGTTATATACTACACACCACCAAACACACACTAGAGATATAGACTACACACCACCAAACACACACTAACACTAGGGCTATAGACTACACACCACCAAACACACACTAACACTAGGGCTATAGACTACACACCACCAAACACACACTAGAGATATAGACTACACACCACCAAACACACACTAGATATATAGACTACACACCACCAAACACACACTGGAGATATAGACTACACACCACCAAACACACACTAGAGATATAGACTACACACCACCAAACACACACTAACACTATGGCTATATACTACACACCACCAAACACACACTAACACTAGAGCTATAGACTACACACCACCAAACACACACTAGAGATATAGACTACACACCACCAAACACACACTAACACTAGGGCTATAGACTACACACCACCAAACACACACTAACACTAGAGCTATAGACTACACACCACCAAGCACACACTAACACTAGGGCTATAGACTACACACCACCAAACACACACTAGATATATAGACTACACACCACCAAACACACACTAACACTAGGGCTATAGACTACACACCACCAAACACACACTAGAGCTATAGACTACACACCACCAAACACACACTAACACTAGGGCTATAGACTACATACCACCAAACACACACTAGAGATATAGACTACACACCACCAAACACACACTAACACTAGAGCTATAGACTACACACCATCAAACACACACTAACACTAGAGCTATAGACTACACACCACCAAACACACACTAACACTAGGGCTATAGACTACACACCACCAAACACACACTAACACTAGAGCTATAGACTACACACCACCAAACACACACTAACACTAGATATATAGACTACACACCACCAAACACACACTAACACTAGAGCTATAGACTACACACCACCAAACACACACTAGAGATATAGACTACACACCACCAAACACACACTAGAGATATAGACTACACACCACCAAACACACACTAGAGATATAGACTACACACCACCAAACACACACTAACACTAGGGCTATAGACTACACACCACCAAACACACTAGATATATAGACTACACACCACCAAACACACTAGATATATATATACTACACACCACCAAACACACACTAACACTAGAGCTATAGACTACACACCACCAAACACACACTAACACTAGGGCTATAGACTACACACCACCAAACACACACTAACACTAGAGCTATAGACTACACACCACCAAACACACACTAACACTAGGGCTATAGACTACACACCACCAAACACACACTAGATATATATATACTACACACCACCAAACACACACTAACACTAGAGCTATAGACTACACACCACCAAACACACACTAACACTAGGGCTATAGACTACACACCACCAAACACACACTAACACTAGAGCTATAGACTACACACCACCAAACACACACTAACACTAGAGCTATAGACTACACACCACCAAACACACACTAACACTAGGGCTATAGACTACACACCACCAAACACACACTAACACTAGAGCTATATACTACACACCACCTAACACACACTAACACTAGAGCTATAGACTACACACCACCAAACACACACTAACACTAGAGCTATAGACTACACACCACCAAACACACACTAACACTAGGGCTATAGACTACACACCACCAAACACACACTAACACTAGAGCTATAGACTACACACCACCTAACACACACTAACACTAGGGCTATAGACTACACACCACCAAACACACACTAACACTAGAGCTATAGACTACACACCACCAAACACACACTAACACTAGAGCTATAGACTACACACCACCAAACACACACTAACACTAGAGCTATAGACTACACACCACCAAACACACACTAACACTAGAGCTATAGACTACACACCACCTAACACACACTAACACTAGGGCTATAGACTACACACCACCAAACACACACTAACACTAGGGCTATAGACTACACACCACCTAACACACACTAACACTAGGGCTAGACATTTACTGCACGGCTGGACAGCCCTTATCGTTGTCAATTGTACCTACTGTACTACACCAGGCATACGGATGTAAAATAGGAACGGAG
>NC_140175.1:100143937-100241437 GCF_963971535.1 Notolepis coatsorum
CGCGTTACTAAGTAACGCGTTATTGTAATCTGATTACTTTTCCCCGAAAATAGTAATCTAACGCGTTAATCTTTAAAAGCCAGTAATCTGATTGCAGTTACTTGTCCAAGTGGCTGTGCGTTACTATTTCGTTACTATCTCATCATAAATTCATAATGCAGGCGGAATGCAGTATTTTATTTCGTTTTCGACAGTCAAAAATACATTTTGAGCTGTTTTTCTTATTATTATTATGGAGTGACGTGGTGTGGCAGTGAAAGGGTTACACAAGAATGTGTCCCGCGGCGTGACTGGACTCTCTGTCTGTGAGTGACTCTGCTTTGGCCCAATCACATTCCCCATCCACAGTCTGCGAATCAGAGGCAGAGTAGGGCGGGTCTTCACAGCACGTCATGTGACATATGCGCCAATCGTGTGACAGCAGGGCTCCGTTGTTATGTTCGTCTGAGAATTCCACCCCAAAACGCTTGTCTAAACGAAGTGAAACCGCAAGAAGACTTTTGCGGTTTCTGTTCAGACTTCCACCCCAAAACGCTTGTTTAAACGTAGCCTCAGTCAAAATACTGTCTACCGCTAAAAACAGCACATCCAATTGCATTGAAAGCATCTGGAATCACAACACTAGCCGACGCTTCGACTAGGTACAGGAGGACTCGGAGGCCAGCCAAACAGCAAAAGAGAGAGATTGTTTCTTTCCCTATTGATTAATGTATATTTGATGGTGGCAGAGCAAAAGCTCTTATTTGCCAGATTTACAGTTAATTTACATGTTAAAGAGAGACTGATTGTATGTTTATAGAGAGACATTTATAAAAACAATTTAATAGTTACAGTTGATATAATTGAATAGTTCAGCCTGCATTTGTTAGATGTGATACACTGGTTTTGTACAACCACTGGCTGGCTGCTCTAATGCTGTGAGCATCATAGACTGTTGCTTTACCATACTTGATGGTACAGAAGCTGAAGCACTAGTTTAACAATTTACGTTATGTGCAGAGAAACAAGTTAAAAACAATTTATGCACTTTCAATAAAGCGTTTAAAAAAAAACTGTTGGGGGAACGACGACGACTTCGTAACCTAGTTACTTTCAAAGTAACTAAGTTACTCTGATAATCAAGTAATCAGTAAAGTAACTTGGATTACTTTTTAAAGGAGTAATCAGTAATCAGTAATCGGATTACTTTTACAAGTAATCTGTGGCATCACTGGTCCAGACAGACAGACAGACAGTCCTGCAGGTAGTGTGGGTCCAGAGAGACAGACAGACAGGTCCTGCAGGTAGTGTGGGTCCAGACAGAGAGACAGACAGTCCTGCAGGTAGTGTGGGTCCAGACAGAGAGACAGACAGTCCTGCAGGTAGTGTGGGTCCAGACAGAGAGACAGACAGTCCTGCAGGTAGTGTGGGTCCAGGCAGAGAGACAGACAGGTCCTGCAGGTAGTGTGGGTCCAGACAGAGAGACAGACAGTCCTGCAGGTAGTGTGGGTCCAGACAGAGAGACAGACAGTCCTGCAGGTAGTGTGGGTCCAGACAGAGAGACAGACAGTCCTGCAGGTAGTGTGGGTCCAGACAGAGAGACAGACAGTCCTGCAGGTAGTGTGGGTCCAGACAGAGAGACAGACAGTCCTGCAGGTAGTGTGGGTCCAGACAGAGAGACAGACAGTCCTGCAGGTAGTGTGGGTCCAGACAGAGAGACAGACAGGTCAGTCCTGCAGGTAGTGTGGGTCCAGACAGACAGACAGACAGACAGACAGACAGACAGACAGACAGACAGACAGACAGACAGACAGACAGACAGGTAGTGTGGGTCCAGACATAGAGACAGACAGGTCCTGCAGGTAGTGTGGGTCCAGAGAGACAGACAGGTCAGTCCTGCAGGTAGTGTGGGTCCAGAGAGAGAGACAGACAGGCAGGTAGTGTGGGTCCAGAGAGACAGACAGGTCAGTCCTGCAGGTAGTGTGGGTCCAGAGAGAGAGACAGACAGGCAGGTAGTGTGGGTCCAGAGAGAGAGACAGACAGACAGGTAGTGTGGGTCCAGAGAGAGAGACAGACAGGCAGGTAGTGTGGGTCCAGAGAGAGAGACAGACAGGCAGGTAGTGTGGGTCCAGAGAGAGAGACAGACAGGCAGGTAGTGTGGGTCCAGACAGACACACAGGGGCTGTTTCCTGCAGGTCGGTTTTGGCGGCAAAAAGCGGTGGTTGTGCCTATAGGCTCTTTATGGAGCTCATAACTTAAAAATAAAACAAATTCCCAGATAATAACAAGCATATTCAAGGTAAAAGATTATATCTGGGGTCCATCTCATTATCCGTGCTTTCCCAAATTCATATTTGGATTCGGACTCATCCCTTAGATATATATATGTATATGTATATATATAGTTGTTACTCGAAGAACTGACACAGGGGACTGGAACACATAAAGGGGCAGCGGTGGCCTAAAGGTTAGAGAAGCAGGTTTGTGACCGGAAGTTCGCTGGTTCGATCCCGCGGACCGGCAGGAAAAATCTGGGCTGGGGAAGTGAATGAATAACTCTCTCCTATCCCCTTAACACCAACCGCTGAAGTGTCCTTGAGCAAGGCACTTAACCCGGAGTTGCTCAGTGGCCAACAGTGGCAGACTGTGGTTGTACTGGGCAGCTCCCAGGAGTGAATTAATGTGAAGCAGGGCGTAGCTGAAAAAGAGCATCCACTCAGTGAACCTGCCCTGGGTAAATAAAGGTTAATAAAACAAATTCCTCCAGTTCCAAACACTCGCTCTAATGTAAAGGAACGAGTGGTGCCGTCATCACTGGACCACTGGGATGTTGTTTGTACCAACGAAACAGCTGCCCTGTTGTAATTAGCATACATGGACGTATAGCTGGTTAAGGTCCGGGGTGAGTTCTGTCCTTGAAGCATTTGTGTGCTGCAGGTGAAGAGGCCCTACAGTAGGTGCTGAGGTCTGACATCACGGTGAAGAGGCCCTACAGTAGGTGCTCTGAGGTCTGACATCACGGTGAAGAGGCCCTACAGTAGGTGCTGAGGTCTGACATCACGGTGAAGAGGCCCTACAGTAGGTGCTGAGGTCTGACATCACGGTGAAGAGGCCCTACAGTAGGTGCTGAGGTCTGACATCACGGTGAAGAGGCCCTACAGTAGGTGCTGAGGTCTGACATCACGGTGAAGAGGCCCTACAGTAGGTGCTCTGAGGTCTGACATCACGGTGAGGAGGCCCTACAGTAGGTGCTCTGAGGTCTGACATCACGGTGAAGAGGCCCTACAGTAGGAGCTCTGAGGTCTGACATCACGGTGAAGAGGCCCTACAGTAGGTGCTCTGAGGTCTGACATCACGGTGAAGAGGCCCTACAGTAGGTGCTGAGGTCTGACATCACGGTGAAGAGGCCCTACAGTAGGAGCTCTGAGGTCTGACATCACGGTGAAGAGGCCCTACAGTAGGTGCTCTGAGGTCTGACATCACGGTGAAGAGGCCCTACAGTAGGAGCTCTGAGGTCTGACATCACGGTGAAGAGGCCCTACAGGAGGTGCTCTGAGGTCTGACATCACGGTGAAGAGGCCCTACAGTAGCTGCTCTGAGGTCTGACATCACGGTGAAGAGGCCCTACAGTAGGAGCTCTGAGGTCTGACATCACGGTGAAGAGGCCCTACAGTAGGTGCTCTCAGGTCTGACATCAAGCCTAGTAACAGACACAGTATTTCTGACACTGGGAATACATTCCCTGAGATCCATAGATGTCCCTAGAATCAGATACCAAGAACATGCAAATGGACCATATTAAAAAAAAGTCTGTAAATGTGTATTCTACATTCTTATGGAATGAATGAGGTTAAAAAATATTAATATTTATTTTATAATTTGCTGTGTAATTAATTAATCTAATTAACGCAATAAACTGACAGCCCTAATACAGTTTTTTTTACAGTGTACATTTACAGTACCTTATTATGTGACAAATAAAACAAAACTTGAACTTGAACTTGAAACTTGAAGCCTCTCTGTTTTCTTTTTTCTTTCTTGGAATAACATTAGATTAGATTAGATTAGATTAGATTAGATTAGATTAGATTAAATTAGATTCAAATGTATCGTCATCATGCAGCACAAGTACAGTACAAATAAAATAACTTTGGCGTCCAACCAGAGTGCAAATGTAACAGTAAAGTGCAACAGTAATATGCAATGTACAGGTGATTAAACTGGGTACAGAATATACAAATGAGTACTACTGAGTGTAGTGCTAATCAGATGTATGTACAGAGTTGTAATATAATAAAGACAGTGTGTCTACTACTGGCCAGCAGTGTGCTATAGTAAGAGTAGACTATGTACAGATTATATGGGTAGATATCAATTATATAAAATATATAAATGGAAATATGTGATATATACAGCACTGTTGCACGTGGATTCTGCTCCCTTCAAAATTCTAAAGGAACAGCTAAAGGGTTCTGCAAAACCTACAGATCCCCCCCCTCCACCCCTCCCCCCCCCAGCCATTTGTCTTCAAATACTGGGTGAGTCAAACTGGTGTGTGTATCGCTGGTTAGGAGGCTTCTTTCAGTTGTGTGTGTGTGTGTGTGTGTGTGTGTGTGTGTGTGTGTGTGTGTGTGTGTGTGTGTGTGTGTGTGTGTGTGTGTGTGTGTGTGTGTAGGTGTGTAGGTGTGTGTAGGTGTGTGTGTATGTGTGTTGTCTCCACTCTCCAGCTGTAAACAATGAAGACATCTCATATGTCATGCTTTTGACCAGAATTCCACAATGCAAGCCAAGTTGCAAATGAGAGTAAGGGAGAGAGAAAGAGAGAGAAAGAGAGAGAAATAGAGAGAGAAAGAGAGCAAGAGAAAGAAAGAGAGAGTAAGGGAGAGAGAGAGAAAGAGAGAGAAAGAAAGGGTAAGGGAGAGAGAAAGAGAGAGAAAGAGAGAAAGAGAGAGTAAGGGAGAGAGAGAGAGAGAGAGAGAGAGAGAGAGAGAGATAGAGAGAGAGAGAGAGAGAGAGAGAGAGAGAGAGAGAGAGAGAGAGAGAGAGAGAGAGAGAGAGAGTAAGGGAGAGAGAGAACAAGAGAGAGAACGAGAGAGTAAGGGAGAGCGAAAGAGAGAGAAAGAGAGAGAAAGAGAGATAGATACAGAGAGAGAAAGAGGCTGATTACGAGGTAAAGTGCCAGACACCCCCCTGGGAGTACCAGCACTTTACACACACACACACACACACACACACACACACACACACACACACACACACACACACACACACACACACACACACACACACACACACACACACACACACACACACACACACACACACACACACACACACACACACACACACACACACACACACACACACACACACACACACACAGAATGTCCCATGCATGTGTGTCCCCCAGCCAATGTGAGTGTGGTAATCACCGTAATTGTTCTCATGCTCCTCATAATCATTAACATTAGTAACGTAATTATCCCAAGCGCCTGCCTCGCAGTGCTGTGAGTGCAGGCAATTACAGTGCAGGGGTCCCATATAGCGCCCTTAATGATGCCATGCAGGGGTCTCAGATAGAACCCTTAATGATGCCATTCGGGGGTCTCAGATAGAACCCTTAATGATGCCATGCGGGGGTCTCAGATAGAACCCTTAATGATGCCATTCGGGGGTCTCAGATAGAACCCTTAATGATGCCATGCGGGGTCTCAGATAGAACCCTTAATGATGCCATGCGGGGGTCTCAGATAGAACCCTTAACCTCTCCCGGGGCCGGACCGCAAATGATATCACGTCATGAATCAAGCCCTCCACCGCCCCCAATATGTTAAACTGTTATTAGTGCGATTTTAGTTTTAAAAAATGTGTTGTTGTCATTGTGGAAATCGGCCATTTTGAATTACCAGGCGTCGGTGAATGTAGTAATTTTGAGTCATTTTGAAAAGAGGACATCCAGAGCTTTGAATGAGCGTTGGAATTTTTCAGAACTACACTTCCCAAAGGCTTCTAGCTTTCTGAAAGCAAATGACTTCCCGATTATAATTTTTTATTTTTCTTATTACCCGGGATTATATACCACAAAACTGAACGTTATTGGCATATATTGGAGCACAGTTAGTTTGTCTCCCCTATTTTGAGCATTTAGCAACCATCCGATTTGAAATCCGTAAAAAAATGGCGGAGCTCTTGCAAGAATAAGAAACCTACTGTACATACAGTAGATTTCATTATCTGTTCTTATGCACGCCTGGCGATACTAAATCCAAATTGAACTCAGCCATTTGAAAGATAAGATTTGGCCCAATTCATAAATGTGCGAATTGGCTATAATAAAGTAATTTATGGGCCTGCTATTCTATATCCTATAATAATATTTCAAATTGCATTGGTCCGGATGGGAGAATTCAGTACTGTATCTACAAAACCTTCCGTTTAATTTTTTGCATGGTGTTATTCACTGTCAAAGATGCAAAGAAAAATCATAATTCATATTCTCCTTTGTTTCATCACAATTTAAGCAAGCCTAGTAATATACACAATATTTCTGACACTGGGAATACATTCACTGATGTCCATAGATGTTCCTAGATACCCTAGAAGAATATGCTAATGCTAATGATGCCATGCTGGGGATAGAACCCTTAATGATGTCAGTGTTAATGCCATGCTGGGGTCCCAGATAGCACTGGTGACTTTTCACCTAGATCCCTGATTCGCTCATCCCCACGTGGGGTACCATTGGAAAGCCACGCTAATTGGTTACAACCCTGGGAGTCGGGAGTGGTATTCGAAAAAATTTAAAAGTCTGCGAAAGACTTTGGTGCACGCCTCACATATCAGCATGTAACTCAAGAACCGCTGAGCGGTTTTGTCGCCTGAAACGGCAATCGACTGGCAACAAATAGGGCTTTAATTCGATCTATATATTGTATTACAAAATATGCACACCCAAGCCGCTAGAGGTCGCCAAAGTGGCGTGTCGCGCCGGTGGGCAAATCGTCCTTAAGAAGGTGCCTGTTAATAGGTTAAAGGAACACGGTAACATTATGGGAAACACACTTGCTGTCTTCTCCACAGTGAAACAAGAAAAGAGATTCCAATTCCCTCTCTGTGCGTTCAGTAAAAAGCTATCCGGCTGCATGCTAGTCTAGCTTGGCACAAATTAATGGAAGTGGATACGGATCAGCTAACCTGTTGGCCAAAAACGAGCTGATCCGTATGCACTTCCATTCATTTGTGCTAAGCTAGGCTAGCTTGCAGCTGGATAGCTTTCTACTGGACGCACAGAGAGGGAATTGGTATCTATCTTCTTGTCTAACTCTGGAGAAGACAGTAAGCACATTTCACATAATGTTGGCATGTTCCTTTAACACTTCCATCCTGTAGCATTTGAGCTTCATGAAACCACACAGCTCTTATAACCTCTTGTTAAGTCTAGACATGAGCTGTACTTTTGAGGGTTTTGACATCATCAAATCCAATTGGTCCGCTACACAGGAAGCAAAAAAAAACTCACCTTTTGACATCGCTTCCGGCTACAGGGCTCTTGATTGGCCAGGGAGGGCTGTGGGGGTGTGGCCTTGGTGCAGATAGCGATGTAGGCAGAGCGCTGGCGTTTACATGTGTCATTGAGGTTGCAAGCCTTGGCGGCATCCAGACATGGGTTACAGGGTTTCCCCACCTCCGAGCAGGGGCTCACCTTAGATAACGATGAATCTGAGGGAATGAAAGAGAGTAAAATAAAGTTTTAGAGCAAAGAAATTAGAGAATAAATATAACTTTTTTTTGGTGTTTTCAGACGTCTCCACACGTTTTACATTGAAATAAACCATACCATACGAATACACAATAAACAACAAATAAACACAATTATCAGCATTTACATTAACACTTTGGGTGCCTAGAAACGATTTACAACGTCTTTCCCGGCCATGCTCAAGGTGCCGAGGACGCTGTACAGCGTCTTTGATCTGTTTACATCTTTTTTCGATTTTCCCCGTCTGAACTTCACCGCCGAGCTTTTGGAAGAAAATTTTAACCGGAAACTGCATTTCCTCTCAAATTTCACTAGGTGGCAGTGTCCCCCTATTTTCTAACACTATCACAATAGGGGGAATATTGTACCCCACAATGAATCTGGCATTTGATTGGCCAGCATACCTGGCCAATGTAACCACAGGTATAAAACGTTAGCGCGATCCCAGAATCTACGAGGTTTTGGAGGAGAGAGAGAGAGAGAGATAGATAGAGCGATAGAGAGAGAGAGAGAGATTGAGAGAGAGATTTGAATTGAGATCAGCCTATAGTCTATATTTATAGTGTTATACAGTATAGTGGTAGTATCAGACTAATTGTAAGGTTTCAGCTGTGCTTTAGAAAGTACTTAGTCGTGCTAAGTAGTAGTACTATTCGAGGGATTAGTGTGTAGTCTAGGTAGTATATTTCAGTAGTAGTAATAGTAGTTTTATCAGTTAGTAGTTTCATTTAGATTATTAGATCAGTATGAAGAGACGTAGTGTAGGAAAGCGAGGGGACAATCCGGCGGCGGGTCGCTTTGTTCAGACGAAGCTGGCGTTTGGACCCGCGGTTGTTCAAGCAGCAGCAGCACCAACAGCACCAACGTCTTTGGTAGCTCCGATCGGAGAGAGCCGTGAGACCGTTGCTGGGCCCAGTAACGCGTCTCGCCCCGGGACCGGGAGCGGCTCTACCCGACGCAGTTCGAGGAAGAGGAAGGCTGCCGCTGTGGTCATAGCTTCTTCATGCGAGTCAGGGGACAGCGATTTGACCGCCCACGAATCTGATGGGAGCGCCGATTGGGAACCACCAGGTAATTACACGGTCTTATATATATATATATATATATATATATGTGTGTGTGTGAAACGTGTATTTGATGATTTACATACTGTGACTATGTAACGTTAGTTCGACAAACCAACGGCGATATGCATGTGATTGTGTGTGTGTGTGAAACGTGTATTTGATGATTTACATACTGTGACTATGTAACGTTAGTTCGACAAACCAACGCCGGCGATATGCATGTGATTGTGTGTGTGTGAAACGTGTATTTGATGATTTACCTACCGCTTATTCTGTGACTATGTAACGTTAGTTTGCCAAACCTAACGCTGATATGCATTTATTATATTCTAGCTCCGGAATCATCTGACGATGATCTCGGCTTGGGTCGGAGGTATGAGTCTGATTCATCGCACGATTCAGACGTGGGAGTCGGACACGGTGGTGGTCGACGGGGCAACGGTACGTCATGTTTACTAATGCAATGTGAATATTGTTTTGTGCATGTTCAAATCGATAGTTGAATGATATAGGATATAGTAGGGATGTAGTACAGGCCACGCGACCATGTGCTACAGTTAGGTTGTCTTGTGTGCGTGTGTGTGTGTGTGTGCATGTGCACGCCCTTTGAAGTGGCTCTTTGAAGTGTGTAGCTATCATGTAAGTGATAATAGTTGCATGCTGGGCATGATACGACGTGGTGGTGGTGGTCGACGTGGTAATTGGTATGTTGCAATGTGAATATTGTTTTGTGCATGTTCAAATCGATAGTTGAATGATATAGGATATAGTAGGCATGTAGTACATGCCACGCTACCATGTGCTACAGTTAGGTTGTCTTGTGTGCGTGTGTGTGTGTGTGTGTGCATGTGCACGCCCTTTGAAGTGGCTCTTTGAAGTGTGTAGCTATCATGTAAGTGATAATAGTTGCATGCTGGGCATGATACGACGTGGTGGTGGTGGTCGACGTGGTAATTGGTATGTTGCAATGTGAATATTGTTTTGTGCATGTTCAAATCGATAGTTGAATGATATAGGATATAGTAGGCATGTAGTACATGCCACGCTACCATGTGCTACAGTTAGGTTGTCTTGTGTGCGTGTGTGTGTGTGTGTGTGCATGTGCACGCCCTTTGAAGTGGCTCTTTGAAGTGTGTAGCTATCATGTAAGTGATAATAGTTGCATGCTGGGCATGATACGACGTGGTGGTGGTGGTCGACGTGGTAATTGGTATGTTGCAATGTGAATATTGTTTTGTGCATGTTCAAATCGATAGTTGAATGATATAGGATATAGTAGGCATGTAGTACAGGCCACGCTACCATGTGCTACAGTTAGGTTGTCTTGTGTGCGTGTGTGTGTGTGTGTGCATGTGCACGCCCTTTGAAGTGGCTCTTTGAAGTGTGTAGCTATCATGTAAGTGATAATAGTTGCATGCTGGGCATGATACGACGTGGTGGTGGTGGTCGACGTGGTAATTGGTATGTTGCAATGTGAATATTGTTTTGTGCATGTTCAAATCGATAGTTGAATGATATAGGATATAGTAGGCATGTACAGGCCACTACATTTAGTTACATGGATGTGTGTGTGTGTGTGTGTGTAGATGCCTCACCCCATGCCATTTGATGTGTGTGTGTATGTGTGTGTGTGTGTGTGCAGTGTGTGTACACACACACACACACAAGATCAAAAGACATGCATCCTCTCCAACACCTTTGAACTTCGCAGTACATGGTGAGGCCTCTATATGCAAATTCCATTGATTACAGCACACACATACACAATGGCATGGGCACATGGCGAGGCCTATATTTAAATGCATGGTTGTGTAGCATATGTAAAATTCCATTGATTACAACACACACACATGTACATGCTTTGATGGCCGCTGATTTATTTTGTGTTCACACAGCAGAACACTCCGAAACCGAATCCGGGGCCAATACACCAACATGCTTGGGTATGTACTAACTACATTTATGTATGTGTAAATGTATTACTATTGTGTTTTGTGAGACTTACTTACTGAATGAATTTAATCCAATTCAGATTCTGGCGCAGACCCTGCAGATAGTGACGCTGAGACTGGCAACGACATAGGATCACATTCTACTCCTGCAGGTAATTGTACATGGTGGTGACTGGCTGCTGCTAGAGCCTGGGCCTGGTGGTAGCTGGCTGCTGCTAGAGCCTGGGCCTGGTGGTGACTGGCTGCTGCTAGAGCCTGGGCCTGGTGGTGACTGGCTGCTGCAGGGCCTGGGCCTGGTGGTGACTGGCTGCTGCAGGGCCTGGGCCTGGTGGTGACTGGCTGCTGCAGGGCCTGGTCTGGTGGTGATGGTGGTAAATACAATGACAATGCGTTGCCCTAGTGTAATGTATTACATCATGTGATTCTAGAACTGGATGCTAGTCTGGACATGCCGGAACCTGTTGCAGGGCGGAAACGCACATCTAAGAGCGGTAAGTTGGCCTCACTCTGCACACCACTTCCAGCTCTGACCTCTGACCCCCACACCACGTCCAGCTCTGACATCTGAACCCCACACACACTCACTCATTCACTCACACAGTTTGTAACTACGTGGCATATGAATGTCTACAGTAGGGGTGTTATAGTATATTTGTATAATTGACAGGTCGTGGAGGAGCGAAGAGCAGGGCTGCGATCCGTCAGGAAGAGGAGAATGCCTGGTCTCGTGAGGGCTGGGTGCCTCAAAGGATCCCCTTCACAGCCCAACCGGGGTTGCTCCAGGACGCCAAGGCACTCAGATCTTACCGGCCTGCGAAATGGATGGATCTGTTCCTGACAGATGCTTTTCTGAACTCTATTGTTGCCCAGTCCAACCTCTACGCTGAGCAGTCCATTGCCCGGCTGGACCCCACGCTAACCAGTAGCAGGGCACTGCTTTGGAAGCCCCTCACATTGAAGGAGCTGAAGAAGTTCCTCGGACTCCATTTCCTTAGCAGTGTCCTGCGGAAGCCTCGCGTGGACCAGATGTGGACCACTGACGACATGATGTACACACCGTACTACTCTGATACCATGCCACGCAACAGGTTCCAATTGATCTGGCGATTCCTCCACTTTGCGGACAATACTTCCCTGGAGGTTAGAGACAAATTGTGCAAAGTACGCCCTGTAGTCGACCATGTAAACGCGAGGTGCAAGGAGCTGTACCAGCCTGAACGCGAGCTCGCCATTGACGAGGGGGTGATGGCATGGCGAGGCCGCCTGACCTTCCGGGTCTACAACCCCAACAAGCCCACCCGCTATGGCATCAAGTCCTACTTCCTGTGCGAATCACGCACAGGATATTGCTTTTCATTTAAGCCATATTGTCGGGAAGGCTCGCTCCTGGGGGACACGGTCGTCGGTCTGCTTGGACGTCTGTCTGGGGCCGGCTATACGCTCTTCATGGACAACTTCTACAACTCGGTACGTATGTCCGCCAGGCTCCGACAGTTGAGGACCGACGTCTGTGGTACCCTCAGGAAGCACCGGGGCGAGCCAGCCATCATCAAGAACATTACCAAACGTGACATCGGTGTGGGGGAGCGCATTGCGGTCAACAACAAGGAGGTCCTGATCGTGGCATGGCGCGATAAGAGAATCGTGAAGACCATCAGCAGCTTCCACGAGGACACCATGGAAAAGGCGATGGTGTGGAAGAAGCAGAAGAAGGGCAAAGCGCTGAGGGTGGAGATGCTCAAGCCATCATCAATCCTGGAGTACAATAAATTCATGAACGGCGTCGATCAGCTGGATCAGAATATATCGTACTATCCGGTTACACGTAAGACTGGAAAGTGGACCAAAAAGTTTGTGATGTATCTGATCCAAATATGTATCTTCAACGCGTTTGTCTTGTACAAAAAAAAGCACCCACAAGGGCATTACTCCAACCTCTTCCGGTTCACCAGGGCTGTGGCGCGGACCTACACAGACGGTAAGGAGAAGAAGATTCCTGGGGTGACAGCGGAGATGGAGGCGGAGGCGGAGGCAGGGGAGGAGGCAGGGGAGGAGGCAGGGGAGGAGGCAGGGGGTGGGGATGAGGAGGAGGCAGGGGCTGAGCAGGTGGGGCGTGTCGACCCTAGGGCCCCACTGGGGGACCCGCAGAGCAGATTAGTGGGTGGCTTTGTGAAGCATGTAATGGTTGCATACAAAGCCACCCCGAAGAAAAAGCTACCGTGTAGGAAATGTCGTGTCTGCAGTAGGCGTGGCATCAGGAGTGAGACCAGATATTTTTGCACATCGTGCAAAGTCCCCCTGCATCGTGACAAATGCTTCGCTCTGTACCACACAAAGAGGGATTTCTCTAAATAGTTTCTTTATTAGTTGTCATACAGAAGTACAGACTACTTCTAAATAATCCGGCACACAGAAGTACAGATTACTTCTAAATAATCCATTATTGTGTGATACAGACAGAACCATGTGTACCGGTACATAGTATAGCTAGCTGAGTGTAGTATAGTATAGTGTAGTATAGTATAGTATAGTATATTGTAGTATAGTATAGTATAGTATAGTGTATGGGTAGTTGCACTGTTTTCTGTACAAGACAAATGCGTTGAACACATGTATTTGGGCCACGGTTGTCGATATTGCATAGGCATGTTTGGACCACTTGCAGATGAGACGTTATGTTAGCGATCTAGCTGTATCGACTCCATTCATAATTTGCATTGTGTGTGTATATAGTTTTTTTTTATTTATCTTTTTCCCCCCTCATTTTTACCGTTTGCACAGAACCAATGGTTGCTGACAGTCACCCAGTTTAAAAAAGTATATACTGTAGGTAACATACCACACTTTTCTAATGCAGTCCATTGGCCTATTATTTATATACTTTGGAAGCATGTATTGGATATTTTTTGGTCCACAGATCATCTGGCGCTTCATCCATTTATCAATGGACAATGCAGTCATCGATGCGAGAGACCAAGTAAGATATGCCCTGTAGTTCATGTGACGTGAATGTTACCAGCAAACTTCTAAATGCACTGAAACAATGGTTGGTTATCCTCCAGTGTTCACTTTTTATAAGGTATTGTCTTTGTAAATTACCATAATCCTATACTGTGAATGTTACCAACAAACTCCTAAATGCACTGACACAATGGTTGGTTATCATCAGCCAGTGTTCACTTTTTATAAGGTATTGTCTTGGTAAATTACCATAATCCTATACTGTGAATGTTACCAACAAACTCCTAAATGCACTGAAACAATGGTTGATTATCCTCCAGTGTTCACTTTTTATAAAGTATTGTATTGGTAAATTACCATAATCCTATACTGTGAATGTTACCAACAAACTCCTGAATGCACTGAAACAATGGTTGATTATCCTCCAGTGTTCACTTTTTATAAGGTATTGTCTTGGTAAATTACCATAATCCTATACTGTGAATGTTACCAACAAACTCCTAAATGCACTGAAACAATGGTTGATTATCCTCCAGTGTTCACTTTTTATAAGGTATTGTCTTGGTAAATTACCATAATCCTATACTGTGAATGTTACCAACAAACTCCTAAATGCACTGAAACAATGGTTGGTTATCATCACAGTGTTCACTTTTTATAAGGTATTGTCTTGGTAAATTACCATAATCCTATACTGTGAATGTTACCAACAAACTCCTAAATGCACTGAAACAATGGTTGGTTATCATCACAGTGTTCACTTTTTATAAGGTATTGTCTTTGTAAATTACCATAATCCTATACTGTGAATGTTACCAACAAACTCCTAAATGCACTGACACAATGGTTGGTTATCATCAGCCAGTGTTCACTTTTTATAAGGTATTGTCTTGGTAAATTACCATAATCCTATACTGTGAATGTTACCAACAAACTCCTAAATGCACTGAAACAATGGTTGATTATCCTCCAGTGTTCACTTTTTATAAAGTATTGTATTGGTAAATTACCATAATCCTATACTGTGAATGTTACCAACAAACTCCTAAATGCACTGAAACAATGGTTGATTATCCTCCAGTGTTCACTTTTTATAAGGTATTGTCTTGGTAAATTACCATAATCCTATACTGTGAATGTTACCAACAAACTCCTAAATGCACTGAAACAATGGTTGGTTATCATCACAGTGTTCACTTTTTATAAGGTATTGTCTTGGTAAATTACCATAATCCTATACTGTGAATGTTACCAACAAACTCCTAAATGCACTGAAACAATGGTTGATTATCCTCCAGTGTTCACTTTTTATAAGGTATTGTCTTGGTAAATTACCATAATCCTATACTGTGAATGTTACCAGCATATAATGCACAGCAACAATGGTTGGTACTGATGACTTGTCACCCAGTTTATTGAACATATTTTACAATAAAAATGTTCATGGCATCAAAGTTTCAAGTTTTTTGCATTGTAAAGTATTCTGTATTTTATAATAATGTTGTCTGGACCTACACCAGTAGTTATAAAACTTACTTGTTCATTAGCGCCAGGCATATCAATCAAATGACCAACAAAGTAATCAATCAATCAAACAAATCAATCTATGAATCAAACTATCAACAAAACAATCAAACATTCTATCAAGCAAATGACCAACAAAGTAATCAATCAATCAAACAAATCAATCTATGAATCAAACTATCAACAAAACAATCAAACATTCTATCAATCAAATGACCAACAAAGTAATCAATCAATCAAACCAATCAATCTATGAATCAAACTATCAACAAAACAATAAAACATTCTATCAAGCAAATTACCAACAAAACAATCAAACATTCTATCAATCAAATGACCAACAAAGTAATCAATCAATCAAACAAATCAATCTATGAATCAAACTATCAACAAAACAATCAAACATTCTATCAATCAAATGACCAACAAAGTAATCAATCAATCAAACCAATCAATCTATGAATCAAACTATCAACAAAACAATCAAACATTCTATCAGGCAAACTATCAACAAAACAATCAAACATTCTATCAATCAAATGACCAACAAAGTAATCAATCAATCAAACAAATCAATCTATGAATCAAACTATCAACAAAACAATCAAACATTCTATCAATCAAATGACCAACAAAGTAATCAATCAATCAAACCAATCAATCTATGAATCAAACTATCAACAAAACAATCAAACATTCTATCAATCAAATGACCAACAAAGTAATCAATCAATCAAACCAATCAATCTATGAATCAAACTATCAACAAAACAATCAAACATTCTATCAAGCAAACTATCAACAAAACAATCAAACATTCTATCAATCAAATGACCAACAAAGTAATCAATCAATCAAACAAATCAATCTATGAATCAAACTATCAACAAAACAATCAAACATTCTATCAATCAAATGACCAACAAAGTAATCAATCAATCAAACCAATCAATCTATGAATCAAACTATCAACAAAACAATCAAACATTCTATCAAGCAAATTACCAACAAAGTAATCAATCAATCAAACAAATCAATCTATGAATCAAACTATCAACAAAACAATCAAACATTCTATCAAGCAAACTATCAACAAAACAATCAAACATTCTATCAAGCAAACTATCAACAAAACAATCAAACATTCTATCAATCAAATGACCAACAAAGTAATCAATCAATCAAACAAATCAATCTATGAATCAAACTATCAACAAAACAATAAAACATTCTATCAATCAAACCAATAAAACAATCTGTCAAACAATCAATCAATCAAACCATCCATCCATCCATCCCAGTCTAAATTGCTTTATAACACGTTCAGTACCTATTATCCCCCGGCACACCTTTCATAAAAGTGCCTGTAACTTCTGTTCTAAATAATTTACCTCCACTTTTATCTTTTGTTGACGTTTTTTAACTTGTAATTGTGAACGAACGAAGACATGCAGAAACAAACGGTTTTTTGCATTGTGTACATCAACTTGTCGTCTTCAAATGAGCCCAACCATTTCCCCATAGTTATAATATAAAATATAGAAATAGCTCCGCTAAGATCATGAGATATGCTAGAATCGTCCAGGAATCCTGGCAACCCACAGTCATTTTCCGGATTTTTGGCCGGCACCCAAAGTGTTAATTGAAATAATAACATCACTATTATGTAAACACGTGAAATCCTCTGTTTGTCTGAGGAAAGTGACAGCGGCGATCTGAGGATCAAGAAAAGAGGGTTTGTTTGGTCAATTGAAGGAAAACACACAGACATTTGACGTGTAAATACAATAGAAGAAAACTTTTACATTTAAATGTAAATAAAATGTCAATAAATGCATTTTATTTTACCATTCCATTGGAACAGAGCGCACAATGCCAGGAGGATTTCTGAACGGAGACGTGATACAAATGAAGAATATCAAATGTATTTTCACTTACACGTTTAACCCTTTCACTACCACACTACAGAAGGTTAACCTTTCACTACCACACTACAGAAGGTTAACCTTTCACTACCACACTACAGAAGGTTAACCTTTCACTACCACACTACAGAAGGTTAACCTTTCACTACCACACTACAGAAGGTTCTATTTCATTCTGGCTTCCGCTCAGCGTCATTCTGCACTAACCTCACTTCGTGCCTAGCACTGAATAAAAAACTCCACAATGTACCTTTACATACCGACATCCGCCTGGCCACACCCCTATCCGCTTAACTTCATAAGCAGGTGTGTGGTCACCTACTCGCCTCCTTCTTCACTTTCACCACAAGGAAGTGCCTTGGTAGATACCCACACTTGACGAGGTTGTTTAGTTGAAGAAAGTTGATACGTGTTGACATTTTTTCTTGCTTTTTTCTTCTCTCATATATTTAAAAAGAAAAAAGCTAAGTCATAATGTTTACCTCGGAGGGTCGCGCTCGCAACGTCATCTTTCACCAGCGGTTCTCCATTGCCGCCTCTGTCGTACGTCTTGGAGCGGGGTTGAGGCCTCTCTCGTGGTCGGCAGCCACGCCCGGTAGGCGTCCGATGGATAGTTTGCCTCTCCAAGGAGCTGGTGCACCAGTGCCGTCTCCTGTGCGATGGCCTGGTTCCGGCTCTGGTTCCTCTGCTTCCGGGGAGTCGTCCGCTGTTGGGCGGCCGGCTCCTTTGGTTGCGGGGGATTTGAGACGCAAACTTTTTGTGTCAGCTCGCTCCCGTCGCAAGATGGTGGCTTGTAGACGCGAACGGCCTGGTTTTGGTGAGTTGCTGGAGCCGGATGAGGATACGTCTGATTCTCCATGGCCGATGGAAACAGAGAACTACATGGTAGAAGCGGACGGGTTCTTGTTCGAGGGCCCCGGTGGAGACATGTCCCCCGCCCGTCCAGGTAACACTGGAGGGGGGTGAGATGTCTCCTTGGGATTCCTCGTACGCAGATGTTGGGTTAGAACCTCCGACTCGTTCATATCTGGGGGATGTTAACGGAATAGATCAGGACATAGGTAGAGGGGTCTCACGCCCTTGGGGTGGGCCACTGAGCGCGGTACAAATGGGACCGTCTGGGTGGCGCCCTCTTTTCATGTTTTAGATCGACACGCATACCTACCCCCTCTCCTGGAGTGGGCATGTCGGCGTGGTTAGGGCATGGGACTGGTTCTGGTCGCGCTGGTCCAGGTCAGTTAACCCGTTGCCCGCCGGGGACGCCGATCTGCTGTTCTGGTACCCTGAGGGACTTGTGCTTTTTTCGGGGGGGAAAATGCCGGGTGGTCCCGGGTGTCACAGGGTTAGGCGTTATGGAGACCCTTTGTTGGGTACACGTTGTACCTGACACTATCATAAAGGGGCTGGTTCTCCTTTCTTTCGCTCCTCTCTCACGCATGGCGAAGAGGGGGCTGTTGGGGTGGTCTTCTGGACCTCCTCTGGTAACCCTGTGTGCTTCCCGAGCCGCCGGGCCCGGTCCGAAGTAATGTTTCGTTGAAACCGTAGGCCTGGGATAACCCTTTTTGGAAACTGAAACACTTGTACTGCGGTATAGCTGGTTTCCCCGGTGCGCTGCCTGCTTCTGTTATGGTTAACCTTTTGAGTGCTTCAAAGTTACGGCCATGCTGACTGCCTGTGTTGCAGGGTCAGTGTGCCAGGCGGCGTACTAATGGGGGGAAGGGCCCGCTCTTGGAGTGGCCCTGTCCGAATACGCTGGCGATGTGGGGGGCAGTGTCACTAAGTGACCGCCTGGTGAGGTCTTGATGCTTGGCGTCATTGACCTCGCCGGGCCCCCTTTTTTCTAGGGGATCCAGTCCCTTCAGGGGGTCTGGGTCTTCCTTCGCGCTCCGCTGCTACGGCCTTGCCACAGGGTTGAGTTTGCTCTTGACTCCGTGATTTTTGGGGGCAGTAACGAGGGTTGTTCCTTCCGTTCGATCCCCGGTGGCATGCGGGTTGTGCGTGTGCATAGTCGTGGGGTCAAGCCACGGTCTGCTCACCCTGTGCGTTGAGTTGCTCGAGTTCCTCTTCGCACGGTCGGATCCGTCTCCCTCCCGTCCTCCAATAGGGAGGGTATCCCTCCATTAGGGAGGGTCAGGGGGCTCGGTCCTCTCCGGTCTGATGGTTTGTGGGGGGCCTCAGCGGGGTACATTTGTCGAGCTTCTGGCTTCCGCTCAGCTCCTCTTGTGCAGAATGACGCCACTGCGGCCCTTGACCTCGCCTTGTGGTGAACGTTTGGGAAGGAGGCGAGTAGGTGACCACACACCTGCTTATGAAGGTAAACGGATAGGGGTGTGGCCAGACGGATGTTAGTATGTAAAGGTACATTGCAGAGTTTTTTATTCAGTGCTAGGCACGAAGTGAGGTTAGTGCGGAATGACGCTGAGCGTCACCAGTATTCATAGAACTTGGTTATATACATAACCTTACGTTAACCTTTCACTACCACACTACAGAAGGTTGACCTTTCACTACCACACTACAGAAGGTTAACCTTGCACTACCACACAGAAGGTTAACCTTTCACTACCACACTACAGAAGGTTAACCCTTTCACTACCACACTACAGAAGGTTAACCTTCCACTACCACACTACATAAGGTTAACCCTTTCACTACCACACTACAGAAGGTTAACCTTCCACTACCACACTACAGAAGGTTAACCTAGTAGGTGGTGCTCTCTATAATATCCTAGTGGGTGGTGGGTGGTCGGAGGGGCCGTAGGCGTTGATTATTCGCCACGCTTCCGTGAGTCTGCCTCAGGGCAGCTCTGGCTGCAATTGTAGCTTACCACCACCGGTATGACTGTGTATGAACGAATAATGGACTCTGTGAAGCGCTCTGAGTCAGAGCAACAGTCAGTCAGAGAAGAGCGCTATATAAATCCAATCCATTATTATTATTATTATTATTATTATTATTATTATTATTATTATTATTATTATTATTATTATTATTATTATTATTATTATTATTATTATTATTATTATTATCTAGTGGGTGGTGCTCTCTGTATCTAGTAGGTGGTGCTCTCTCTGTATCTAGTAGGTGGTGCTCTCTGTATCTAGTAGGTGGTGCTCTCTGTATCTAGTAGTTGGTGCTCTCTCTGTATCTAGTGGGTGGTGCTCTCTCTGTATCTAGTAGGTGGTGCTCTCTCTGTATCTAGTGGGTGGTGCTCTCTCTGTATCTAGTAGGTGGTGCTCTCTGTATCTAGTAGGTGGTGCTCTCTCTGTATCTAGTAGGTGGTGCTCTCTCTGTATCTAGTAGGTGGTGCTCTCTCTGTATCTAGTAGGTGGTGCTCTCTCTGTATCTAGTAGGTGGTGCTCTCTCTGTATCTAGTCGGTGGTGCTCTCTCTGTATCTAGTAGGTGGTGCTCTCTCTGTATCTAGTAGGTGGTGCTATCTGTATCTAGTGGGTGGTGCTCTCTCTGTATCTAGTAGGTGGTGCTCTCTGTATCTAGTAGGTGGTGCTCTCTCTGTATCTGGTAGGTGGTGCTCTCTGTATCTAGTAGGTGGTGCTCTCTCTGTATCTAGTAGGTGGTGCTCTCTGTATCTAGTAGGTGGTGCTCTCTCTGTATCTAGTAGGTGGTGCTCTCTGTATCTAGTAAGTGGTGCTCTCTGTATCTAGTAGGTGGTGCTCTCTGTATCTAGTGGGTGGTGCTCTCTGTATCTAGTAGGTGGTGCTCTCTGTATCTAGTAGGTGGTGCTCTCTGTATCTAGTAGGTGGTGCTCTCTGTATCTATTAGGTGGTGCTCTCTGTATCTAGTAGGTGGTGCTCTCTCTGTATCTAGTAGGTGGTGCTCTCTGTATCTAGTAGGTGGTGCTCTCTCTGTATCTAGTAGGTGGTGCTCTCTGTATCTAGTGGGTGGTGCTCTCTCTGTATCTAGTGGGTGGTGCTCTCTGTATCTATTAGGTGGTGCTATCTGTATCTAGTAGGTGGTGCTCTCTGTATCTAGTAGGTGGTGCTCTCTCTGTATCTAGTAGGTGGTGCTCTCTGTATCTAGTAGGTGGTGCTCTCTCTGTATCTAGTAGGTGGTGCTCTCTCTGTATCTAGTGGGTGGTGCTCTCTGTATCTATTAGGTGGTGCTCTCTGTATCTAGTAGGTGGTGCTCTCTGTATCTAGTAGGTGGTGCTCTCTGTATCTATTAGGTGGTGCTCTCTGTATCTAGTAGGTGGTGCTCTCTCTGTATCTAGTAGGTGGTGCTCTCTGTATCTAGTAGGTGGTGCTCTCTCTGTATCTAGTAGGTGGTGCTCTCTCTGTATCTAGTAGGTGGTGCTCTCTCTGTATCTAGTAGGTGGTGCTCTCTGTATCTAGTAGGTGGTGCTCTCTCTGTATCTAGTGGGTGGTGCTCTCTGTATCTAGTAGGTGGTGCTCTCTGTGTCTAGTAGGTGGTGCTCTCTCTGTATCTAGTAGGTGGTGCTCTCTCTGTATCTAGTAGGTGGTGCTCTCTCTGTATCTAGTAGGTGGTGCTCTCTCTGTATCTAGTAGGTGGTGCTCTCTGTATCTAGTAGGTGGTGCTCTCTCTGTATCTAGTGGGTGGTGCTCTCTGTATCTAGTAGGTGGTGCTCTCTGTATCTAGTAGGTGGTGCTCTCTCTGTATCTAGTAGGTGGTGCTCTCTCTGTGTCTAGTAGGTGGTGCTCTCTCTGTATCTAGTAGGTGGTGCTCTCTCTGTATCTAGTAGGTGGTGCTCTCTCTGTATCTAGTAGGTGGTGCTCTCTCTGTATCTAGTGAGTGGTGCTCTCTCTGTATCTAGTAGGTGGTGCTCTCTCTGTATCTAGTGGGTGGTGCTCTCTCTGTATCTAGTGGGTGGTGCTCTCTCTGTATCTAGTAGGTGGTGCTCTCTCTGTATCTAGTAGGTGGTGCTCTCTCTGTATCTAGTAGGTGGTGCTCTCTCTGCATCTAGTGGGTGGTGCTCTCTGTATCTAGTGGGTGGTGCTCTCTGTATCTAGTAGGTGGTGCTCTCTGTATCTAGTAGGTGGTGCTCTCTGTATCTAGTAGGTGGTGCTCTCTCTGTATCTAGTAGGTGGTGCTCTCTCTGCATCTAGTGGGTGGTGCTCTCTGTATCTAGTGGGTGGTGCTCTCTGTATCTAGTAGGTGGTGCTCTCTGTATCTAGTAGGTGGTGCTCTCTCTGTATCTAGTAGGTGGTGCTCTCTGTATCTATTAGGTGGTGCTCTCTCTGTATCTAGTAGGTGGTGCTCTCTCTGTATCTAGTAGGTGGTGCTCTCTCTGTATCTAGTAGGTGGTGCTCTCTCTGTATCTAGTAGGTGGTGCTCTCTCTGTATCTAGTAGGTGGTGCTCTCTCTGTATCTAGTAGGTGGTGCTCTCTGTATCTAGTGGGTGGTGCTCTCTCTGTATTTAGTAGGTGGTGCTCTCTCTGTATCTAGTGGGTGGTGCTCTCTGTATCTAGTGGGTGGTGCTCTCTCTGTATCTAGTGGGTGGTGCTCTCTCTGTATCTAGTGGGTGGTGCTCTCTGTATCTAGTAGGTGGTGCTCTCTGTGTCTAGTGGGTGGTGCTCTCTGTATCTAGTGGGTGGTGCTCTCTCTGTATCTAGTAGGTGGTGCTCTCTCTGTATCTAGTAGGTGGTGCTCTCTCTGTATCTAGTAGGTGGTGCTCTCTCTGTATCTAGTGGGTGGTGCTCTCTCTGTATCTAGTAGGTGGTGCTCTCTGCATCTAGTGGGTGGTGCTCTCTCTGTATTTAGTAGGTGGTGCTCTCTCTGTATCTAGTGGGTGGTGCTCTCTGTATCTAGTGGGTGGTGCTCTCTGTATCTAGTGGGTGGTGCTCTCTGTATCTAGTGGGTGGTGCTCTCTGTATCTAGTAGGTGGTGCTCTCTCTGTATCTAGTAGGTGGTGCTCTCTCTGTATCTAGTAGGTGGTGCTCTCTCTGTATCTAGTGGGTGGTGCTCTCTGTATCTAGTAGGTGGTGCTCTCTCTGTATCTAGTAGGTGGTGCTCTCTCTGTATCTAGTAGGTGGTGCTCTCTCTGTATCTAGTAGGTGGTGCTCTCTGTATCTAGTGGGTGGTGCTCTCTCTGTATTTAGTAGGTGGTGCTCTCTCTGTATCTAGTGGGTGGTGCTCTCTGTATCTAGTGGGTGGTGCTCTCTCTGTATCTAGTGGGTGGTGCTCTCTGTATCTAGTAGGTGGTGCTCTCTCTGTATCTAGTAGGTGGTGCTATCTGTATCTAGTGGGTGGTGCTCTCTCTGTATCTAGTGGGTGGTGCTCTCTGTATCTAGTAGGTGGTGCTCTCTGTGTCTAGTGGGTGGTGCTCTCTGTATCTAGTAGGTGGTGCTCTCTCTGTATCTAGTGGGTGGTGCTCTCTGTATCTAGTAGGTGGTGCTCTCTCTGTATCTAGTGGGTGGTGCTCTCTGTATCTAGTAGGTGGTGCTCTCTCTGTATCTAGTAGGTGGTGCTCTCTCTGTATCTAGTAGGTGGTGCTCTCTGTATCTAGTGGGTGGTGCTCTCTCTGTATCTAGTAGGTGGTGCTCTCTCTGTATCTAGTAGGTGGTGTTCTCTGTATCTAGTAGGTGGTTCTCTCTGTATCTAGTAGGTGGTGCTCTCTCTGTATCTAGTAGGTGGTGCTCTCTGTATCTAGTAGGTGGTGCTCTCTGTATCTAGTAGGTGGTGCTCTCTGTATCTAGTAGGTGGTGCTCTCTCTGTATCTAGTGGGTGGTGCTCTCTCTGTATCTAGTAGGTGGTGCTCTCTCTGTATCTAGTGGGTGGTGCTCTCTGTATCTGGTAGGTGATGCTCTCTCTGTATCTAGTAGGTGGTGCTCTCTGTATCTAGTAGGTGGTGCTCTCTCTGTATCTAGTAGGTGGTGCTCTCTCTGTATCTAGTAGGTGGTGCTCTCTCTGTATCTAGTAGGTGGTGCTCTCTCTGTATCTAGTAGGTGGTGCTCTCTCTGTATCTAGTAGGTGGTGCTCTCTCTGTATCTAGTAGGTGGTGCTCTCTCTGTATCTAGTAGGTGGTGCTCTCTCTGTATCTAGTAGGTGGTGCTCTCTCTGTATCTAGTAGGTGGTGCTCTCTCTGTATCTAGTGGGTGGTGCTCTCTCTGTATCTAGTAGGTGGTGCTCTCTGTATCTAGTAGGTGGTGCTATCTCTGTATCTAGTAGGTGGTGCTCTCTCTGTATCTAGTGGGTGGTGCTCTCTGTATCTAGTAGGTGGTGCTCTCTCTGTATCTAGTAGGTGGTGCTCTCTCTGTATCTAGTAGGTGGTGCTCTCTCTGTATCTAGTGGGTGGTGCTCTCTGTATCTAGTAGGTGGTGCTCTCTGTATCTAGTGTGTGGTGCTCTCTGTATCTAGTAGGTGGTGCTCTCTCTGTATCTAGTAGGTGGTGCTCTCTGTATCTAGTAGGTGGTGCTCTCTCTGTATCTAGTAGGTGGTGCTCTCTGTATCTAGTAGGTGGTGCTCTCTGTATCTAGTGGGTGGTGTTCTCTGTATCTAGTAGGTGGTGCTCTCTGTATCTAGTGGGTGGTGTTCTCTGCATCTAGTAGGTGGTGCTCTCTGTATCTAGTAGGTGGTGCTCTCTGTATCTAGTGGGTGGTGCTCTCTCTGTATCTAGTGGGTGGTGCTCTCTCTGTATCTAGTGGGTGGTGCTCTCTGTATCTAGTAGGTGGTGCTCTCTCTGTATCTAGTAGGTGGTGCTATCTGTATCTAGTGGGTGGTGCTCTCTCTGTATCTAGTGGGTGGTGCTCTCTGTATCTAGTAGGTGGTGCTCTCTGTGTCTAGTGGGTGGTGCTCTCTGTATCTAGTAGGTGGTGCTCTCTCTGTATCTAGTGGGTGGTGCTCTCTGTATCTAGTAGGTGGTGCTCTCTCTGTATCTAGTGGGTGGTGCTCTCTGTATCTAGTAGGTGGTGCTCTCTCTGTATCTAGTAGGTGGTGCTCTCTCTGTATCTAGTAGGTGGTGCTCTCTGTATCTAGTAGGTGGTGCTCTCTCTGTATCTAGTGGGTGGTGCTCTCTCTGTATCTAGTAGGTGGTGCTCTCTGTATCTAGTAGGTGGTGCTCTCTCTGTATCTAGTAGGTGGTGCTCTCTCTGTATCTAGTGGGTGGTGCTCTCTGTATCTAGTAGGTGGTGCTCTCTCTGTATCTAGTAGGTGGTGCTCTCTCTGTATCTAGTAGGTGGTGTTCTCTGTATCTAGTAGGTGGTTCTCTCTGTATCTAGTAGGTGGTGCTCTCTCTGTATCTAGTAGGTGGTGCTCTCTGTATCTAGTAGGTGGTGCTCTCTGTATCTAGTAGGTGGTGCTCTCTGTATCTAGTAGGTGGTGCTCTCTCTGTATCTAGTGGGTGGTGCTCTCTCTGTATCTAGTAGGTGGTGCTCTCTCTGTATCTAGTGGGTGGTGCTCTCTGTATCTGGTAGGTGGTGCTCTCTCTGTATCTAGTAGGTGGTGCTCTCTGTATCTAGTAGGTGGTGCTCTCTCTGTATCTAGTAGGTGGTGCTCTCTCTGTATCTAGTAGGTGGTGCTCTCTCTGTATCTAGTAGGTGGTGCTCTCTCTGTATCTAGTAGGTGGTGCTCTCTCTGTATCTAGTAGGTGGTGCTCTCTCTGTATCTAGTAGGTGGTGCTCTCTCTGTATCTAGTAGGTGGTGCTCTCTCTGTATCTAGTAGGTGGTGCTCTCTCTGTATCTAGTGGGTGGTGCTCTCTCTGTATCTAGTAGGTGGTGCTCTCTGTATCTAGTAGGTGGTGCTCTCTCTGTATCTAGTAGGTGGTGCTCTCTCTGTATCTAGTGGGTGGTGCTCTCTGTATCTAGTAGGTGGTGCTCTCTCTGTATCTAGTAGGTGGTGCTCTCTCTGTATCTAGTAGGTGGTGCTCTCTCTGTATCTAGTGGGTGGTGCTCTCTGTATCTAGTAGGTGGTGCTCTCTGTATCTAGTGTGTGGTGCTCTCTGTATCTAGTAGGTGGTGCTCTCTCTGTATCTAGTAGGTGGTGCTCTCTGTATCTAGTAGGTGGTGCTCTCTCTGTATCTAGTAGGTGGTGCTCTCTGTATCTAGTAGGTGGTGCTCTCTGTATCTAGTGGGTGGTGTTCTCTGTATCTAGTAGGTGGTGCTCTCTGTATCTAGTGGGTGGTGTTCTCTGCATCTAGTAGGTGGTGCTCTCTGTATCTAGTAGGTGGTGCTCTCTGTATCTAGTGGGTGGTGCTCTCTCTGTATCTAGTGGGTGGTGCTCTCTCTGTATCTAGTAGGTGGTGCTCTCTGTATCTAGTAGGTGGTGCTTTCTGTATCTAGTAGGTGGTGCTCTCTGTATCTAGTAAGTGGTGCTCTCTCTGTATCTAGTAGGTGGTGCTCTCTCTGTATCTAGTGGGTGGTGCTCTCTCTGTATCTAGTAGGTGGTGCTCTCTCTGTATCTAGTAGGTGGTGCTCTCTGTATCTAGTAGGTGGTGCTCTCTGTATCTAGTGGGTGGTGCTCTCTGTATCTAGTGGGTGGTGCTCTCTCTGTATCTAGTAGGTGGTGCTCTCTCTGTATCTAGTGGGTGGTGCTCTCTCTGTATCTAGTAGGTGGTGCTCTCTCTGTATCTAGTAGGTGGTGCTCTCTGTATCTAGTAGGTGGTGCTATCTCTGTATCTAGTGGGTGGTGCTCTCTCTGTATCTAGTAGGTGGTGCTCTCTCTGTATCTAGTGGGTGGTGCTCTCTCTGTATCTAGTAGGTGGTGCTCTCTGTATCTAGTAGGTGGTGCTCTCTCTGTATCTAGTGGGTGGTGTTCTCTGTATCTAGTAGGTGGTGCTCTCTCTGTATCTAGTGGGTGGTGTTCTCTGTATCTAGTAGGTGGTGCTCTCTCTGTATCTATAGGTGGTGCTCTCTCTGTATCTAGTAGGTGGTGCTCTCTGTATCTAGTAGGTGGTGCTCTCTCTGTATCTAGTGGGTGGTGCTCTCTCTGTATCTAGTAGGTGGTGCTCTCTCTGTATCTAGTAGGTGGTGCTCTCTCTGTATCTAGTAGGTGGTGCTCTCTCTGTATCTAGTGGGTGGTGCTCTCTCTGTATCTAGTAGGTGGTGCTCTCTCTGTATCTAGTAGGTGGTGCTCTCTCTGTATCTAGTGGGTGGTGCTCTCTCTGTATCTAGTAGGTGGTGCTCTCTCTGTATCTAGTGGGTGGTGCTCTCTCTGTATCTAGTAGGTGGTGCTCTCTCTGTATCTAGTAGGTGGTGCTCTCTGTATCTAGTAGGTGGTGCTCTCTCTGTATCTAGTAGGTGGTGCTCTCTCTGTATCTAGTAGGTGGTGCTCTCTCTGTATCTAGTGGGTGGTGCTCTATCTGTATCTAGTAGGTGGTGCTCTCTCTGTATCTAGTAGGTGGTGCTCTCTGTATCTAGTGGGTGGTGCTCTCTCTGTATCTAGTAGGTGGTGCTCTCTGTATCTAGTAGGTGGTGCTATCTCTGTATCTAATAGGTGGTGCTATCTCTGTATCTAGTAGGTGGTGCTCTCTCTGTATCTAGTGGGTGGTGCTCTCTCTGTATCTAGTAGGTGGTGCTCTCTGTATCTAGTAGGTGGTGCTCTCTCTGTATCTAGTAGGTGGTGCTCTCTGTATCTAGTAGGTGGTGCTATCTCTGTATCTAATAGGTGGTGCTCTCTCTGTATCTAGTAGGTGGTGCTATCTCTGTATCTAGTAGGTGGTGCTCTCTCTGTATCTAGTAGGTGGTGCTCTCTCTGTATCTAGTAGGTGGTGCTCTCTCTGTATCTAGTAGGTGGTGCTCTCTCTGTATCTAGTAGGTGGTGCTCTCTCTGTATCTAGTAGGTGGTGCTCTCTCTGTATCTAGTGGGTGGTGCTCTCTCTGTATCTAGTAGGTGGTGCTCTCTCTGTATCTAGTAGGTGGTGCTCTCTGTATCTAGTGGGTGGTGCTCTCTCTGTATCTAGTAGGTGGTGCTCTCTCTGTATCTAGTAAGTGGTGCTCTCTCTGTATCTAGTAGGTGGTGCTCTCTCTGTATCTAGTAGGTGGTGCTCTCTGTATCTAGTAGGTGGTGCTCTCTCTGTATCTAGTAGGTGGTGTTCTCTGTATCTAGTAGGTGGTGCTCTCTCTGTATCTAGTAGGTGGTGCTCTCTCTGTATCTAGTAGGTGGTGCTCTCTCTGTATCCAGTAGGTGGTGCTCTCTCTGCATCTAGTAGGTGGTGCTCTCTCTGTATCTAGTGGGTGGTGCTCTCTGTATCTAGTGGGTGGTGCTCTCTGTATCTAGTAGGTGGTGCTCTCTCTGTATCTAGTAGGTGGTGCTCTCTGTATCTAGTAGGTGGTGCTCTCTCTGTATCTAGTAGGTGGTGCTCTCTCTGTATCTAGTAGGTGGTGCTCTCTCTGTATCTAGTAGGTGGTGCTCTCTCTGTATCTAGTAGGTGGTGCTCTCTCTGTATCTAGTAGGTGGTGCTTTCTGTATCTAGTAGGTGGTGCTCTCTGTATCTAGTAGGTGGTGCTCTCTGTATCTAGTAGGTGGTGCTCTCTCTGTATCTAGTGGGTGGTGCTCTCTCTGTATCTAGTAGGTGGTGCTCTCTCTGTATCTAGTAGGTGGTGCTCTCTCTGTATCTAGTAGGTGGTGCTCTCTCTGTATCTAGTAGGTGGTGCTCTCTGTATCTAGTAGGTGGTGCTCTCTCTGTATCTAGTAGGTGGTGCTCTCTCTGTATCTAGTAGGTGGTGCTCTCTCTGTATCTAGTAGGTGGTGCTCTCTCTGTATCTAGTAGGTGGTGCTCTCTCTGTATCTAGTAGGTGGTGCTCTATCTGTATCTAGTAGGTGGTGCTCTCTCTGTATCTAGTAGGTGGTGCTCTCTCTGTATCTAGTGGGTGGTGCTCTCTCTGTATCTAGTGGGTGGTGCTCTCTGTATCTAGTGGGTGGTGCTCTCTCTGTATCTAGTAAGTGGTGCTCTCTCTGTATCTAGTAGGTGGTGCTCTATCTGTATCTAGTGGGTGGTGCTCTCTCTGTATCTAGTGGGTGGTGCTCTCTCTGTATCTAGTAAGTGGTGCTCTCTCTGTATCTAGTAGGTGGTGCTCTCTCTGTATCTAGTAGGTGGTGCTCTCTGTATCTAGTAGGTGGTGCTATCTCTGTATCTAGTAAGTGGTGCTCTCTCTGTATCTAGTAGGTGGTGCTCTCTCTGTATCTAGTAGGTGGTGCTCTCTGTATCTAGTAGGTGGTGCTCTCTGTATCTAGTGGGTGGTGCTCTCTCTGTATCTAGTGGGTGGTGCTCTCTCTGTATCTAGTAAGTGGTGCTCTCTCTGTATCTAGTAGGTGGTGCTCTCTCTGTATCTAGTAGGTGGTGCTCTCTGTATCTAGTAGGTGGTGCTCTCTGTATCTAGTAGGTGGTGCTCTCTCTGTATCTAGTAGGTGGTGCTCTCTTTGTATCTAGTAGGTGGTGCTCTCTCTGTATCTAGTAGGTGGTGCTCTCTCTGTATCTAGTAGGTGGTGCTCTCTCTGTATCTAGTAGGTGGTGCTCTCTTTGTATCTAGTAGGTGGTGCTCTCTTTGTATCTAGTAGGTGGTGCTCTCTCTGTATCTAGTAGGTGGTGCTCTCTGTATCTAGTAGGTGGTGCTCTCTGTATCTAGTAGGTGGTGCTCTCTCTGTATCTAGTAGGTGGTGCTCTCTCTGTATCTATTAGGTGGTGCTCTCTCTGTATCTAGTGGGTGGTGCTCTCTCTGTATCTAGTGGGTGGTGCTCTCTCTGTATCTAGTGGGTGGTGCTCTCTCTGTATCTAGTAGGTGGTGCTCTCTCTGTATCTAGTGGGTGGTGCTCTCTCTGTATCTAGTAGGTGGTGCTCTCTCTGTATCTAGTGGGTGGTGCTCTCTCTGTATCTAGTAGGTGGTGCTCTCTCTGTATCTAGTAGGTGGTGCTCTCTCTGTATCTAGTGGGTGGTGCTCTCTGTATCTAGTAGGTGGTGCTCTCTCTGTATCTAGTGGGTGGTGCTCTCTGTATCTAGTAGGTGGTGCTCTCTCTGTATCTAGTAGGTGGTGCTCTCTCTGTATCTAGTAGGTGGTGCTCTCTCTGTATCTAGTAGGTGGTGCTCTCTCTGTATCTAGTGGGTGGTGCTCTCTCTGTATCTAGTAGGTGGTGCTCTCTCTGTATCTAGTAGGTGGTGCTCTCTCTGTATCTAGTAGGTGGTGCTCTCTCTGTATCTAGTAGGTGGTGCTCTCTGTATCTAGTAGGTGGTGCTCTCTCTGTATCTAGTAGGTGGTGCCCTCTCTGTATCTAGTAGGTGGTGCTCTCTCTGTATCTAGTGGGTGGTGCTCTCTGTATCTAGTAGGTGGTGCTCTCTGTATCTAGTAGGTGGTGCTCTCTGTATCTAGTAGGTGGTGCTCTCTCTGTATCTAGTAGGTGGTGCTCTCTCTGTATCTAGTGGGTGGTGCTCTCTGTATCTAGTAGGTGGTGCTCTCTCTGTATCTAGTAGGTGGTGCTCTCTCTGTATCTAGTGGGTGGTGCTCTCTCTGTATCTAGTGGGTGTTGCTCTCTGTATCTAGTAGGTGGTGCTCTCTCTGTATCTAGTGGGTGGTGCTCTCTGTATCTAGTAGGTGGTGCTCTCTCTGTATCTAGTAGGTGGTGCTCTCTCTGTATCTAGTAGGTGGTGCTCTCTCTGTATCTAGTAGGTGGTGCTCTCTCTGTATCTAGTAGGTGGTGCTCTCTCTGTATCTAGTAGGTGGTGCTCTCTCTGTATCTAGTGGGTGGTGCTCTCTCTGTATCTAGTGGGTGGTGCTCTCTCTGTATCTAGTAGGTGGTGCTCTCTCTGTATCTAGTAGGTGGTGCTCTCTCTGTATCTAGTAGGTGGTGCTCTCTCTGTATCTAGTAGGTGGTGCTCTCTGTATCTAGTAGGTGGTGCTCTCTGTATCTAGTGGGTGGTGCTCTCTGTATCTAGTAGGTGGTGCTCTCTCTGTATCTAGTAGGTGGTGCTCTCTCTGTATCTAGTAGGTGGTGCTCTCTGTATCTAGTAGGTGGTGCTCTCTCTGTATCTAGTAGGTGGTGCTCTCTGTATCTAGTAGGTGGTGCTCTCTCTGTATCTAGTAGGTGGTGCTCTCTCTGTATCTAGTAGGTGGTGCTCTCTGTATCTAGTAGGTGGTGCTCTCTGTATCTAGTAGGTGGTGCTCTCTCTGTATCTAGTAGGTGGTGCTCTCTGTATCTAGTAGGTGGTGCTCTCTCTGTATCTAGTAGGTGGTGCTCTCTCTGTATCTAGTAGGTGGTGCTCTCTGTATCTAGTAGGTGGTGCTCTCTCTGTATCTAGTGGGTGGTGCTCTCTCTGTATCTAGTAGGTGGTGCTCTCTCTGTATCTAGTAGGTGGTGCTCTCTCTGTATCTAGTAGGTGGTGCTCTCTGTATCTAGTAGGTGGTGCTCTCTGTATCTAGTGGGTGGTGCTCTCTCTGTATCTAGCAGGTGGTGCTCTCTCTGTATCTAGTAGGTGGTGCTCTCTCTGTATCTAGTAGGTGGTGCTCTCTGTATCTAGTAGGTGGTGCTCTCTCTGTATCAAGTAGGTGGTGCTCTCTCTGTATATAGTAGGTGGTGCTCTCTCTGTATCTAGTAGGTGGTGCTCTCTGTATCTAGTAGGTGGTGCTCTCTCTGTATCTAGTAGGTGGTGCTCTCTCTGTATCTAGTAGGTGGTGCTCTCTGTATCTAGTGGGTGGTGCTCTCTCTGTATCTAGTAGGTGGTGCTCTCTCTGTATCTAGTAGGTGGTGCTCTCTGTATCTAGTGGGTGGTGCTCTCTGTATCTAGTGGGTGGTGCTCTCTCTGTATCTAGTAGGTGGTGCTCTCTCTGTATCTAGTAGGTGGTGCTCTCTCTGTATCTAGTAGGTGGTGCTCTCTGTATCTAGTAGGTGGTGCTCTCTCTGTATCTAGTGGGTGGTGCTCTCTCTGTATCTAGTAGGTGGTGCTCTCTCTGTATCAAGTAGGTGGTGCTCTCTCTGTATATAGTAGGTGGTGCTCTCTCTGTATCTAGTAGGTGGTGCTCTCTGTATCTAGTAGGTGGTGCTCTCTCTGTATCTAGTAGGTGGTGCTCTCTCTGTATCTAGTAGGTGGTGCTCTCTGTATCTAGTGGGTGGTGCTCTCTCTGTATCTAGTGGGTGGTGCTCTCTCTGTATCTAGTGGGTGGTGCTCTCTGTATCTAGTAGGTGGTGCTCTCTCTGTATCTAGTGGGTGGTGCTCTCTCTGTATCTAGTAGGTGGTGCTCTCTCTGTATCTAGTAGGTGGTGCTCTCTCTGTATCTAGTGGGTGGTGCTCTCTCTGTATCTAATAGGTGGTGCTCTCTCTGTATCTAGTAGGTGGTGCTCTCTCTGTATCTAGTAGGTGGTGCTCTCTGTATCTAGTAGGTGGTGCTCTCTCTGTATCTAGTAGGTGGTGCTCTCTCTGTATCTAGTGGGTGGTGCTCTCTCTGTATCTAGTAGGTGGTGCTCTCTCTGTATCTAGTAGGTGGTGCTCTCTGTATCTAGTAGGTGGTGCTCTCTCTGTATCTAGTGGGTGGTGCTCTCTGTATCTATTAGGTGGTGCTCTCTCTGTATCTAGTGGGTGGTGCTCTCTGTATCTAGTAGGTGGTGCTCTCTCTGTATCTAGTGGGTGGTGCTCTCTCTGTATCTAGTGGGTGGTGCTCTCTGTATCTAGTAGGTGGTGCTCTCTCTGTATCTAGTGGGTGGTGCTCTCTCTGTATCTAGTAGGTGGTGCTCTCTCTGTATCTAGTGGGTGGTGCTCTCTCTGTATCTAGTAGGTGGTGCTCTCTCTGTATCTAGTGGGTGGTGCTCTCTGTATCTAGTATGTGGTGCTCTCTCTGTATCTAGTGGGTGGTGCTCTCTCTGTATCTAGTAGGTGGTGCTCTCTCTGTATCTAGTGGGTGGTGCTCTCTCTGTATCTAGTAGGTGGTGCTCTCTGTATCTAGTAGGTGGTGCTCTCTGTATCTAGTAGGTGGTGCTCTCTCTGTATCTAGTAGGTGGTGCTCTCTCTGTATCTAGTAGGTGGTGCTCTCTGTATCTAGTGGGTGGTGCTCTCTCTGTATCTAGTGGGTTGGTGCTCCCTCTGTATCTAGTAGGTGGTGCTCTCTGTATCTAGTAGGTGGTGCTCTCTCTGTATCTAGTAGGTGGTGCTCTCTGTATCTAGTAGGTGGTGCTCTTTATATCTAGTAGGTGGTGTTCTCTGTATCTAGTAGGTGGTGCTCTCTCTGTATCTAGTAGGTGGTGCTCTCTCTGTATCTAGTAGGTGGTGCTCTCTGTATCTAGTGGGTGGTGCTCTCTGTATCTAGTAGGTGGTGCTCTCTGTATCTAGTGGGTGGTGCTCTCTCTGTATCTAGTGGGTGGTGCTCTCTCTGTATCTAGTGGGTGGTGCTCTCTCTGTATCTAGTGGGCGGTGCTCTCTCTGTATCTAGTGGGTGGTGCTCTCTGTATCTAGTAGGTGGTGCTCTCTCTGTATCTAGTAGGTGGTGCTCTCTGTATCTAGTAGGTGGTGCTCTCTCTGTATCTAGTGGGTGGTGCTCTCTCTGTATCTAGTGGGTGGTGCTCTCTCTGTATCTAGTAGGTGGTGCTCTCTGTATCTAGTAGGTGGTGCTCTCTCTGTATCTAGTAGGTGGTGCTCTCTCTGTATCTAGTAGGCGGTGCTCTCTCTGTATCTAGTAGGTGGTGCTCTCTCTGTATCTAGTAGGTGGTGCTCTCTGTATCTAGTAGGTGGTGCTCTCTGTATCTAGTAGGTGGTGCTCTCTGTATCTAGTAGGTGGTGCTCTCTCTGTATCTAGTAGGTGGTGCTCTCTCTGTATCTAGTAGGTGGTCCTCTCTCTGTATCTAGTAGGTGGTGCTCTCTCTGTATCTAGTAGGTGGTGCTCTCTGTATCTAGTAGGTGGTGCTCTCTGTATCTAGTGGGTGGTGCTCTCTCTGTATCTAGTAGGTGGTGCTCTCTCTGTATCTAGTAGGTGGTGCTCTCTCTGTATCTAGTGGGTGGTGCTCTCTCTGTATCTAGTAGGTGGTGCTCTCTGTATCTAGTAGGTGGTGCTCTCTCTGTATCTAGTAGGTGGTGCTCTCTCTGTATCTAGTAGGCGGTGCTCTCTCTGTATCTAGTAGGTGGTGCTCTCTGTATCTAGTAGGTGGTGCTCTCTGTATCTAGTGGGTGGTGCTCTCTCTGTATCTAGTGGGTGGTGCTCTCTGTATCTAGTAGGTGGTGCTCTCTGTATCTAGTGGGTGGTGCTCTCTCTGTATCTAGTGGGTGGTGCTCTCTCTGTATCTAGTGGGTGGTGCTCAGACTAAATTAGTGTGAATTTTGACAGAACAGAACGCATGCTGTGTTAGCTGTTGGTTATAATTTGCTGGACCGTATTCATGCTGAAACCGTGACATTTAAAGGACACTCCCGAGAGAGAGACAAGAAGATAGATACCAGTTTCCTCTCTGTGCGTTCAGTAGAAAGCTATCTGGCTGCATGTGCGGACATGACCGGTTAGCCAAGGCCAACAGGGGTCAGCAACCTTTACTTATCAAAAGAGTTATTCCCCCCCTCCCACACAATTAAATGTAACTGGAGCCGCAAAATCTATTTACCCTTAAAATTAAGTTAACACATTGTATAACGTTTTATATATAGTTATCCCCAAGCATACCCCACATTTAGCATAAAACCCCTGACGATTGCATACCCAAAATAATTTGCGATTTATTATAGTTGTATTTGTTGCATTTATGAAATTATAAAACAACAAAAAGAAAATGGTTGACATTTTATTGCTGTTTTTACCTGTTATAACAAAGGAAAACCTCAATCTCGTATGGAGAGGAGAAAAAAGACTGATTGATTGATGGATTGAACATTTTAATTAACAGATTGCAGAATGGGTACAGTACAGTACAACTCAATACACACAATTGTTAAGGGGATGCAGACCAGAGAAAGACTTTCGTCTTGTTTACATCAGGGTCCCCCATTTTCAATTCATAATGACATTTATGACATACACAACATGCAGATATACAGATATAAAAATCGAATCTAATCATCTAATCTAATCTAATCATGACATTTATGATATACAGTGGGGGAAATAAGTATTGAACACATCAACATTTTGTTCAGTAAATGTATTTCCAATGAGCGTATTCAAGCGAAATTTGCACCACACTTTGGTATTAACTCAGGAAATCCAGACAAAAAATCTAAACATTAAAGTCCATATGTAAATAAAGTTATGTGTAATAAAGTGGAATGAAACAGGAAAAAAGTATTGGACACACTAAGAAAAAGCAGTAGACCACAGGAAGGAAAGGCAAGGAACTAGCTGAAAACCAAAACTAATTAGGAGGTAACTCTACCTCCTATCTGTGCTAATAATGTCAACTGGGTTAGAATATATTGATGGGCTATAAAAAATGTTTTTGTTACCAAGGTGCCACACAAGAAACATCAAATGATGGGTAAAAGCAAAGAGCTCTCAAGACCTTCACAAACAGATTGTTGCAAATCATGAAAATAGAATTGGCTAAAGACGTATTTCACAACTTCAGAATCTTCCAGTAAGCACCATTGGGGGCATTATCCATAAGTGGAAGCAACATCACTCCATCATCAACCGGCCATGCACAGGAGCTCCTCGCTAAACTTCTGATCAGGGAGTCAGAAGGATACTTAGAAGAGTAGCCAGAGAGCCATGGACCACTAGGAAAGAGCTCCAGAAAGACTTGGAGGCAGCAGGTACAACTGTGACAGAAAGGACCATAGGCAATGCACTCCACCACCATGGCCTCTGTGCTCGCTCAGCCCGCAAGACTCCACTACTGAAGAAAAGGCACAAGCCAGTGAACTACTGAGAGCATGTACTCTGGTCAGATGAGACCAAATTGTTACTTTCTGGCTGTCACACAACACACCATGTTTGGAGGAAAAATGGCACTGCACATTACCCGAATAACACTATACCAACAGTGAAGTTTGGAGGTAGAAGTATGATGGTGTGGGGCTGCTTCTCCTCTCCTGGTACTGGCAGGCTTCATATCATTGAAGGAACAATGAATGGAGCCATGTGCAGATAAATTATTGAGAGGAACCTGCTGCCATCCACCGGGATGCTGAGGATGAGACGTGGGCGGACCTTCCAGCAGGACAACGATCCAAAGCATACAGCAAAGGAAACTCGCAGTTGGTTTCAGAGAAAGAAAATCAACTTGTTGGAATGGCCCAGTCAATCACCTGACTTAAACCCAATTGAACATTTGTGGAAGCATCTGAAGATCCAGATTCACAGAGTCCTTCCCTTATTTGTGGAAAATTTATAAAATAAATTTAAAAATATTTTATTTCACTGTCACAGTATCACCTCGATCTCCAAAATAAGAGGTGAGAAAAGCAACAGGGAGCCACAGCAGAGTGGCTAAAGAGCCGCGGGTTGCCCACCCCTGGCCTAGGCATTGTTCAACTGACACCTCTTCCCGGAAGGCTAACCGGTCATGTCCGCTTCCATTCATTGTGCTAAGCTAGGCTAACATGCAGCCAGATAGCTTTCTACTGAACACACAGAGAGGACACTGGTATATATATCCTTGTCTCTCTCTGGAGAAGATGGTAAGCTAATTTCCCAAAATGTTGGCGTGTTCTTTTAAAAATGCAGTAATCAAACTAACATCATAATGATAATTATCATTTTAAACATTAATACTAACCCTTGTTCTTTTTGTACTGTGCTATACAGTACAGCAAAACTGTTGTGTCTTGGTTTTGAACAGGATAATCAGAAAGGTTAATAATATGGTACTTCTGGAGTTACAGTAGGTTAATCATTTAAATTGTTCCATAACTGCTGCAGTAAAAATCTCTTTTCAAGATGCAGTGAAAACAAGGTCATTATGTAGACAGGAATATAATTATTATTCTGTGTGTGTGTGTGTGTGTGTGTGTGTGTGTGTGTGTGTGTGTGTGTGTGTGTGTGTGTGTGTGTGTGTGTGTGTGTGTGTGTGTGTGTGTGTGTGTGTGTGTGTGTGTGTTTGATTGATATATCCCATGCTTGCTCTCCAGATGTGCAGCCCTGACTGTCTCTGCAGAGGCCATAGCCATAATGTGTGAAACAGGAAGATACATATATATATAGAGAGAGATAGATATAGATATAGAGAGTTAGAGAGAGAGAGAGAGAGATAGAGAGAGAGAGAGAGAGAGATAGAGAGAGAGAGAGAGAGAGAGAGAGAGAGAGAGAGAGAGAGAGAGAGAGAGAGAGAGAGAGAGAGAGAGAGAGAGAGAGAGAGAGAGAGAGAGAGAGAGAGAGAGAGAGAGAGAGAGATACAGAGAGACAGAGAGAGATACAGGGAGACAGAGAGAGAGATACAGGGAGACAGAGAGAGAGATACAGAGAGACAGAGATAGATACAGAGAGACAAAGATAGAGAGATACAGGGAGACAGAGAGAGATACAGAGAGACAGAGAGAGATACAGGGAGACAGAGAGAGATACAGAGAGACAGAGAGATACAGAGAGACAGAGAGAGATACAGAGAGACAAAGAGAGAGAGATACAGGGAGACAGAGAGAGAGATACAGAGAGACAGAGAGTGAGTGACTGTGTCCTTTAGAGCAGGGGTTCTCAACCTTTCTGCTGCCAAGGCACCCCTGTGTTCAATAAAATATTCCAGGGCACCCCTACATACGATAAAGACTTTCCCGGTCCTGTCTTTTTTGCTACAATGATGATACAATGACTCTTTATTTGCCGTACTGTCGTTGAGATGTTTTGTTGTTTATTTGTCTTTGTTGCTTGTTGGTGAATCTGCAAATATGAATTGCCCCACGCAGGATCAATAAAGTTGTCTGAATCTGATGACAAAAGTTTTTTTTTTAAATACAGAAAAGGATCACTAAAGTGCTATCTGTTGCAGCTGCACTGTTCTCCATAAAAATAGCATATTTGGATAAGTTTGACAATTTCTCAAAAACAGAAAATCATGTATTTTTTTTAAATACAGAAAAGGATCACCAAGTTACCATTTCTCAAAAAATATAAATAAATACAGAAAATAAGCACTTGTTCACTCAGTGGACATTTCTAGCTCAATGCGAGGTCCGCTGCTGCTGGCTAATAATACGGTCAATACGTGGGGAGATCTTTGACAAGGCAACACGCATGTCATCATCAAGGCTCAACTTGGCCCTATATTTTGTTTTCAGAGCTGTCATGGATGAAAAGCCAGCTTCACACAGATATGTGGGGCTGAATGGTATCAACACCTTAACTGCAGCATCATGAGATACTTGGTACTCAGCACCACACTCTGAAACTAGCTCTCCAGGTGGTATCAGATGAGATTTCAATGAGTTCTTCCAAGAGTTTGGATGGAGATGTGTCAGGAAGCTTTGTCTCAATGTTGTCTGTAAAGTTTTTTTTATCCAGAGTAACTTGGTGATACTTTTCTGTGTTTTATTAAATAATGATTTTCAGATTTTTAGAAATGGTCAAACTTATCCAAATATGGTATTTTCATGGAAAACAGTGCAGCTGCAACAGATAGCACTTTAGGGATAATTTTCTGTAATCCAAAAAGAATTTGGATTCACTATAAAGTTCCTGTTCACTATAAAGTGCCACGTTTTGATATATTGAGCTTTAAACTTTAAGTAAATTTTTTGGAACACGCAACCTAAAACACCTTCCTCTCCCAAACCGTTCCTGCAATTGTTTTATGTTGCATGATGATCATGGATACATTTATTATGTATTGTATTTTTTATGTTTAAATATCAACATAATCTGTCTGTCCACCCTCAGTACATTTACTATCAATATAATATAGTAGTCTGACTTCATCATCTTTTCAAACGCACACACATAGAGGGAGAATGCCCCCCCCCCCCCCCCCCAGTCATCCTTCCAACTAAGTCCCCACCCTGCTGTTCTCTGTCGCTCTGAACAGGGCTTTTAGCTTGTTGTTAGCTTATGGTAACGGGACATTAATTCCGGTCTTAAACACAACGTGGTCATAAAGGAATGGCAAGGATTGCAAAGCATGTTATATGCATTTGACCCGTTGCGGAATAAAACAGCAGGGATTTGTTTTGGGTCGCAAAAACACTACCCTTGCTGTGTTTCAATGTCCGCGTTCCAGATCCAGACGCTACTACTACTGCTGAGCTGAGAGACGCTACTGCTCACTGCTCAGCCTGCCTGAGATGCATCCTATTGGCTGTGTGCTGTAGCGGATATGAGTCACGACACCACGGATTTTCAAAATAAGAGTATCATAATGACCTTAATGTTGCTAGCTTTCGGAGCCTAGTTATTATAGCTGGAGCTGCGCGTGGGCATAAATGAGACCCGCTATAGGATTTTTAAAATAAGACTGTTGTCATTCTATATTTTTAAAGAACATTGCCAGGCATCTCGCGGAACCCCTGACAGCTCTCCGCGGAACCCCTGTGTGCCGCGGAACCCCTGTTGAGAACCGCTGCTTTAGAGCCACTGCTGTTAGCTGTCATCACTTGTCTTTGAAGTCAAGAATAATTAGATATGGATCCTTTCAATGTGTGCGTGTGCGCATGCACGTGTGTGTGTGTGTGTGTGTGTGTATGCAAGTGACCCATGGGTGGCCTTAAGGTTCAGGGGGCCCGTTTCAAGATCAAATATGGGGCCCCTTATCTCATCCTAACAACGCCCCACCCCCACAAGGAGAAGGGAAAGCAGGCCTTGGACATGAACTGAAACATACCTTTTGCATACTAATTCTCTATCTCTCTCTGATGTATAATTGCTCTCTCTCTCTCTATAGGACACAGTCACTCACTCTCTGTCTCTCTGTATCTCTCTCCCTCTCTCTCTGTATCTCTCTCTCACTCCGTCTCTCACTCTCTCTCTCTCTGTCTCTCTGTCTCTCTCTCTCTCTCTCTCTCTCTCTCTCTCTCTCTCTCTCTCTCTCTCTCTATAGGACACAGTCACTCACTCTCTGTCTCTCTGTATCTCTCTCCCTCTCTCTCTGTATCTCTCTCACTCTCTCTCTCTCTCTTTCTCTCTCTCTCTCTCTCTTTTTCTCTTTCTCCCTCTCTCTCTCTGATGTATAATTGCTCTCTCTCTCACACAGACAAGCTAAACTATTGTTTCTCAAATGGAGGTGTACAAGCCAATCAGGAGAGAGCGGGTCTGTGCACACGCAAGAGAAAATCTGCGTAATGCTACAGTGACAGCATGCCATACAGTATATACTAGGGATGTCCGATATTATCGGTCTACCGATATTATCGGCCGATATCGGCATTAAAATGTGATATCGGAAAATATCGGTATCGGAAATTAAGAGTTGGACAATATCGGTATATCGGTATCGGTAAAAAAGCCAATATCGAGCATCCCTAGTATATACCCAACGAGAAAGCAAATGATGAAGCGTCTGTAGATATAATGCATTATTCTACCGCACCCCGAAATCACAATAGCAAGCCAATTTAAATGAAGATTTTGCACATCAGGCGGGAACCTCACCACTGTGACAAACTCACTGTGACGCAGCTCAACCAGACCCTGGATATTTCCATTACTAGGGGCTAGATCCACAAAGAATGGATTGCACGGAGCAAGTTGCACCCTTACTTACAATTCATTATGAATTGAAGATGGGGGACCCTGATGTAAACAAGACTAAAGTCTTGCTCTGGTCTGCATCCCCTTAACAATTGTGTGTATTGAGCCGTATTGTATTGTACCCATTCTGCAATATGTTAATAAAATGTTCATTCAATCAATCAATCTGCGCTGTGATTGATTGAATTAAAATTGTATTAACAGATTGCAGAATGGGTACAATACAGTACGGCTCAATACATACAATTGTTAAGGGGATGCAGACCAGAGCAAGACTTTCGTCTTGTTTACATCAGGGTCCCGCATTTTCAATTCATAATGAATTTTAAGTAAGGGTGCAACTTGCTCCGTGCAATCCATTCTTTGTGGATTTAGCCCTAGGTTTGTGTTGGGAGGCAGGAGGCCTGTCCCCGACTAAGGACTTGTATAGTCAACTTTGATTGGCCAAAATGTGCAGATAGTCGATAAATAATAAATAAATAAAATACAATTATTTAAAAATATATATATATATTTTTAATTTTTTCATTCCATTTGGGCTGTGAGGGGTGCTTAATGTCTGAAGGAGTCAACTGGAGGCTTCTTGTCCTCTGCAAAAGCATGCAATTGGTCCACTGATGGATACATCTTGATATTTGTCTAGTGTGTTCATTAGACGGGTGCCCGTTTTCTTAGGCAGTTAGCCTCGCTGGTATGCGTGCCATTAGCGTTAGCCACACTTCTAGGCCTCTTTGCTTTTGGAAAGAATGATACCAATTATTTTTTTATAAAAAAAAATATATTATAATTATTTTTTTGCATTTGACTAAGAGGTTGGCAGTCGACTACGGCTCCTTTCGATCGATTAGTTGACTATTCGACTAGTCGAGGTCAGCTATAGGAGGGAGGTTTCTTCTACAAAGGTGAGAGCCTTTCCTAGTGAACATCCTTCCCTGTTGGTGATGTGCCTTTTCAAGCATTTGCACACTGTTGTTTTGTCAACCCAAGGTGTGTTTGTTTAGTCAGTGCGGGTGGGGCCTTTTTCAATTGGAAGGGGTGGAACATAGCTAAGACTCCCAATGGGACCATGCCCATGCATTCATGTATTTGTGTGTGTGTTTGTGTTTTTATGAGTCTACCGTGAGAGTGCATATAAATCCTTCTATATACTTACTTATACACCTGCATATAACCCATAAATATGTATGATAGCATACAATAAGGCTGTCTTTCCATATACTGGCCCACAAAAATCCACATGCAGCCTCATCCAAGGTTGGTCTGGCCACTGGGTGTAAAGGTGCTGCTGCTGGGACGGCTTGGTTCAACTGACATGCATGACATCTGTGCACTGCTGACTCTAAATCTGCATCCATGTTTGGCCACCACACATGTTTTCATTCTTGAGACCCCTGGATGAGCCTCATGAAGCTCCTTGATCATAGTCTGTCTTCCTTGTGGTGGTATTATCACTCTACTTCCCCACAGGATGAACCCGTCCTCCACACTCAGTTCATGTTGTCGTCTCGTGTAAGGCCGTATTTCTGGGTCGGTGCTCTGTGAGGGCCAGGAGCCCTGCAGCAGCCACTGGTGGACTCTGGACAGGATAGGGTCCCGACGAGTCCAGTCTCGGATGTGTTTTACCTGCAGTGGTGTACCATTCATATGCTCCATAAGCAGCACCACCTCTTCCTCCTGTGGTATATTTCTGGGCTTTATGGGCAGTGGGAGTCTGCTCCGTGCGTCTGCATTCCCGTTTTTTTAGCCCTCCTTATACTCCATGGTGTACTCATAGGCGGCAAAAATGAATGCCCATCTTTGCATTCTGGCTGCCGCGAGTTGTGGGATGCCCTTACTCTCTCCCAAAAGGCCTAGTAGTGGTTTGTGATCACTAGTCGCAATAGTGCAGTGTTTTCCAAACAGATACTGGTGGAATTTTTTAAGACCAAAAATGATAGACGGCGCCTCTTTCTCTAGCTGTGAATATTCCCGTTCTGCTGATGACAGTGACCGTGACATGTGTCCGATTGGCCTGTTGGAGCCGTCTGGAAACCGGTGTGATAATACTGCTCCGACGCCATAAGGTGATGCATCACAAGCCAAGTAGAGCGGCTTTGTCTTCTTCTTCTTTCGTGTAACTGGAGGCACTTTTTTGCATCCTCAAATGCCTGGGTCTGACATTTTTCCCATCTCCATGGGGTCTCTTTTCTCAAAAGCTTGTGTAGTGGCTCCAATATGGTAGACACATTTGGCAGGAACCTGTGATAATAGTTTAGCCCAGGAAAGATTTTGTCTGGTCAGTCGGCTGTGGGGCATTTACAATGGCCTGTACCTTGTCAGCCACTGGTTGAATCCCTTTGTGGTTAATTCGGTAACCCAGGTAAACAACCTCTGGTACCATGAACACACATGTGTCTCTCCTCAGACGCAGTCCTGCAGCTGAGAGTCTCTTCAGCACTACCTCTAAGTTGTGTAGATGGCTGGCATCGTCGTCACCGGTCACCAGAATATCATATATTCTCACCACCACCTGGGGAAGGCCTTGTAGTAGGTTATCCATGGTGCGCTGGAATATGCCTGGTGCTGATGACACACCATAGGGTAGCCTGGTGTACTGATACAGACCCCGGTGGGTGTTTATCGTTGTGAATTTCTTAGATTCTTCATTCAGTGGGAGCTGTTGATAGGCCTGTGACATGTCCAATTTCCCCTCATATTCGGGTTGTCTTGTCTGGTTTTAGTATGGGCACTATGGGAGCTGCCCACTCTGAAAAATCCACAGGCTCAATTATGCCTGCCCTCTCCAATCTGACCAACTCTGTCTCCACTTTCTCTTTGAGAGCATAGGGTAATGGCCTGGCTTTAAATACAGTGGCTTGGCTTCTGGGTCCACATATATCTTGGCTGTAGCCCCTACTAAAGTGCCCAGCTCGCCTTTAAAAACATCCTCATGGTGTGCTAGCAGAGCATTTAACTCCTGCTGCTGACCTATCTGTAGTCTGAAAATGGCTCTCCAGTCTAGCCGCATAGCTTTGAGCCAATTTCTCCCCATCAGATTAGGCCCCTCCCCTTCTACCACCAGCAATGCCAATGTCTTGGTCTGCCCTTTGTAGGTGACTTGTGCATGCATCTTGCCTAACACTCCTACTCGGTCTCTGGTGTATGTGTACAGTTTTATTTTTGTTTGATGGAGTGGCCCCCCTCCCATCTTAGTGTAGGTTTCCTCATTAAGAAAAGTCATACCTGCACCAGTGTCTACTTCAAAGTCAATGTCATTTCCATTTACCGACACTTGCTCTCTGTATGGCTCCACTCTCTCTCCATCATCCAGATGATACAGATTGTGTGTATAATCCTCCTCCTCATACTCCAGTATGTGGGTTGCACCCAGTCCATTTCCCCGGTTTTGTCTGGGCTGTCTGAACTGCGGCATTTTCTAGCCAAATGTCCTCGCCTTTGGCCGTTGTGGCAAACTGCATCTATGAATCGGCAATCCGCCGGCCTGTGATTTCCTCCACATCTGTAACATCCTGCCGACGGTGGTCTCCGTGCCGGTGCTACAGGTTGTAGTTGTACTTTATGAATGGGTCCCTCCACTGCCGTTTGCTGCAGCTCCGCTATATCTTTAGCCGCTGTTTCCATTGTGATTGCTAACTCATTAGCCCTGGCCAACGTGAGTCGGTCATCCGTTTCTGATAACAGAAGCCTTTGAATGTGATTGTCATTAATCCCGCACACCAGTCTGTCTCGAATCATGTAATTTAATGTAGCGCCAAACCCACAGAATGTCCTTGCTGTCTCGTTTTCGAATGAAACTTAAAACGCTCCACAATGGCACTGGGTTTAGGTGTGAAGTGATCACTCAAAAGTTTCAATAGCCCTGTCAAGTCAGAATCTCCTGGCTTACCCGGCAGACACAAATCGTGCAGCATAGCGTAGACTTAGGGCTGGGCAATATGGCCAAAAATGATATTGCGATAACGATATCGATAACAAAATCATATCACTCGATATTCGATATTATCGATATTGTTATAAGTATAATTTTTGCAGCAATTCTTTGTCGTTGCCGCCATCTTTAGTGTTACATCCCCTCACACTCCAGTTCTCAGGCTGCAGCTGGTTTGAAAGCGAAAGTAAACCGGCTTCTCTGCTGGCTGTGGCTCCAGGGGAGTTTATCAGTTCTGGCTCTGCTAGTTTCTTTTCTATCTTTTGGCGCTTTTTTGGTGGACAAACCACCGCACATGTGCAGTGACTCGTGACTGGAGTCTAGCTCTGCTAGCACACATAGCCTACTGTGTACAGACAGTTTCAAACTGTATTTTAAATTAGAAAGCAAACAAAATAAATGGACAAGAGAAAAATAAATCTCAATTTGGTCAGTATTGTCATTTGGACAAGCAACGCCATTACTTTAAGTTGCAGGCAAGAAAGAAAAGTCTGCCCTGTTGCAGGTCACAAAATAATAATAAAAAAAATATATATATATATATATTCGATTTATTTTTTCCGATATATATTTTTTTTGATATCCATTATTAAAATATATCACGATAATCATCGTTATCGTTATATCGCCCAGCCCTACATAGACTTTTCCTCCACATGCACTCAGGAATATGGCTCGCTTTTGTCCTGCATCTGTGATCTTGTTGGCCACAAAGTAGAATTCCAGACGTTACACGTACTGCTGCCAATCATCTGTTTCCTGATCAAACTCATACGTCATCATTTTCTAACGTTCGGCTAAACTCCAAGTTTAGTTTATCCTCGTCGCCAATGTAATAATGTAAAGGTCCAGTCCGAATGCTCGTTTGTGATGTTTATTTCAAGCTGTCAAATGCAATACAGGTCCAATGCAACACACAGCTGTTACTCATTATACTACCTAAGTAGGAGCCTCATAGGACACTGCAGGTGAAGGTCTGACTGCCTGAATGAAAAGTAGCCCACATTATAACAGTATATATATTCTCACCGTATATATATATATACAGTATATATCCACCAGTATATATCTGTCTGTACATGCCTGCACATAATCCATTTTACATATCTGTAGATACTATATCTGTACATATCCCTTACCTACTGTTACTAGTTACACTGCTGGCAAGTATGACTACTACCATACTGTCTTTATACATGTATCACTGTACATATTATATTACAACTCTGTACATACATCTACTAGATACTCAGTAGCACTACTTTCTATAGTTCATACCCGGTTTAATCACCAGTACATTGTATATTACTATTGCACTTTACTGTTACATTTGCACTCTGGTTGGATGGCAAATAAATTTCCGTTGTACTGTACTTGTGCTGTATACTAACAATACATCTAATCTAATCTAATCTAATCGAATCTGATTGCATCTTTGACACTATGTAGTTTCCCCTGGTACAGCAGACTGCACTGACAACAGACATACACTGTGGCAGCAGATACATTTACACCCAGTAACCTTTTAATGACACACACAATTATTTCATTTGATTAATTAATTTAATATGAATGAATAAATCATCATCTTCACAAAAGATGTATTTATTCACTTGATCTGGATGTTGTTAATTCCTCCATATAATATACTGTAGAACTCTGAGCACTGTGTTGCTAGGAGATGTGCCTGGAGTCCTCCGTTCCCTGATCAAACCAAGCAACATCATCCTGCTGTTTCTCTTTTACATGTACTTATTTACTTATGTACATCAACCTTATGCAGGGTGTGTAATATATGCACTCATACACACGCTCATACACACACATGCATGCACACACACACACCCACACTGAAACGCACACACATCCATGCAATCACACACACACACACACACACACACACACACACACACACACACACACACACACACACACACACACACGCACACACGCACAAAGTGCATACAAAGTCTTGCTGTGTAAATAGAGTTTCAGAGTAATTTATTATTAGTGGCAAAGTCTGCTCAAATGGAACACATTGTGTTAAAACCGACAACACGGTGTGTCTACTGCATAGTTTACCCTTTCACTACCACACTACAGAAGGTTAACCTTTCACTACCACACTACAGAAGGTTAACCTTTCACTACCACACTACAGAAGGTTAACCTTTCACTACCACACTACAGCAGGTTATATTTCGTATTGGCATCGCGTCCCACTTTTAAGTACTTTATAGTACGCCATAAAGGGGCGGGGCCTGGCAGGTGGTGGGTGTATTTTGGTTTTTATTCGTTGATGGAGTACAATAGGTACATGATATGAGGTATATCTCGGTATGGCTTAAGAGCGGGACGCTTAGCCAGTACTCATATAACTAGGTTATATACATAACCTGTCGTTAACCTTTCACTACCACACTACAGAAGGTTAACCCTTTCACTACCACACTACAGAAGGTTAACCCGTTCATGACCACACTGCATAGTTTACCCTTTCACTACCACACTACATAAGGTTAACCCTTTCACTGCGACAATACAGAAGGTTAACATTTCACTACCACACTACAGACGGTTAACCCTTTCACTACCACACTACATAAGGTTAACATTTCACTACCACACTACAGAAGGTTAACCTTTCACTACCACACTACAGAAGGTTAACCCTTTCACTACCACACTACAGAAGGTTAACCTTTCACTACCACACTACAGAAGGTTAACATTGCACTGCGACAATACAGCAGGTTAAACTTTCATTACCACACTACAGAAGGTTAACCTTTCACTACCACACTACAGGCGGTTAACCGGGTTAACCATTTGGTGTGGTAGTGAAAGGGTTAACCTTCTGTAGTGTGGTTGTGAAAGAGTTAACCATTTGTTGTGTTGCAGTGAAAGGGTGAACCTTCTGTATTGTTGCAGTGAAAGGGTTAACCATTTGGTAGTGTGGTAGTGAACGGGTTAAATAAATGGAGAGACCCTCCGTAGAGATATCTCTATATATATGTATATATATATATATCCGTTTGTCTTTTCTTTTTGTATAAGTGAATGTAGATCTAGAAATGGGACTTTTCGATGGTCTCCGGTTCAGCACCACGGACAGCAGCCCAGCCGCCCACACACAGCAGGTCCATGGTCTCCGGTTCAGCACCACGGACAGCAGCCCAGCCCCCACACACAGCAGGTCCATGGTCTCCAGTTCAGCACAGCAGACAGCAGCCCAGCCGCCCACACACAGCAGGTCCATGGTCTCCAGTTCAGCACAGCGGACAGCAGCCCAGCCCCCACACACAGCAGGTCCATGGTCTCCAGTTCAGCACCACGGACAGCAGCCCAGCCGCACACACACAGCAGGTCCATGGTCTCCAGTTCAGCACCACGGACAGCAGCCCAGCCGCCCACACACAGCAGGTCCATGGTCTCCAGTTCAGCACCACGGACAGCAGCCCAGCCCCCACACACAGCAGGTCCATGGTCTCCAGTTCAGCACCACGGACAGCAGCCCAGCCCCCACACACAGCAGGTCCATGGTCTCCAGTTCAGCACCACGGACAGCAGCCCAGCCCACACACACAGCAGGTCCATGGTCTCCAGTTCAGCACCACGGACAGCAGCCCAGCCCCCACACACAGCAGATCCATGGTCTCCAGTTCAGCACAGCGGACAGCAGCCCAGCCGCCCACACACAGCAGGTACATGGTCTCCAGATCAGCACAGCGGACAGCAGCCCAGCCGCCCACACACAGCAGGTCCATGGTCTAACACAGAAACAAAGAGAGCCCTCTCTCTGCTCCCACAGTGAGATGGGGAGCAAGCAGGCTCTGCTACCTCGGCTTAACATATAGTTTGGGTTACATTATGACCCTGCAATGTACTTTAGCTTGTAATATGTTCTTAACCTTTGTGTCGTGTTCGTTTCTCCCCCCATACTCAAGAATCAAGAGATTCAAGAGTTTTATTCATCACATACATACCAGGGCATACAGTGAAATGCGGTTGGCCATGCCCGCTTCGAGTGTGCAATAAAAACAATAGTAATAGTAATAAAAAAAATTAAAAAGATAACTAGATTAGACATGAAATACGTTGGTGCTCCCGGTACAGGCCTGTTTATCAAAATGTTGAAAGATGTTGTCTTCTATTTCTGAGACATCATCCTCTATTTCTGGTTCAACTTCACTCCCCTCTTCATCAGGTTGAAAGAAACGGTGAAGAGCCTCTCTGGCCAAAAATAGTCTGATCGGCGCTATAGTCATTGTGTTCAGAGTAAAATGAATGAATGAATGAAGTTTATTTTTCGATCTTGTTTACAGACGAATCAAACACTTATACAAAAGGGAAAGATAAAAAATAATCACAAAAAAACATATTCAAGGCAAGCTCACACACAAAATCCAAAATCAACGACCGAAAAAAAGGAATAGGCTGAAGCACATGCTTATTTTTGCCTATCCTTTACAAATTCTTAAATATATTTTAATATAAGAAAGAAAAACGTATGTATAAAAAAATATGCTGCGAGCTATAATTTGTTGAAAGAAAAAACACAGTACAAGAAAAAACACAGTACAAATGTTACTCAAAACATGTACTCCTGAATTATTTGACCCTTTTTTAAATCTCCCCTGAGAAGTACACAACTTTAACCCATCACTAAGGCTATTCCATAATTTAACTCATAATAATTTAAAATGAGAGCAATGCACTAATAAAGCTACATACAGTATAGGGGTCTGTGAGAAGATATGATACACGTTGTATCTGAAGCACATAAGAGCGGGAAAGAGAAAGCGTTTTTTGAGCTGCCAGCTCATTTCTACGGTAAAGACGCACTAGGAGCGCTCCTCTTTCCAGCGTGCCACCTCGCGTTTTTAGCGTTCTCGCCGGCTGGCGTTTTCTGGCGGAGCGCTCTGGGCGCCTCGAGTACAAAATTGTTTAACATTGGGAGAGGAGCGCCGCTCATCAATGTCACGTTTTTCGACCGACCAATCAAAATCGAGGAAGTGGCGGGACTAAAAATATCAACAAACATGGCAGAGGAGAGGCTGATTCTTGTGGTGTCTGACAGCCCAGTAATATACGGCCTAAAGTATATACGACCTATAACGCAGATGGCGCAACAATTCTCCACTTGCACAACCTAAAAGTAGGCACTTCCGGCTGACTTCCGGTTGCCAATGGTACTTCCTGTCCCATCCAAATACATTGGTTTTAGCTACTTTTCTCCCCTTATTTAAACAACTTTGTCGTCACAGAGAGGCAATGAAACGTTTGTATTATTATAGTATAGAATGTATTTAATAAGCAAACGTTTGTCAGCAGGGTTTTTGGGCTGTATTTCATGTAACAACGTTTACTGTTAGTTTCCTTGCTCAGCCAGCATTAGCCTTCATTAGCTAACAGAAGCTAGTGGTTAAACAGGCCGGATTAGCTTTGAGCTAACTATCTTTCCCGACCCATGTATTCATTCCATTCTAAACATAACGTTAGTTTACAAAACATGACCTGTCTATATAACGTTGAGGAACAAATTATATAGACGGGTAATGTTTTGAACAACTAACGTTACGTTTAGAATGGAATGCATCGGCAAAGATCGTTAGCTCAAAGCTATTCCGGCCAGTTTATCAACTTCCTGTCATTTAGAAATATGATTTTATAGTGAAAATCTTTACCAAAACGTCCGGAAAACCCTCACGGGAGCATTATAGACTGTCATACAAATGTACAAATGCTATAAGGTGGCAAGAAATGCACTATAAACAATACTTTGCGGCGTCGTTTCTTGTGCTAGCTTCTGTTAGCCAGCATTAGCCTCAAGAAACGACGCCGCAAAGTATTGTTTATAGTGCATTTCTTGCCACCTTATAGCATTTGTACATTTGTATGACAGTCTATAATGCTCCCGTGAGGGTTTTCCGGACGTTTTGGTAATGATTTTCACTATAAAATCATATTTCTAAATGACAGGAAGTTGATAAACTGGCCGGAATAGCTTTGAGCTAACGATCTTTGCCGATGCATTCCATTCTAAACGTAACGTTAGTTGTTCAAAACATTACCCGTCTATATAATTTGTTCCTCAACGTTATATAGACAGGTCATGTTTTGTAAACTAACGTTATGTTTAGAATGGAATGAATACATGGGTCGGGAAAGATAGTTAGCTCAAAGCTAATCCGGAAGGGCAGCTAACAGTAGCTACTGTCTAACTGTGATGCATTTTCTGTTTGCAGTCCAATGTTCACCAAAACACACACCCACACACTTATAATTTGTTCCTCAACGTTATATAGACAGGTCATGTTTTGTAAACTAACGTTATGTTTAGAATGGAATGAATACATGGTCGGGAAAGATAGTTAGCTCAAAGCTAATCCGGCCTGTTTAACCACTAGCTTATGTTAGCTATTGAAGGCTAATGCTGGCTGAGCAAGGAAACTAACAGTAAACGTTTTTACATGAAATACAGCCCAAAACCCTGCTGACAAACATTTGCTTATTAAATACATTCTATACTATAATAATACAAACGTTTCATTGCCTCTCTGTGACGACAAAGTTGTTTAAATAAGGGGAGAAAAGTAGCTAAAACCAATGTATTTGGATGGGACAGGAAGTACCATTGGCAACCGGAAGTCAGCCGGAAGTGCCTACTTTCAGGTTGTGCAAGTGGAGAATAAGCGCTCTGGGCATTCATATTTTTTATATCCAAAGCGCTCCGCCTTTCTGTGGACACGCCGCCTAATTGTTCAGTGTGTGTGTGTGTGTGTAGGTGTGTGTGTAGGTGTGTGTGTGTGTGTGTGTGTGTGTGTGTGTGTGTGTGTGTGTGTGTGTGTGTGTGTGTGTGTGTGTGTGTGTGTGTGTGTGTGTGTGTGTGTGTGTGTGTGTGTAGGTGTGTGTGTGTAGGTGTGTAGGTGTGTGTGTGTGTGTGTGTGTGTGTGTGCGCGTGTGTGTGTGTGTGTAGGTGTGTGTGTGTGTGTGTGTGTGTGTGTGTGTGTGTGTGTGTGTGTAGGTGTGTGTGTGTGTGTGTGTGTGTGTGTGTGTGTGTGTGTGTGTGTGTGTGTGTGTGTGTGTGTGTGTGTGTGTGTGTGTGTGTGTGTGTGTGTGTGTGTGTGTGGTGATTGTAGATGTGTGGTTGTGTACTATCTGATGGATGAACACAATCTAGGGTCACAACCCATTAATTTCCTATGGTGGGAACACCACATGTGAACTGAACCACTAAAAATTCTATGAAAGTGGTGATCAGCAATTGTATTATGTTCAAATGCCCAGTGTGGAGGATACCATGAGGCCCAGTGTGGAGGATACCATGAGGCCTAGTGTGGAGGATACCATGAGGCCTAGTGTGGAGGATACCATGAGGCCCAGTGTGGAGGATACCATGAGGCCTAGTGTGGAGGATACCATAAGGCCCAGTGTGGAGGATACCATGAGGCCTAGTGTGGAGGATACCATGAGGCCTAGTGTGGAGGATACCATGAGGCCCAGTGTGGAGGATACCATGAGGCCCAGTGTGGAGGATACCATGAGACCTAGTGTGGAGGATACCATGAGGCCTAGTGGAGGATACCATGAGGCCCAGTGTGGAGGATACCATGAGGCCCAGTGTGGAGGATACCATGAGGCCCAGTGTGGAGGATACCATGAGACCTAGTGTGGAGGATACCATGAGGCCCAGTGTGGAGGATACCATGAGGCCTAGTGTGGAGGATACCATGAGACCTAGTGTGGAGGATACCATGAGGCCCAGTGTGGAGGATACCATGAGGCCTAGTGTGGAGGATACCATGAGGCCTAGTGGAGGATACCATGAGGCCTAGTGGAGGATACCATGAGGCCCAGTGTGGAGGATACCATGAGGCCCAGTGTGGAGGATACCATGAGGCCTAGTGTGGAGGATACCATGAGGCCCAGTGTGGAGGATACCATGAGGCCTAGTGTGGAGGATACCATGAGGCCTAGTGGAGGATACCATGAGGCCCAGTGTGGAGGATACCATGAGGCCTAGTGGAGGATACCATGAGGCCCAGTGTGGAGGATACCATGATGCCTAGTGTGGAGGATACCTTGAGGCCTAGTGGAGGATACCATGAGGCCCAGTGTGGAGGATACCATGAGGCCTAGTGTGGAGGATACCATGAGGCCTAGTGGAGGATACCATGAGGCCCAGTGTGGAGGATACCATGAGGCCCAGTGTGGAGGATACCATGAGGCCTAGTGGAGGATACCATGAGGCCTAGTGTGGAGGATACCATGAGGCCTAGTGGAGGATACCATGAGGCCTAGTGTGGAGGATACCATGAGGCCTAGTGGAGGATACCATGAGGCCTAGTGTGGAGGATACCATGAGGCCCAGTGTGGAGGATACCATGAGGCCTAGTGTGGAGGATACCATGAGGCCTAGTGGAGGATACCATGAGGCCTAGTGTGGAGGATACCATGAGGCCCAGTGTGGAGGATACCATGAGGCCTAGTGTGGAGGATACCATGAGGCCTAGTGTGGAGGATATCCATGAGACCTTGAGACAATCAAATGTAAAACACAATATTTATGATGAAAGTAGGACATCGGTCAGATTTGACCCGAACGCGACAGAAAGGTTAATAGTCGAATTTCCACGCGCTGCTGCAAAACTGCTACCGTGGTTTGGTCCCGGTTTGGGTCTGCAGGGTCGGGCCTGATCTGTTGGGCCAGATCAAATTCCTGTAGCTGTGTAATTATACAGATAGAGATGTTTTTAGATTCACATAGCACTTGTTTGATCTTATGAAGGGGGAATACTACTCAATTTCCTACTCAATATATCCCTAGATTAGGAAAAGAAAAATATTATTTTTTTCCTGTTAATTATTTAGTCTTAGGACAGTCCATGACATACATTTTCTCCAGTGCTTTAAGTGAAAAAAGACAAGTGCCAGAACTCCCCTTATTCACAGGCTTGTGTGGTATCAGCAAAGCAATTCATTAGTAGTAGTATTACATGTTTTATTTCTACAGTGAATCAAATATACTAGGAGATGGTGCAGATGTTGCACGACATAAACGTATTTCATAAATTATTAAGAGTAAAAAATTATTGACTATCTAGCGTTGGCGTGTGATGCAATGAAGTCATCAGGCCTGCAATAGAGAACTCTTAAGTAGCTGAGGGGCGGGGGGGGGGGGGGGGGGGGGGCAACCAAGACTCCACATTATATCAGAGGAGGCAGGTGGTCGTCTCTTGCTATCAGACTGGCAGGTCCTGTTCCCCATAGACTCACACAACCGAGACAGACGCGGATAGAGGAGGCCAAGGTCAGGTTTATTTATAGAGCACATTTTAAAATAACCCAGGTTGACCAAGTGCTGCACGATACAAAGTACAAATGTCATATCAATACAATACTAATAAAAATACAACACAAGATGCACAATTTACACAAACAGAAATAGTCCTGCAAACAGTACTACATATAACAATACAAATACAACAGACAAATACACTATAAACGACTCATTGTCAGCGGTACCTCCGGCTTGGTCAGTCGTCCCTTACAACAACCACAATTGGCAGTGTTTGCGGGTGTGAAGCCTGGTGGGGTGTGAGTCCTGGTCATTGAAAATTGCTACTCCTACTGGTTGGTTGGTTGGTTGGTTGCCTGTTCAGCAGGGAGGGGATCGGGGGGAACTAGCATGAACCTCTGCATGCGTTAAAGAAGCGGCTGGCGACTCCACGTGTATTGGAGGAGGCAAGTGGTAGTCTACACACCCTCCCCAGACCAACAGTAGGGCAATGCCTGCAACAACCAGGAAGGGAATTGGCATAATGACAGAATTGCGGGATGGTATAAAAAGATAGAAAAAGGTAAAAAATATATACAAATTTAATAATACAAATACAATTATAATAATAATGTGAATTCTACCATTGATTAGTTCTCTCCCTCAAGATGGAGCACTCAGTATTTAACTGAGCTGACTGTGTTGCCCACACCCAGCCCACTGTATTCTCTCTACCACTTCTCTATACTGTTCAGCACTGTTGACTCAATAATGATCATACCGCTAATTAAGATTAAGATTGAGACAACGGCATAATCATCCCCTGCTACAGTTAATGTTCTTCTTTTCAGCTTTCTAATTGTGAGTGGCAGAGTATTCAGTAGAATAGGAAACATGGTGAAGTACACTCGGTTACGGTTCCTTGCCTGGAACACAAACTCCCAACAGCTGTCACATGGATCTAGGCAGCATCTAAATGATCAGCGCTGAGTACGCATCACTGGTCACACACACATCGCATCGGAGATGACAGCGTTATACCAACAACTGCTGTGCTGAATTAGACAGAGAGATGATGAGATTATGACTGAGACATAAACTTGCAAAAATTTGTAAATTAAGTACAGTAACTTTTTCGTAATGTAAATTTCTCCGCCATTTTTCATCAGATTGCAACGCCGTTTTTTGCTAGATGTTCACATGTTAAGCCCTAGCCCTATTTTCTGAAAATACGCCTAAAAATAGTTACACAATATTTCTGACACTGGGAGTACATTCCCCGAGATCCATAGATGTCCATACCAATAACATGCAAATGGGCCTTGTAGAAGTGGACCAATCTTCCATTTACTGTACTTAGCTATGTATTTTTAGGCGTATTTTCAGAAAATAGGGCTAGGGCTTAAAAGGTTAAACATAGGCTAAAATAATTTCAACACGTTCCAATCGACCCACAGCTAATTGTTTCCAAAATGGCTAATTGAATTTCACTCTTTTTATTTAGCTCAGCTGTGTTCTCTGCATTCTCGCTTGGGACATCTCTCGTTACTTCAATGGGTTGAAGACGGCCACCTGGCGTGCGGGGGAGGGCCGACGGGAGCAACACTGGCCTACAGAGGGCCAGCACGGGGGAGGGCCGACGGGAGCAACACTGGCTTACAGAGGGCCAGCACGGGGGAGGGCCGACGGGAGCAACACTGGCTTACAGAGGGCCAGCACGGGGGAGGGCCGCCGGGAGCAACACTGGCTTACAGAGGGCCAGCACGGGGGAGGGCCGACGGGAGCAACACTGGCTTACAGAGGGCCAGCACGGGGGAGGGCCGACGGGAGCAACACTGGCTTACAGAGGGCCAGCACGGGGGAGGGCCGACGGGAGCAACACTGGCTTACAGAGGGCCAGCACGGGGGAGGGCCGACGGGAGCAACACTGGCTCACAGAGGGCCAGCACGGGGGAGGGCCGACGGGAGCAACACTGGCTCACAGAGGGCCAGCACGGGGGAGGGCCGACGGGAGCAACACTGGCTCACAGAGGGCCAGCACGGCGTGGACACGTTCGCTGGGAAGCCTCTCGCTCACTTAGGGCATGACACGTGAGAGAGAGAGCCTTTTCTCTCATTAATTCATTGATTAATCATCATCGTATCTCATTCATTTCACATTCATTTCTCATTGATCACTGGGGGAGAGATACAGCCAACGCGAGGCTCTTGCCCAGCTGCCGGGGAGAGAGACGTGTGCATGTTGGAGAGACAGCCAACGCGGTCAGCCAGTGAGCACAGACACAGTGGCATTAACCTCTTAACATGCATCCAGAAAAGCAGATTTATTTTTTTACTTGAACTTGAGGACTGCATACTTTTTTTGAAAAGCATATCTTTATACTTTATACTTATAGCACATGCATGAGCCTGGTCTCTTTTGAAAGATTCTGAAGTTTCTTACACTATAAAGAAAAATCGCTTTTAGTGCTAATGAAATAGAGTAACATAGGCTTGAACTTCATCATCATCATTTATTATTATTATAACTTGAGCTGTACTTGTACACGTTTTTCTGTAGTAGTTGCAATATCCAAAAAAAATTATATCCCAAGAAATTGGTATAAGCTGGAAAACACAGCGGGTCCATAGCCTGAAGTCTTATGTAGTACAGGTCCAATCGTCATATAAATCTGTTCATAAATGGGTGATTAAGAGCGATTTTGGTAAACTGTGTACAAAAAAAAGTTCCATTTCCTGGAACAGATGGACAGATCGATAGTTTTGTCCTCAGGAGGACGTTATTCTCCACAGTAGGCGGGTACATAACACAACAAGTAAGACAGAATTATACAATTTACAAGAACACTTAATTACAGGGGTCACACAGCAGAGACCAAAGACATGGGTTGACACTGTGTATATATACCACAGACTGGATTTCACACTTATGTAATTTAAAACTTGTATGGCTGTGGGAACAAAGCTCTTGCTAAAACGGGCCTTTCCGCACATCGGTAGTTTATACCAACCAAGGAAAGTTAAGTGCTGGTCAATTCCTTTTTCAAAAGAAAATATCATTCAGATCGTTTTGTTGTCCCAAAATTACAACGAGGGCGACAATTTAGACAGCAGGTGATCTCGAAAGAAAAAGAACTCCAAGAGAACAAGTGAGCGGCAGAAAGGATTTTAAGTCTATTAGATACCCCCCCCCCCGATACACCCCCCCCCGATACACCCCCCCCCCCCCCACCCCCCATTCAGCAGATGATGATAAACTGTATTTACTGGATAATTAAATTAGGATTATTACTCAACAAGCCCAAGCTGACAGTTATGTTGCATGCTATAGAGAGGTGACATAAAGAGGGCGACAGTGACTCAGGAGGTAGAGCGGTCGTCTGGCAATCCGGAGGTTCGATTCCCATTTTCACATGAACACACTAGACAAATATCAAGATGTATCCATCAGTGGACCAATTGCATGCTTTCGCAGAGCACAAGAAGCCTTCAGTCGACTCCTTCAGACATTAAGCACCCCCCACAGCCCAAATAATAATGATAATTATTTTTTATTTATTATTATTTTTTGTTTATTCAGGCGGGTAGTCGACTACCAGTCGACGATCGGCACATGTTGGCCAATCAAAGTCGACTATACAAATCCTTAGTCGGGGACAGGCCTAGAAATTTTACACAAGCTGCATTGTTACAAGCAGTGGTGAGCCCGTTTGCTGGGCAGCTGATCCCCTGTTATGGAAATAATTCCATCCAGCTTTCACAAATTGTTTGCGGCGATTAAAAATAGCAATAATCTCTACAGTGTGTGTGTGTGTGTGTACTGATAATTATAGACCTAGTCCTACCAAGTGGGTAGCCACGTTCTGTGCTGCTGCAAGCATGGAGGATATCAATGGTTTTTTTTTTTTACTCTTGAGGCTGCCTTGAATCTCTCTCCACACTCTGTGCCACACTGGAGAGAGAGGGGGACATAGTACCACTCCTGCCGGTTTGGGTGACCATGGCTACCCATGCCGAAGGTATCCGATGACTCCTCTGCTGAACCCCCCGACCCCTCCAAAGAGGAGGTACGACTCAGCTCACGTTCATGCCAGGGGGGGACCAGTGAGAGGCTGTTTGGTATTTGGAAGCACGGTTTCCTCATGCCTAGAGTATGGCCTGTGCACCAAACTGTCAACGGCGCGTTTACAACATGGGAGAGTATGCTGAGGTGCCGGCACCTGCGGTGGAAGACCAAGAGGAGGAAGAAACAGAGATGGATCCAGGTCTTCAAGTTCACAACGCCAGTGGAAATGCTGTACAAAGAGCCTTAATAGAGCAACATTTTATCTAGAGGTGGGTATACCAGCAACACATTTTATCTAGAGGTGTGTATAGCAGCTTCCCATTATCTAGAGGTGGGTATACCAGCATCACATTTTATCTAGAGGTGGGTATACCAGCATCACATATTATCTAGAGGTGGGTATACCAGCATCACATTTTATCTAGAGGTGGGTATACCAGCATCACATTTTATCTAGAGGTGTGTATACCAGCATCATATTTTATCTAGAGGTGTGTATACCAGCATCACATTTTATCTAGAGGTGTGTATACCAGCATCACATTTTATCTAGAGGTGTGTATACCAGCATCATATTTTATCTAGAGGTGGGTATACCAGCATCACATTTTATCTAGAGGTGTGTATACCAGCATCACATTTTATCTAGAGGTGTGTATACCAGCATCACATTTTATCTAGAGGTGTGTATACCAGCATCACATCTTATCTAGAGGTGTGTATACCAGCATCATATTTTATCTAGAGGTGGGTATACCAGCATCACATTTTATCTAGAGGTGGGTATACCAGCATCACATCTTATCTAGATGTGTGTATACCAGCATCACATTTTATCTAGAGGTGAGTATAACAGCATCACATTTTATCTAGAGGTGTGTATACCAGCATCACATTTTATCTAGAGGTGTGTATACCAGCTTCACATTTGATCTAGAGGTGTGTATACCAGCTGCACATTTGATCTAGAGGTGGGTATACCAGCAAACAAATTTATCTAGAGGTGTGTATACCAGCTTCCCATTATCTAGAGGTGAGTATACCAGCTACACGTTTTATCTAGATGTGTGTATACCAGAATCACATTTTATCTAGAGGTGAGTATACCAGAATCACATTTTATCTAGAGGTGAGTATAACAGAATCACATTTTATCTAGAGGTGTGTATACCAGAATCACATTTTATCGCAAGTCAGGGCAGTTTTCAAGCGTCTAGCGGCTCAGGGCTGCATTTTTTGCTGAACATATAATATACGGTTCGAAAGATCTATTTGTTGCCGTTCAAACGCCACCTCACTCGACCAAATCCGTGCCTCGGTTCTGCGCTGTGCATCAGATGACCACCCCGGACTCCAGATGCGCCAGAACTGCCAATCATCCGCTGATGGCGAAAATGATTGGTCAGCCTTGTAGCCAACGAGTGTAGGTTTCCAACGATACCCCACGTGTGGCGGTGCGAATAAGGGAACTAGGTGAAAGTTGATGAGCGAAAACCAGAAGTGAATCATACTTCAGAACACACGGCGGTGGATGAGGAAATGGATTTTGTCGTCGGTTTTACTCGGACGTCTCTCAAAGACCCATTTCTGAACGGGTTTTTATAAAATGTGGACCTGTACTACATAAGACTTCAGGCTATACAACCGCTGTGTTTTCCAGCTTACACCTCTATGCTGGAATTTTGGATGAATTCTACATTTGTGTTTAATAGAAGCCTAAATGACGTGATGAGTTTACCACTTAGTTAGTTAGTTAGTTAGTGCACGACTAACCATATGAATATAATAGAAAAGACACTCTAGAAGACAATTCTATTGGGACTAGTATGCGCAGAGTCAATGGTGAATGGTGAACGATTGGGACAGGTAGGGGAGTACTACACACAGAAAGGTATTCAGACAGATAACTTCTCCTTTGCTAGTGTGACTGAGGACACAGTTTTGAAAAAACTGAGGGTGCTCAATCCTAACAAGGAAACAGGACAGGACAAAATACCTGCTAGATTTCTTAGGGATGCAGCCGAGTCCATCGCCTCCGGCTTAACACACATTGTAAATCTATCCATCGGTCAAGGACAGTTTCCCTATGATCTCAAACAAGCCAGTCATTCCGCTTTACAAAAAAGGCAATAAACTAGACCCAGGGAACTATAGGCCTGTGTCGATTCTTAGTGCGGTATCCAAAGTCATAGAAAGGATCATTAATGATCAAATAAACTAATACCTCTCTACAAACAACCTGCTGTACGAGCTCCAGTCTGGATTTACAACATCACATTCCACAGACACATGTTTATTATATCTGACAGACCAAATTAGAACAGAGGTGGACAAAGGTCAATTCTGTGGGATGGCTTTAATACTTACAAAAAGCCTTCAACACCGTTAACCACGACATACTTTTATATAAACTGAAGGCTATGGGTTTTAACAGTATATCATTAAGGTGGATGGACTCTTATCTGAGAGGCAGGAAACAAGTAGTGGACATTAATGGGAGCATCTCCTCCTCACTTCAACAGACGTGCGGGGTGCCGCAAGGGAATATTTTAGGACCACTTTTGTTGCACTGTTCATATTTATGACACGGATGTCTAGCTACATACTTATTAGGTATGTTATTAATGTACTTTTGTTGAGTTGGACTGCAGGAACAAAGACGCACGTCTACACACGAACTTGGTGGGGCAGGGAGAGAGTTTATTGCACATGCGCAGAAGTGATATACACACATGTATGGATACCCGCAATGATCAAATGTGAGACTGTACATTACATTATGTTCAGCAACTTTTATTTATTTTATACGTCAATGACATGAAAACTGCATGTGATTGTAAATTGTTTTTATTTGCGGACGATGTTGCACTCATGGTCTCCCATCAGGACAAAAGAGAAGTTGAGAGGTCACTCAGTCTAGAGCTTGTAAGATCAGTCATTGGCTGGTCGAAAACAGGTTATCCCTCCACCTGGGTAAAACCGAAGCTATCCTTTTTGGCTCTGCCATACGACGAAGAGGTCTCCTGGGTTCAAAGTAGTGGTAGGAGATATAGAGGTTACAGCAAAGGAGGAAGTCACATACCTAGGATGTGTTTTGGACAACACCTTAGCAGGGGTGAGCATGGCACAAAAGGTGGTCACAAAGATCAATCAGAGAATAACATTTCTCAGTAGAGTGTCCACCTATATTAACAGGTCAGCCTTAGAAGTACTGGCAGGGGCCCTGATCCAATGTCATTATGACTACGCGTGCTCCTCCTGGTACACTGGCATCACAGTAGCACTGAAAGGTAGGCTACAGACAGCTCAGAACAAATTAGTTCGAATCATTTTAAAACTCCATCCCAGGACTCACCTTACACAGACACATTTTAACAGCCTCAAGTGGCTCAGGGTTGAGGAGAGGGTCTCTCAATTAAAACTCAACATGATACACAGGATACTCTGGAATACTGTCCCTCAGTATCCAGGGGTAGTCCAACAGACATCGTCCCAGTGAGATGTAATAGAAAAATAGGCCAAAACTCATTCCTGTATTCAGCAGCAGTACTATGGAATAGCCTACCAATGGAGTTGAAGTCCATAAGCCCCTTCTCCACTTTTAAATCAGTTATAAAGAGGTGGATTATAAGTAGCAGAAGCTGGGAGTAGTGACCAAAGGGTTTCTAATATGTGTATTTCTTTTTATTCTTTTATTGTCTATAAAAAGGAATATTATTGTATGCATGCATGTATTATTGGTATTGCACAGTTGAACAATTTTATTGTAAGTTGTATGCAATATATCGCCCCCCCTACCCCCTCCATGTTTTCACCCATGCGTATCCACAGACTCTGACCATGGTTTGTTTTTCTTGTTTTTCTTTTTTTCTTTTTATACCACACATCCTGACATACAGACACTACAAACACCCACGTCCACACACCAGTACATAAATCCACTGACACCAACGATGAATGGAAACAAACCTATGGCTTTATTGTGTTTATTTTTAATCCTATTGGTAAATGGTGATATGTATACCTGTTCATCTTGTGTTCAAATGTATATGTGTTATTCCATTCTAAATCAATAAACTATTCTATCTATCTATAACGACGCATTCACGTTCACGGAAATCCCCGTCACTATGGTCCACTGGATCAGGAGGGGCTCCTCCGCCAGTGTGAGAAAGCATCCTCTTTGTTTTTGCTTTAACCCCCCAGTCACCCTTGTCACAATTCTCGGAAAATAGCCTTTTTTCACGTGTGTGTGTGGATAGCGTTGGCTATATTTTATGTATATGCCAGGAAAGTAGCTCAGTCTCACATCTTTGACTCACATTCCAATAATCCATGTGTATTGGAATGTTTATAGGTAACCCTAACCCTAACCCTAACCCCCTAACCTTAACCCTAACCCTAATTAAAAAAATTGTTAAAATCCTGAAAATGAATAAATATTCGATATGTATGGTGAGAACTGAAGTTATTAATGATATTCATGAAAAGAAATCGCAACAATACATGAAAAAGATATGTTTTACTGAGATCGCAGTTTTCGGCAAAGGGCTAAAGGTGTGATTTTTTTAAAGGTTGACTCGAGGGTTAAAAAAATGTCCAGGTGGCAAACAGCTGCTTGGTGTCACATCTCTCCAGTCTCCTCCACTCCTGCAGACCCATTGACGTCTGCACCTTTTAGCCATGGATCATCCATAGTCTTTTAATCCTCTATTAATGCTTGTATCGGCCCATTAACTCAAAGCAATAAATGCTTCTCAAATGATGTGGAGTTTGAGCCCCTCTTGAACATGTCTTGACATGGATATGTTGTAGGCTTGTAGTCAGCTAGCTAGCAAATGGATAAATCCAACAAACCTTTTCAAACGTATGCTCAAGTGTCACTGTCTTGATTTGCTCATGTTTTTGGTTAGAATAGATTAAAACTTTTATAAAAACTGAAAAATAAACTCAATCAAATATCCTCAAATTGTTACAGCCTGTATAATTCAATATGGCAGTATAATAATAACAATATAAATAATAATGAATCCATGAATTAATCATACATTTAAGTAGATAGATATAGACAGACAGACAGACAGACAGACAGACAGACAGACAGACAGACAGACAGACAGACAGACAGACAGACAGACAGACAGACAGACAGACAGACAGACAGACAGACAGACAGACAGACAGACAGACAGACAGACAGACAGACAGACAGACAGACAGACAGACAGACAGACAGACAGACAGACACAAAAAACCAACTCAACATACAACTCTCAGACTGCCAAAACAAATCTCGATTTATCATAGATGTAAGTACTAATCTAAAGTTTGTTAATGAAAGTTTAAAACTAAATTGAGCAACAATTTAAATTAGAATTAAAACATGGATCAACAAATGTTAGATTAGCCCTAAAGGAATCATTATTGGTGCAACCCACCCTATGAATCCTTGGACACATACATCTATAATCTGCTGACTTGGAATAAGTGAACTTGTTCACTGTCAACCTGAGAGCTTTGACATCAGCTCGAACTAGGGAGGTGTACACTGCTTACAGAAGGGGCTGCAAATTAACCCAGTTGTTGAGATATGACAAGAGCTTTATGCATCATAAGCATATTATACTATAAGGAGCTCAGTGGACCTTGTGAAGACAAGACTGTTGAATGCCAACTCAAAAGCCTGACCTACGAGGGCAACATGAAGAAACATCTTGTGCTCTGGGTCAACTGGCACATGTAAATAGGCATCCTTCTTTAGGTCCAAGGATGTGAACCATTTACCTACGGTGAAAGTCTGAAGAATGTCGACTGTTCTCAACATGCGGTACATTGTCAAGGAAGCGTTGACACGCTTTAGGTCCAGAACAGGACGGAAAGTCTTCTTTAGGACCGTGAAACATATTGAGTAGAAGCCCTTTTTCTGTGCCAGTGGATCTACCCTGGTGACAGTCTCTTTCCCCCAGCAGGAAATACATGTCCTGTAATAGAACTTGCACTTTCACTGGGTCTTAGTCTGATCATGACGACCGTTGAGGGAGGTAGGAGCCAGCATCTGAACTGCAGTTCTGTAACCTTGTGGGGGTATTGTTCTCAGAACCCATGCCTCTTGTGAATGGGCAGCCAAGTTGGCCCAGATGCTGCTGCTGGGAGAATCTAACCGAACCGCTGGACCCTGGTGCCTCAGCTCCTGGCCAGAGGCTTGTTGTTGGGAGGCCTGCTCCCCTGCTGGGCCTGGCATAGCTGTGGGTGTGTTTCCCGTCCCAGCTGCTGCCACACACTGGGAGGAGTGTGGCCTGGTTGGAATGCCACGGTGGAGCTGGTGAACAAACATGGGAGAGATGGACAGGGGTTCCCACCTACTGGGTCTCCTACGGTCGCTCTCCAGCAGGGCGCCCTGGCTGCACTCACTCTATGGGGTCGAGGCAGGGGTGTAAAGTACTTGAGTAATTGTACTTCGTCAATACTTAAGTACTGTTTTTGGGGATTTGTACTTTACTCAAGTATTATTAGGTTTGTATACTTGTAATTTTACTCAATTACATTTCAGAGAAAAAAAACATACTTTTTACTCCTTACATTTAAAATCCAGACCTACAAAGCACAAAGTACAAATCTCGCAGGTCCAACCATTTTAATTAGTATATTTGTTTCTCTGGCCGAACTAACATTAACGTTATTAAGTTAATCCTGCGGCCGCACTTTATTTAAAAACAACCAATCAAATCCCCATCAATGGAAGATGAACCCGCCCAGACCCATGCTGATTGGTCCTTGTGCAAGACTAGAAGGCGGGGATCTTTGATTAAACACCTGCTATCAGGAGAATAGACAGTCAGAGTGACGAGCTACAGCAGATGGCCATGAAGATCACGAAGAGGAACATTGCATTGCCCCGGAATAAAAACAAGTTTTTACTTAAACTTTTTAGTTAAGTACATTTAAAAGTAGAAACTTTTTAACTTTTACTCAAGTGTGTTTTTAGCCAGATGCTCTGACTTTTACTAGAGTACGATTTTGAGACGGTACCCATACTTTCACTTAAGTATCATTTCTGGGTACTTTTTACACCCCTGGGTAGAGTGGCTTGTTTGATGCCTCCGAGTCTGGAACTGAGCCGGCCATACCTGGGCAGCGGGTCACACAACAAGAAGAGACCTCAGTCTGCTGCATTCCCTTGTTGTCAGGCCAAAGGCATTGAGTGCGGTTCCATTAATGCAGCTGATCTCTTCTCCGTTGTGCTCAGGTTACATGAACTTGGACGAGTTAAGAGCACAGAGAGAGGGAATCGCCAAAATACATGTACGTGCTGCTCTGCTCGGTGGTATCGTTACACCTGCATGAGAAGATCACAAGTGACACGGCACAGTGGGCCTCATCTGGAGAGAGGGAACGAGAGACGCTGCATTGGTCTACCGTCTGGACTGTGGTCGCCCACATTCCGCGTGGCAGCAAAGGTTCTGCCTCGTTGCCACGCTGAGATGACGCACGCAGATCCTCCCAGGAGTGCTTGAGTTCTTGGAAGAACCGCGAGTGAGGGAGGTACAGTGCTTCAAAGGGTGGAGCGGCCGGTGCTCTGCGGAATAACGGTTTTATTGTTTTATTGTGGATCCCCATTAGTCGACTCTACACCAAGGTGACACTACTCTTCCTGGGGTCCAAACATTTAAAATACAAACACACTTTTTTTTTTAAATCAAAATATAAAACCACAAACATTGAAGTGCTCACAAGAAAACACCACAACAAACAAAACAAGTGAATCAAAGATCACTCAATATTCATAAGTCAGATATCACAATTCTCCAACCATAGAATACATATTCCATAATCAGTCCATAAGAACAAAACAGATACAATCGTTTATGATTTTAACTCATAATATAGCATAACTTGTCTTAAGTCACTGATCACCTTTATATTTCCATACTAATTTCCATAATAAGTCAATGACCAAAATGTATCTTGTTATTCCTGAGCGCAAAAAAAACATAAATTTGTTCCTTACCATAGTTATATTTCTCTGTATACTATTCCAATAAGCAACTGCTATATTTACATTTACATTTAGTCATTTAGCTGACGCTTTTATCCAAAACGACGTACAAGTTGGACACCGAAGCCTTGATCCAGCTTGATGCAGGCAGGCCGAGAAGACCTTACTGGCTCTCACGATTATGTACTATGGTTACTATGTCTATAATACTACCTATAGGGAGGTGGAGTGGTTACGTCATTGCTGTTTCCCGCGCGGTCCACCCCTCTTGAAATCGCAATGTATTTCCAATGGACCCATTTCTAAATCGTCTCGTTTAAAACAAATAAAGCATGAACATTGGCACGGTGTACCTTTCTGTGTGTATTCATCCACAATCTATAGCTCAACATGAAGACATTTGCAATTGATTCGTAAAAGTAGTCAAATAACAACGTTTATGTTTTCGTTCACTGTGGAACTACGCGATGGCCGTGACGTGTATTAGGCGGCAGCACTGAACGACAGGCACTGGTACTGTAAGTGTATTATTTCAACCAAAAATGCCTAAACAATAATGTTAGTGATATAGAAGGGAACTCATTTTATGCAAAAAATGGAAGCTTGCCAATGTTCATGAGGCAGAATTATTACAATAGCCAATAATACATTTTCCCAATGATAAATCCCTATACGGGTGGACCGTGCGGGAAACTAAAGGGACGTCAGACTACACCACCATATTATGGTAATATATACTACTGTTCACGCACAGTTCACCACTGCTAGACGAACAATACCACTTACCCTTAGCCACCAGAGGTGTACCCCCGCCTGCTGAGTTGTTGTACACAATTTGTAAGTCGCTTTGGATAAAAGCATCAGCTAAATGACTGAATGTAAATGTTCAATGGGAGCTTCCTCGTGGTCTAAGAACATGCTGTTCGAAGGCCAGTGTAGAGATGGCATCATCAATCTCATCGTCAGATTCCTATGAATCACTGAAGTGAACTAAATTACACCACTGGTACATCCCCAATCTGTTTCCGTACTGTGGACATGTACAGCTGTAATCTGGAGAATAGATCCAGCTAAGCAATTAACCCATGGAGGACAACACAAGCTTAGTGATGGGAAAAGATTAAAGAGGCTGATTGTAGGCTGCCATGGGGTAATATACCAATAGGGGACTTTGTTGTTATTTGTATTTATTCTCAACCTGCACAGAGGGATAAAGCCCAAAATGAGCCACCTTGAATTATCTGTAATTATGTATCATATTAGCATTGTTATTATATTAGCAGTGTTGTTAGCTCAAGCATTTTCCTCATTTTCCTCTCAGTGAAGCAATTCGAAAAGAATCCATGTTTTGATCAAAATAATTCATGATTTTAACTTTTGCAGTTAACTTTTGCAGTTAAAATTATAAAGTGTTTCATGTAGTCACATTTGAAGTTTTAATTGGTCTCCGGGGGTCCTCTCCCCAATTTATGGCATTAAATCCCACTCTACTTGTATATCGTTCCATGTGCATTATGGAGTTTCTTTGTTTGTAATTGTAAATTGCTGCCAATCTAGTCCATCTATTGCCATACGAATCTATTTAGGATTATGGCCGAGGAGGTCAAGAGCACAGTGTAGGGGGAGTTGGTCCTGGGGGGTCCGGCGGTCTTTTGTGGTGTTTGTGATGTTTTTAATGTGTGCGTGCGTGCGTGCGTGCGTGCGTGCGTGCGTGCGTGCGATATATAGAGAGAGGGGGGTGAGAGAGATGAGGAAGGGGCAAGAGAGAAAGAGAGCTGGGAGAGTGTGTGTGTGTGTGTGTGTGTGTGTGTGTGTGTGTGTGTGTGTGTGTGTGTGTGTGTGTGTGTGTGTGTGTGTGTGTGTGTGTGTGTGTGTGTGTGTGAGAGAGAGAGGGGGGGGGTGAGTCCTCAGCCCTTGTGTGGGTGAATGTAACAAGTTCTTAACGTTTTCTTTCCCCTATTATTTCATGCACACTTTATTCATTGTTTTAAATTATTATTTTCTTTTAAGTTATTTTGTGCATCACTCTGTTTTGAATTCGATGCAAATTTGCAATGCATGAGGGTCATCCTTTTGTGTTAAATGGCTGCATAAAGCAAGCATTTGTTGACTCATGTTGATAAGAGTATTAAAACTTGGAACTTGAAAAAGATCCATTTAAGGTAGATACATTTTTTTTTAAATGCGATTAATTTGCATCTCCTCTCCTTCACCGATTTCTCTATTCCTCTCTGCCGTCTAACTGACTGCAATCACTCCACTCTCTTTCTCTCAATGATTCCAAATCGTTCAGCACCATATTCATGAATAATGTCTCCCATCTTCTAATTCATTAATCAAATTGATTTACCACTGTTCCTTTAAGCCCATCTATCACCATTATCAAATCCCTATTAACCGTCTCCCATTTCTTCCATTTAACTCTAGCTTTTTTGTATTATCTCTGACTGTCAGGCTGGCCTCAGTACCATCTACATCCTCCTACAGCTCTTCTCTCTGGCCTCAGTACCATCTACATCCTCCTACAGCTCTTCTCTCTGGCCTCAGTACCATCTACATCCTCCTACAGCACTTCTCTCTGGCCTCAGTACCATCTACATCCTCCTACAGTTCTTCTCTCTGACTGGCAGGCTGGTCTCAGTACCATCTGCTTCCTCCTACAGCTATTCTCTCTGGCCTCAGTACCATCTGCATCCCCTTCTACAGTGCTTTCCCCCTCCTCCCCCTCCTCCACCTCCTCCTCCTCCTCAGTGATGGGGTTATAGTGATATCCTGTGAACTGTGGTTTTTGCTGGACTTCAACGGACTGACTTGACTGACTTCTCAATAAGTAGGCCTACTGATCAATGTGGCAAACCTGCACTCCCTCTACCAAGCTCTTATTCCTTATCTCCCTCTACCAAGCACTTCTTCCTTCTATCCCTCTACCAAGCACTTCGTCCTTCACTCCCTCTAACAAGATCTTCTTCCTTCACTCCCTCTACCAAGCACTTCGTCCTTCCTTCACTCCCTCTACCAAGCACTTCTTCCTTCCTGCACTCCCTCTACCAAGCACTTCTTCCTTCCTTCACTCCCTCTACCGATCACTTCTTCCTTCACTCCCTCTACCGAGCACTTCTTCCTTCACTCCCTCTATCAAGCACTTCTTCCTTCCTTCACTCCCTCTACCGAGCACTTCTTCCTTCACTCCCTCTACCAAGCACTTCTTCCTTCCTTCACTCCCTCTACCAAGCTCTTCTTCCTTCCTTCCTTCCTTCACTCCCTCTACCAATATCTTCTTCCTTCACTCCCTCTACCAAGCTCTTCTTCCTTCCTTCACTCCCTCTACAAGCTCTTCTTCCTTCCTTCACTCCCTCTACCAAGCACTTCTTCCTTCCTTCACTCCCTCTACCAAGATCTTCTTCCTTCACTCCCTCTACCAAGCTCTTCTTCCTTCCTTCACTCCCTCTACCAAGCTCTTCTTCCTTCCTTCACTCCCTCTACCAAGCTCTTCTTCCTTCCTTCACTCCCTCTACCAAGCACTTCTTCCTTCCTTCCTTCACTCCCTCTACCAATATCTTCTTCATTCACTCCCTCTACCAAGCTCTTCTTCCTTCCTTCACTCCCTCTACCAAGCACTTCTTCCTTCCTTCACTCCCTCTACCAAGATCTTCCTCCTTCACTCCCTCTACCAAGCTCTTCCTCCTTCACTCCCTCTACCAAGCTCTTCTTCCTTCCTTCACTCCCTCTACCAAGCTCTTCTTCCTTCCTTCACTCCCTCTACCAAGCTCTTCTTCCTTCCTTCACTCCCTCTACCAAGCTATTCTTCCTTCCTTCACTCCCTCTACCAAGCACTTCTTCCTGCCCTCGCTCTACAAGCACTTCTTCCTTCCTTCACTCCCTCTACCAAGCACTTCTTCCTTCCTTCACTCCCTCTACAAGCACTTCTTCCTTCACTCCCTCTACAAGCACTTCTTCCTTCATTAACTCCCGCTACAAGCACTTCTTCCTTCCTTCACTCCCTCTACAAGCACTTCTTCCTTCCTTCACTCCCTCTACAAGCACTTCTTCCTTCCTTCACTCCCTCTACCAAGCACTTCTTCCTTCACTCCCTCTACAAGCACTTCTTCCTTCACTCCCTCTACAAGATCTTCTTCCTTCCTTCACTCCCTCTACAAGCACTTCTTCCTTCCTTCACTCCCTCTACAAGCACTTCTTCCTTCCTTCACTCCCTCTACCAAGCACTTCTTCCTGCACTCCCTCTACCAAGCACTTCTTCCTGCACTCCCTCTACCAAGCACTTCTTCCTGCACTCCCTCTACCAAGCACTTCTTCCTTCCCTGATGTATTCTGAGGCCTTTTACTGTTGTTATTTTCTGCCCGCCACAAGGACAAGAACATACTCATACTCTCCATATGAATCCATAAGCATGATTAGTTCTCCTGGAGCCATTATAATCATCAAGATTTCTCCAAAAATATAAAGAGAGAAAGACCATTCCGCTGTGATTGAGTTACATTGAACTAGTGAGGCACCACACAGAGAATTGTCAATTTATAAGCCGTCTCTGTTATTAGTCATCATTCATGATTGTAGGGACGTTTTAAAAAAGGGGATGGGTGGAGATACTATACAGCCCATTACTAAGAGTGCGGTTGACAAGTTGGCTTTGTTCTCCGCTAGCTTGTTATGATCGCAATGCTTCTACTACAAACCACAAGGCTGTATTTATCACCTGAGTTTGGCGATAAGTGTTTAACACATTGGGCGCCATGGGTTATATCCATCAATATAGCCAGTCTGCCACCGTTGAAAGCCTATGGAGATGTTTACCTTCTTTGCAGGGCTATAACTTTTTAAATTTGATTGCTATATTGACATTACTATGGCCCATTCAACATCGATTATCTATCGTTCAGGATGTGGGAACTTTATATTTTTTCATTTATACATTGTTGTGTTACTAGCGTCGATAATATAAGTATGTTTTTAATCTGTTCTGCTGTAATTCCAAAAAACAGTAGTTATAGGCCCTGAAGCATTATATAGATTATCGATTGGCGTTTCTTTCCTATACACGCTATATTAAAAAATTTAAATGTATATGATCGGTATACATTATGCTATGCTTCATCATGCGGAGAGAGAGATAGAAAGATAGAGAGAGAGAGAGAGAGAGAGAGAGAGAGAGAGAGAGAGAGAGAGAGAGAGAGAGAGAGAGAGAGAGAGAGAGAGAGAGAGAGAGAGAGAGAGAGAATAACAGAGAAAGATAAACTTACACAGAGACAGGAAGTGGGTGTGGAAGATGATACCCAGACAGGGACAGAATGACAGCTTATTCTCAGGTGAGAAACTGTAGTGGAAAATGTACTATTATATCATAATTCATGATGATGAAGTTCCACATTACTGTGACAAAATGGGGTTAGGTGAGGACCTAAACTGTCTAAACTGAGCAAGATTCCAAGGCCACCGTCACAACAGGATGATAACGGGCTAAGCAGGTCAGGATAGCATAACCTAGAATGTGGGAGTCAGGTCACCAAGACCTATAGTCAAGGTTGAGGATGGGGGGAGTGAAGAAGCCCATAATCTTTGTCCTCTGACATAATATCGAATGATTCTGGAGTTAAACGTGTCATCCTGGTCATTTGATCAGACTGGTCCTTTTTCTGAAACGTCACAAAAAAGGGAGTAGGGACCGCACTCAAGGAATATCGTTATTTTATTTTAATATGCACGATTTATATACGCACAAAACGTTTTCGACCGTCCGGCCTTCATCAGTGTGTAATGAATAGTTGCAACAAACAAGCCTTATCTAGGCTGTGATCGACAACATGCAGGTGGAAACAATGAGTAATTAGCAACAGGCTAGGTTGACATCATGACAGGTGGAAATAATCAGTAATTAGCAGGGCTAGATTGACAGGTAGATATTTCATCACAGTGACCATGAATGCGTACTGGCTATACACATGAAACAATATACACATATTACAATATAACATTTAAAAGTCTGTATGGAAAACAATTGTAGTACATTGGGGGTATCAGGTTGTTTAGACCGTTCATAAATCAGTGCACTAGTCATTGTGAAACGTCAGACACATTTCTATCTGGGAGCCGCGCGGTAACCTAAAACTTCCTTTTCTCCATGTGACTCCATGTGACATGTGACTTTTTTCTACAGCTCAATCAGTCAAAGTGTGAAATCCTCCTTTTCTGCCCTCCGAACCAAACCAGTGTCATTGCCAGCAGCCTGGGTAACCTGTCTCCCCTAGTCAAGCCCTTTGTGAAAAACCTGGGCGTGCTCTTTGACCCCGAGTTTTCCTTCAATAGGCAGGTAAACTTGGTGGTGAAGGGGTGCTTTTTCCATCTCCAGTCCATAGCCAGGATCAAGGCCATTCTCTCCCCCTCAGACCTGGAAAGAGTAATTCATGCCTTCATATCCTCACGCTTAGACTACTGTAACTCCCTGTACCTGGGGCTAAATAAATCCACCATAGCCCGTCTACAACTCCCCCAAAACGCTGCCACTAGACTGCTCACAGGTACCCGGAAGAGAGCTCACATCACCCCTGTACTTGCCTCTCTCCACTGGCTCCCGGTGCGCTTTAGAATAGACTTCAAGGTCCTTTTATTGGTTTACAAAGCCCTAAATGGTAAGGCCCCTGCTTACCTAGCAGACCTCCTCACCCCCTATACCAACGCCAGGGCCCTCAGATCGGCTGATAAGGGTCTCCTAACCACCCGTAGGTCTAACTTCAAGTCTAGGGGGGGACGTGCTTTTGCGGTCGCAGCCCCTGACCTCTGGAACAGCATCCCCATGTCCATTAAATCTGCCCCCTCCATCGAGTCTTTTAAATCAAAACTCAAAACCCACCTATATCGCCTGGCCTTCCCTGACTTTGTTGTTGTTCTGTTTTTCCTTTGTCTATCCGTTGATTTTATTTAATTTTTCTGTTTATTTTATACTTTTCTTTGTTCTTAGCTTAGCTATGTGAAGCACTTTGGTTGACAAGCGTCATGTTTAAACGTGCTATATAAATACATTTGATTGATTGATTGATTGATTGATTGATTGACTCACTATTACTTGAATAAAGTAACCCTTAATCAATCAAAGTCCAGACTCCTCTCGACTTTCCTTAAGATCCCATCCACAACAAAACGCTAAAACCTTGCTTTGTGCTTTCTCCAGTGTATTGATTTGATTTGATTTGATTTATGGATTAAAACACACAACAAAGATCCAAGGGATAACATGAGAAAGAGTAAGACCCTTATTTCAGTCATGGTCCCAGGGCTGTTAGGCCACAACAAAAAAACACGACAATGACACAAAACACATACATTTAAAGCATTAGAAGTCTAACCTATAGCAAACATTTTATATCACACAATAACTAAAAACTGATTGGAAAGACATTCAAAGTATAGGGGGCTATTCCTCTATTCTGTCCATGAGCCACTTCCTGACGCTTCTCTTGAAGCTGTGGAGGCTCGAGCTCTGCTTGATGGGGATAGGCAGCTTGTTCCAATCCTGGGCTCCTAAGAAAGTAAGGGATCACTGGCCCAGTTTGGAACGGAAAGAAGCAGGCTTCAGGTTTGCTATGCTTGCTCTAGTTCTGTGGTTGTGGGATTCACTGACCGGGGTGAAGCAATTCTTAATTCTGGAGGTATCTAGCGGACCTTTGGTTGATAATATTGTGCACTAGGTTGAATCTGAGCTGAGTAACTCTGGCCTCCACAGGAAGCCAAATATTCCTTGTGTGTGTTTTCATGACAAAACGCAGTTTGGAGACCAGACAAACTATGTAGCTTGAGGACTACTTATGGAGCTAGCTACTAGCCTAACTAATCTAAAATCCTGCAGCTAGCCCACAATCGGAGAATAATGGTTTGCTAAGCTAAGTTTAAATTTGAGTCAGGGTTTAAATGGTGTTGGCTAGTTGCTGAAAATGTATCATAGCATAGTCTTGTGAAAGCTGCGTCACTAGCAGATAATAGAGGCTCTTAAAGTTATTTGTAAAGAATAACCACTAAACTGCTACTGACTGACTCAAAATAAGAGGAGCTGATAAGAAAATGAATAAAATAATAAAAACAGACTCTCAATATAGAGGTATTATAGAAAAACTGAAATAAGCTACAAAGGCATACGTTGATACAGGTAAGTAATGAGTAACTAGCCACTATTAGATTGTATTGCAATATTGTTATTTTTAAGTTGTTTAGTGTAAGTTATGATAGTGAGGTTCTGATATGATTTGATTAATAGATCTGCATTATTTTATCCCACTTTATGCTTTGCTCTTGCTGCTTGTTTTAGACAGATTTTATGTCTCGTTTCTTACTTATGTAAAGCACTTTGAACTGCAATCCCCTGTATGAAAGGTGCTATACAAATAAAGTTAGATTCATAAATAAAGTTTGATTAATAACCATTGTACATCATTTTGTATTTGCTTTTAGTCTGCTTTTCATGTTCCTTGTTTCTTGCTTTTATATCATGCTGTTACGTGTGGGGTTTGTCTGTACCCTGATCAGGTGTTCCCAGTGTGTGATGTGTTATGTCTAGTTGTAGTTCCCTGTCCTGGTCTGTAGTTCTTATCGTTTCCCTCCCAGGTGTGTCCATTTGCAATCAACCCAGGTGTGTCTTGTCTCGTCGTCCCCTAGTGTATAACTGTTCTGTTCTCCCCTGTGTGAGGTGCTGATCCTGTTGGTACAGTTCTGTGTTTCGTTTGTCATTATTTTATGTTACTTTTTTATTACAAAACCATGGTAAATATAATTAAATATCTTGTGTTGGTTGCTTTGGCTACCGTCTCCTCATTATGTTACATTGACAAGACAGCAAGCACTCCTTAAGTCAATGGTAACGTAAATCATGCTGTGATTACTTGTTTTTATCTTTGTGTTCCCTATCTCTTTTAGTTGTATACTCAACATCACTGTAAACGAGGGGACACTCCAGTGTCCCTTGAGTTTAAATAAAGGTTGACTGAATCTCTGCCCGCCCAGGCAATCACCCATTTCAAAAGCTTTGATCTGGGAGACCACACAGGTCTCCAAAGACCAAGCCCGCTTGTCACATCAACAGCTGCTTCCCAAGGCCTGTCACCTGAACCAGGATGCCCAGGTCGGAGCCCCCGCATCAGGGGTTCCTTCATTCGAGACCAGCGGGTTGTGAGCGTACTCCACTCCACTCTCTCTGGCTGAGAACCGTATTTCTTTTGTTGTGGAAATTGTGGGATAAAAACCTGTGGGCCTAAGCCCAATTTGTTATATTAAAATACTCTTGTTTGTACCAAAAATAACAAAGTACTAATATTCATGTATATAAAGGAAATACTCAGACAAAGGTATCGAGAGTCCAATATGAATTTGAGTTTACTAAAAATTCTAAAGATTCAATACAGATTATACCCAAACTGGTCCGGACCAAAAATTGCAATCAACATGTGAACATACAATCATACATTTGAACAAGATCATATTTCTATGATAGGTGTATCTGTCTACGTAGACTGAAATAGCAGTCTACATAGCTGCTATCGTTCTACCAGTCGGTTGTAGCCAGCGTCCTCTTTTTTGCTGTGGTGTGCTGGGGGGGCGACATCAACTCGAGGGACTCCAGCAAGCTGAACAAGCTGGTGAAGAAGGCTAGCTCAGTAGTGGGTGGTGAGCTGGATAACCTAGAGGTGGTGGCTATTCTACTGTCTATCTACTGTCTATCCGTCAGTAGTAGTCAAATATATTATACAGATGAAGCCCTTCAGATTCAGTACCCTACTGATGCACTTCTGCCACTCTTCTACCACTTTAGAACTAGCACTCAGGTGTTAATTTCCGGGGGCTGGTGGCTGGGTCTAAACATGAACAAAGGGAGGGTACTTAACTTAAGTGCTTCCCCAGGGAGGGGGTCGGGGGCTACTGCCCTCAGACCCCCAAGATAATTTTTATATGGGCAGTCTGACTTGGGGTACTGACCATAATATTAGTGTTGCAATGCATGATAAGTAAACAGTGAAAAAAGCTAAGAAATCGGATGGGGCTGGGACATTTGGGACGAATACAAATTTAAGATGAAAATCTCCCCAGCCTGTGGGAGGCAGTGGAGGTGTGAAATATGGCCCGGTCAAGAACAATAGGAGTCACAACATCTGTTTGGAGTGGAGTGGTGGAGTAGTGGTAGAGGAGCAGTAGAGGTTTGATTTTTCAGGGCTGTATCTGTACCACACAATTATCTGCATAGTCGGACATCAGGAGAAGACCGCACAGGCACAGTAGCAGCATCGTATTGTAAGAGACCCCCCGCATGACCCCCCGCATTTCACTGTATGCTTGTATGCCGTGACAAATAAAACTCTTGACTTGACTTGACTTAGAGAGTAGAGACACACCCACCAAGCCCTCGTTAGAGACACACCCCCTCGTTAGAGACACACCCACCATCCCCTCGTTAGAGACACACCCACTGTCCCCTCGTTAGAGACACACACCCTCATTAGAGACACACCCCCTCATTAGAGACACACCCACCATCCCCTTGTTAGAGACACACCCAACACCCCCTCATTAGAGACACACCCACTGTCCCCTTGTTAGAGACACACCCAACAACTCCTCGCCACCACAACGGAACTAATAAACCTCATTACTGTTACTGCACTTTTTTCCAAAAATTTACAGACCACTATTTCAATCAATCAATCAATCAATCATCACATTTATTTGTATAGCACATTTAAACATGACACTTTTCCAAACACCAAAGTGCTTCAAAGTGAGTCGCGTAGCAAAAAAATTTAAATAAATAAAGTACGCGTAGCAAAAAAATTTAAATAAATAAAGTACTCCTAAAGTATAAATAAACAGAAAATATAAACAACCAACAGACAGACAAAGAAACAGAACAACACGTCAAAACAAACAAGGCAAGAGTGAGAGTGAGTCAGGGAAGACCAAGGAGTATAGATGTGTTTTGAGTTTAGATTTAAAAGACTCGATGGAGGGGGCAGATTTGATGGACGTGGGGATGCTGTTCCAGAGGTCAGACTATTTATTATTATATTATTATATATAATTATCTACACAGTATTAGTACATGCTCTTGCGGCATGGATTCCTGTACTTTAGCCTACATTGTCTATACAGTACAACCTACACCACTTCAGGCTTGCATACCTTACAATTAAGTAATTATTAGCCTTATTCACATCAGCGCCGTATTGAACCGCTAGGCCGTTGAAGTGGGAACACCGACGTTGAGACCACCGCGCGTTCCGTTCAAAAATAGCTCTTCTAGCAACGAGTGGACATCATTTATGTGTCTGTTCATGTATTTGATTTAGGTGGTGTTATATACAGTACTTTATGAATGCATTTCAATGAGCAGATGACTCGTTGACTTGCATATATTTCAAAACACGAAAACTATTGCGGTATAGATAACTACTGGCATAAGATAAGATGGTTCTTTATTGTCTGTTGAAATGTGTCAGAACGCACAATACTGCGTTATAAAAAAGAAAAACACAAGACAACCATGTTACAGCAGAGACAGACATACAGACAAGACATCAGAGAGACAACCATGTGTTACAGCAGAGACAGACATACAGACAAGACATCAGAGAGACAACCATTGTACAGCAGAGACAGACATACAGACAAGACATCAGAGAGACAACCATGTTACAGCAGAGACAGACATACAGACAAGACATCAGAGAGACAACCATGTTACAGCAGAGACAGACATACAGACAAGACATCAGAGAGACAACCATGTTACAGCAGAGACAGATATACAGACAAGACATCGGAGAGACAACCATGTTACAGCAGAGACAGATATACAGACAAGACATCAGAGAGACAACCATGTTACAGCAGAGACAGACATACAGACAAGACATCAGAGAGACAACCATGTTACAGCAGAGACAGATATACAGACAAGACATCAGAGAGACAACCATGTTACAGCAGAGACAGACATACAGACAAGACATCAGAGAGACAACCATGTTACAGCAGAGACAGACATACAGACAAGACATCAGAGAGACAACCATGTGTTACAGCAGAGACAGACATACAGACAAGACATCAGAGAGACAACCATGTTACAGCAGAGACAGACATACAGACAAGACATCAGAGAAACAATGTAATTAACCCCTTCCTTCCCTCCCAACCAACGTTATCCATTTGACGTGGCACAGTCCCATAAGTGCAAGGTTATCTTATCTCGTATTGCACGGCCCTGTACACGGCATACGAGACTAAATAGTTTATTAAATATCGTTGACCACAACTGAGGACACAAAAATGTAATTTACAAAAACCAGGACGAAATTTCTCTTCATGTATGTTGATATTGTTGACTAAAACAAGACGAGACAAAATAATTATAACTTTTCTTAATGCCATCGTCCCGAGTTGAGCAGTGTGACGGGGAGCAGTTACAGTGGGTGACAATATTGTCACAAGGAAAGATGAAATTACCTACCTGGGTTCCATCCTAGAGGCTAATCTCTCCTGTGACAAAATGGCATCCAATGTAATAAAAAAAGTCAACCAACGAACTCGATTCTTGTACCGGATCTCCTCTCTGGTAAACAAGAATACCCTGAAGACTCTGGCAGGAGCACTCATTCAGGGGTACTACGACTATGCTTGCACCTCATGGTACCAAAGCACCTCAAAGGCGCTAAAAACAAAATTACAAACATCTCAAAACAAACTGGTCAGACTACTGCTTGACCTTACTCCTAGAACCCACCTCACCCCTGCCCACTTTGACAACCTAGGATGGCTTAGAGTAGATGACAGAGTACAGCAACTTGCAATGGGCCTGGTCTACAAGATACACTACACGACCAAGGTACCCATGTACATGGCAAAATACTTCCCAAAGGTCAGTGAATACCACGATCACAACACCAGAGGGAGCTCCACAAATCATGTTAAACCCAGATTCGGCTCAAATAAGGGACTAAACACGTTTCGCAATTATGCCACATCAATGTGGAACGCCCTACCCAAAGCTGTAAAGGAATGTGGATCACTACCCACTTTCAAAACCTCTCTCAAGAGACACCTACGGGAGACTGCAATTCAACACTGGCCCCTGTAAATATCCTAACCCAACCCCCTCCAATGTACAGTCATTTACCTAGTATGGTTTTGTCAATAGTCCAATGTACAATTTTGTTTGTTTGTACAGAGTCTCCCCCCCCTCAATGTACAGTTTTGCTTGCTTATACAGTGTGCCCCCCCCAACCACCTCCAATGTAAATTACCCAGTATGGTTGTCAATATCCCAGTGTACCCAACCCCCCCCACCCAACCTCCTCCAATGTACAGTTTCTACGTCAAATGTATATACTCCCTTTTCTTGACTCCTTCTGTATCACAAACAGTACTGTATTTGCAAATCTGGTATGTCATAAATGTATAGATGTAGCAGTACTGACTATCTGTATGTCATGTATGTCATATATGTCCTGATGAATTGAAAATGGGGGACCCTGGTGGAAACAAGACGAAAGTCTTTCTCTGGTCTGCATCCCCTTAACAATTGTGTGTATTGAGCTGTACTGTATTGTACCCATTCTGCAATCTGTTAATAAAGTTTTCAATCAATCAATCAATCAAAGCTGTTATTAGCATTAGCTGAAGAGCTATTTGAAAAGCTAGTTTTAGCTTAACGTTACCTTGGCTAAAGTTGGGACTATTCATAATCCAGCTGCAGACCTGCAAGCAAAGTACAGCAGGTTGGCAAATAAGTATTCCAAGGTAAATCACTTTTTCACCAGTAACGTTACATTGTTTGTATTTCCATCTAGCTCGTGTTAGCTAGTGGCTAACCTAGCTCACGCTAATGTGGCTAACTGATCGACCTCTCACACACAATTAATGACATGTTGCGGACAGCCATACCGGTGACAATGTTTAGCTTTTAGTGCCAAATGGAGAATGTTGAATATTTATTGTGCATTTAAAATCACAACAGAGCCTCTGATACTAGGTGACCTAAACAGAGCCTTCTGGATAGGAGGAAGTGCGCAACAACATATAATGTCCGTGTGGAACCAATGTGCCAACAACCTTTCCGTGGGTGAAGCATAGTTGAGCATAGAACTTTTAATGATACTAATACTAATCTATACAATCACCTGTTGTTGAATAAATACAATTACTTTCTAGTTATTACTAAAAAACAGTATATATAAAACAGTAGCTGTAAAAAAGAAAAGAAAAAAAAGTTTTATAATTTATATAATATATATTTTTTGTACATTAACTAAAAATAGACAAAAATGTCATCCGTTTATCGACAAAATCTAGACTAAAACAAAAAAGACAAAATTGAGACAAAAACTGACTAAGACTAAAATGCTCAGACATTTAGTTGACTAAAACTGACTAAACGTAAAAATAAATGAAGATGACTAAATATGATGAAAACGAAAAGGAGCACTTGACACATGACTAAGACTAAAACTAAAATGAAAATAGCTGCCAAAATTAACACTGGTTTTGCATTCTCATTTGTTTATCCCGTTATGTGCTTATGTAGCACCGTCACCCGACGTCTTTTGTTTTTGTGCCACGTTTTTGAGACAGTGTTTTCTCCCCCTTGCTTTCCCCGTCGTTTTGACGTATAGCTCAGTTAATGTGTTTTCGTGATAACGTGTTTTGGAGACAGTGTTGTTGTCTCTCTTTTGTTGTCCCTGTTTGTAGAGACGAGAGTAGTCTCTCATTGTCTTTGTGCGTCGTTATCGGTGTGTACGCCTTTTGATCTCCGTTCAATAAATTAACAGCCTTTTGTTTGAGAATCCTCCTGTCTATCCGTTCTGTCCTGCACTTGGGTTCAACACACCTACCCACCGTAACACCCCTGAACTTGAGCAGCCTAACAAGGCCGGCACTCTGGACGCGGAAGCAACTGAAGGGGCCCGACGTGGCACTAGCATCAGCCAGTTCCCTTTCTGTGCCCCTTGTTAACAGATGAGACCGTTCACACCAGTAATGGTTTCAGCGTCTGGTCTAGTTTCAGCGCCAGGCCGCGAGGGAATCGGACATGATAACAGAAGACCATCGTCATGGGCTGGACAAACAAACACGTTATTAAGGTTTTAATATGTTAATAATTGTATATCTGTGAAGGTACAGATGAAGGGTAGGATGTGTTCTGTCAATTATATATATATATGTATATAAATGCAGTCCATTTGCGGTGATTAAAGGAGGAGGGAAAGCAGAGAAAGACACACACACACTCACAGAGGAGGGGTTGTGGGACAGAGAGAGTGATGGAGCAAGGTGATGATGGAGAGATACGACAGAAAAGGACACTTTCTCTCTCGGGTCCATGACGGGTACAAACGGAGACAGAATGGTTTAAAATCACAGATTGAATATGTCCAACAGTTACCGAGCTTTAGATTTTTTTTATTTAACCCATGATAAATATCAGCTCAACCTGTGATTATAAAAGAGCAGCAGAGCAGACTGGCACGTGAGAGAACAACCAGACTACTGCTCTACTGCTGGTGTGAACAACCAGACTACTGCTCTACTGCTGGTGTGAACAACCAGACTACTGCTCTACTGCTGGTGTGAACAACCAGACTACTGCTCTACTGCGGGTGTGAACAACCAGACTACTGCTCTACTGCGGGTGTGAACAACCAGCCTACTGCTGGTGTGAACAACCAGACTACTGCTCTACTGCTGGTGTGAACAACCAGGCGTACTGCTCTACTGCTGGTGTGAACAACCAGCCTACTGCTCTACTGCTGGTGTGAACAACCAGACTACTGCTCTACTGCGGGTGTGAACTACCAGCCTACTGCTGGTGTGAACAACCAGACTACTGCTCTACTGCTGGTGTGAACAACCAGGCGTACTGCTCTACTGCTGGTGTGAACAACCAGCCTACTGCTCTACTGCTGGTGTGAACAACCATACTATTGCTCTACTGCTGGTGTGAACAACCATACTACTGCTCTACTGCTGGTGTGAACAACCAGACTACTGCTCTACTGCTGGTGTGAACAACCAGACTACTGCTCTACTGCTGGTGTGAACAACCACACTACTGCTCTACTGCGGGTGTGAACAACCAGCCTACTGCTCTACTGCTGGTGTGAACAACCAGAATAATGCTCTACTGCTGGTGTGAACAACCAGAATACTGCTCTACTGCGGGTGTGAACAACCAGACTACTGCTCTACTGCTGGTGTGAACTGAACAACCAGACTACTGCTGGTGTGAACAACCAGACTACTGCTCTACTGCTGGTGTGAACAACCAGACTACTGCTCTACTGCTGGTGTGAACAACCAGGCTACTGATCTACTGCTGGTGTAAACAACCAGACTACTGTTCTACTGCAGGTGTGAACAACCAGGCTACTGCTGGTGTGAACAACCAGGCTACTGCTCTACTGCTGGTGTGAACAACCAGACTACTGCTCTACTGCTGGTGTGAACAACCAGGCTACTGCTCTACTGCTGGTGTGAACAACCAGGCTACTGCTCTACTGCTGGTGTGAACAACCAGACTACTGCTCTACTGCTGGTGTGAACAACCAGACTACTGTTCTACTGCTGGTGTGAACAACCAGACTACTGCTCTACTGCTGGTGTGAACAACCAGACTACTGCTCTACTGTTGGTGTGAACAACCAGGCGTACTGCTCTATTGCTGGTGTGAACAACTAGACTACTGCTCTACTGCTGGTGTGAACAACCAGGCTACTGCTGGTGTGAACAACCAGGCTACTGATCTACTGCTGGTGTGAACAACCAGACTACTGCTCTACTGCTGGTGTAAACAACCAGACTACAGCTCTACTGCTGGTGTGAACAACCAGGCTACTGCTCTACTGCTGGTGTGAACAACCAGACTACTGCTCTACTGCTGGTGTGAACAACCAGGCTACTGCTCTACTGCTGGTGTGAACAACCAGACTACTGCTCTACTGCTGGTGTGAACAACCAGGCTACTGCTCTACTGCTGGTGTGAACTACCAGGCTATTGCTCTACTGCTGGTGTGAACAACCAGGCTACTGCTCTACTGCTGGTGTGAACAACCAGAACACTGCTCTACTGCTGGTGTGAACTACCAGGTGTACCGCTTGCACAGGAAATTATGTTTGTGGCGCTTCACGGCGCTTCGGCCCTGGTCTGTTCCTGGTTCCTGTTCTCTGCACGTCTATACAGTTGCTCGTGCATTACAGACCTTGCTGAACTTTTGTAGAACTTTCTTTCTGTTAGAAAATTACCTCCACTAGTCTACTACTAGTAAAGTTTTGTACCTCATTGTCTGCATTTGTACCTCACTGTTTACAAATTTGTACTCACTGTACTTAGATTGTACTTAGGCTGTACTTTAGATTGTATATTGTATTGTATATTCCTCTTTTACTTACTTTTTTACTGTATGAAGCACTCTCAGGGGCTCATACAGAACCAAGCATTTCACCGTAAAGTACATGTATTTTATCGTGACAACTAACTTGAAACTTGAACTTAAACTACTAGGTTAGTACTCACCTACAGTCCAGGGGGACAGTCGTCTGCTGAGAACTCTGCTACTGTAATTTATTCATGCGATTCTTTCAAGACACTGTGGACTATTATTGCCTTCTTTGGTCACATTAATCTCTTGAGGTTTTGTGGACACATTCATTCTCATTTAGGGAGTTCTGTTAATAATAAATTGATCAAACATAAGTTTGTGTTGCTAGAAGTAAACGGCTCTCATTACGTTCCACTTCCGCTTCACAGGGTGTGTCGTCGTGACATCCATCCGTGTCCTCACAGGATCTCATTGCTTGTTTTAGTATTTTTTATGTAATTTTCCTTAAAAACACTGGATCTTTGCCAACATTTCTAAAATGCTTCTTTGTTCTATAATAAGCCCTCCTCCCACGCAGGTCCATTCCAGTAATTTCACCAGTTATCCCGGTGAGACAGCGAAAAAGGACGGATGATCAGTCACACCAGCTCTGTTGGTGGAGGTAATTATATCGCTATCTACTATTCATCAGCGCTCTCCGCCGGAAAGTTACACTAGCGACCGGAGACAAACGGGAGCTAAACTTTGAAATTGAACTCTCCTACGCAAGTTTCTCCTACGCTTGAACTAACCGAGTGGATGGGGCCCCGTTCTCCGTCAACATGGCAGGAAGGGGGGGGGGGCCTGGACCCTAACTAGCACAACAGAGGAACAAGTGAGGGAGAGAAGAAAGGCTTGCCCACTAAGCAGTGCTGTGGTGGAGCGGCACATGATGTAGACTATAGAAATGAGAGGAGAGGAGAAGAGAGGAGAGGAGAGGAAGGGAGAGGAGAAGATAAAATAGGAGAGGAAAGGAGAGAAAATAAGGAGAGGAGAATATATTAGAGGAGAGGAGAGGAAATAAGAGGAGAGGAGAATATATTAGAGGAGAGGAGAGGAAATGAGAGGAGATGAGAAGAGAGGAGAGAAAAGGAGAGGAGAAGAGAGGATATGAAAGGAGAGGAGAAGAGAAGAGAAGAAAAGAGAGGAGAGGAGAAGAGAGGAGATGAAAGGAGAGGAGAAGAGGAGAACATATTAGAGGAGAGGAGAGGAAATGAGAGGAGATGATAAGAGATGAGAGGAAATAAGAGGATATGAGAAGAGAGGAGAGGAAATGAGAGGAGAAGAGAGGAGAAGAGAGGAGATGAGAGGAGAGGCGAGGCGAGGAGAGGAAAGGAGAGGAGAATATATTAGAGGAGAGGAGAGGAAATGAGAGGAGAAGAGAGGACAGGAAAGGAGAGAACAAGAGAGGAGGGGAAAGGAGAGGAGAGGAGAGGAGAGGAGAGGAGAGGAGAGGAGAGGAGAGGAGGATATATTAGAGGAGAGGAAATGAGATGAGAGGAGAGGAGAAGAGAGGAGAGGAAATGAGAGGAGAGGAGAAGAGAAGAGAAGAGAGGAGAAGATATTCCTATAGGAAAGGAAAGGAAAGGAAAGGAAAGGAAAGGAAAGGAAAGGAAAGGAAAGGAAAGGAAAGGAAAGGAAAGGAAAGGAAAGGAAAGGAAAGGAAAGGAAAGGAAAGGAAAGGAAAGGAAAGGAAAGGAAAGGAAAGGAAAGGAAAGGAAAGGAAAGGAAAGGAAAGGAAAGGAAAGGAAAGGAAAGGAAAGGAAAGGAAAGGAAAGGAAAGGAAAGGAAAGGAAAGGAAAGGAAAGGAAAGGAAAGGAAAGACTATAGCAGCCAGAAATACTTTTCTCACAATAAAATTATCATTCCGCACATCCCGGGCTTGAGACACACGCACACGCAAAAACGCGGTTTTAAGTTCCAGAATAAACTGTGCGCCCACTCGAATAGTTCCGTCCATAAAGCAGGCGGTTAAATGAGCAGCTCACACCTCCTCAAACTCCGAGCACATCGATCCTGGGAGACAAGCCTACCGCTCCGAGTGCCCTCGTCTGAACGCTCTGTGTGTCTCCATGTGTTATCGTTTGACGTGCGCACGGCTTTAACCCTTTCACTACCACACTACAGAAGGTTAGCGCTTTCACTACCACACTACAGAAGGTTAACCCGTTCACTACCACACTATATGTTAACCATTTTACTACCACACTATAGAAGGTTAACCCTTTCACTACCACACTACAGACGGTTAACCGTTTCACTACCACACTATAGGTTAACCCTTTTACTACCACACTATACAGTAGGTTCTGTTTCGTAATGGATCTCGCTCGGTGTCACTACTGCACTGTGCCTCGCTCGTGCACACGCACTGAATAAAAAATTCCACAATGTACCTTTACATCCCAACATTCGTCTGACCACACCCCTATTAGCTTACCTTCATAAGCAGGTGTGTGGCAACCTACTCGCCTCCTTCTTCGCTTTCACCACAAGGAAGTGCCTTCGGTAGATCCCTACTTGACGAGGTTGATAGTTGAAGAAAGTTGAGACGAGTTTACATTGTGCTTATTTTTTTCTTCTCTCATAAATATTCAAGAGAAAAATCTAAGTCATAATGTCTTCTTCGGAGAGTCGTAGAACCACTCTTCACCAGCGGTTCTCCATTCCCGCCTCCGTTGTGCGTTCTGGTGCGGGGCTGTTGCCGCGCTCGTGGTCGGCAGCCACGCCCGGTAGGCATCCGATGGGTAGTTTGCCTCTCAGAGGAGCCAGTGCACCGGTGCCGTCGCCTCTGCGATGGCCTGGTCCTGGCTCTGGTTCCTCTGTTTCCGGGGAATCGTCCGTTGTTGAACGGCCGGTTCCGTTGGTTCCGGAGGATTTGAGACGCAAACTTTTTGCGTCTGCTCGGTCCCGTCGCAAGATGGTGTCCTGCAGACGCGAACGGCCTGGGTTTGGGGAATTGCTGGAGACCAGCGAGGATGCGTCGGTCTCTAGCTGCCCAATGGAAACAGAGGATTGCATGGTAGAGGCGGACGGGTTCTTGTTTGAAGGCCCAGTAGAGACGAATATCCCACCCGTCCAGGTAACACTGGAGGGGGGTGATATGTCTCCTTGGGGCGCCTTGTTCGAGGATGTCGGGGAAACCCCTCGGCCTCATCGGCAGGATGCCCTACTATCAGCCACATCAGACTGTGGCTCCTTGACCAGTGGTAGCCTGCTGCATGTGAGGGATGCGGGTTCGGTGGAGGAAGGTCAGCAGGGGGAACTGCTGGCTTTGTTCCCCGAGCTTATGGCGGTGGCGGCCGCTGCAAACGGCGTGCCGCTGCCGCAGCCACTACCTGCTCCTGTCCCCGATGATCTAATAGGTCATCTCTGGCAGCGTCGCCCGGTGAGAGGGGTGGACGTTGTCTACCCATTTTTCCCCTCAATGGGGGCCTATGTTCGTCGGGGGCCAGGTGGTGTCACACATCATGGGCCTCACTCCCGCCTACGTACCAGTTACGCGGGTGGTGGGTTTGGTTGAAGGTATGAGAGAGGGTGTGCCACGGCTTGATAGGCCGATGGCCGCTCTCCTCTGTCCGGATGTGGTGTGGGAGCCGTTATGCAAGCCGGTTCTCCAAGGAAAATCGGCTAGGCGGTTGGCGTATTGGAGTGACCAGTCGTTCATCGCGGGTACACCATTGCTGGCTGCTGCGTCTAATATCGCACAGCTGGCAAGATTTGTATCCGGGATAATGACGGGCGGCACGGAGCGGTAGGAGGTACAACATGATCAGCTCACCCAGGCGGCAGGAGCTGTCCTGCATCTGACTCAGGTGCAGGCCATAGCCGCTGGGAAAGTGCGCACCCTGGCGACTCTGATCTAGCGCCACCTTTGGCTGGAGCAGGCCCGTGTGCCGGAGAAGAAGATGGCTCCTCTTCTGACGGCCACCCTCTCCGATGCTGGACTGTTCGGGAAGGCCCTGCAATTGATGACCTCAACATGCAGAGAGATGGCAGAGGAGAGATCCGTGCTCCAACCCCATTTCCACCTCCCGTCATCGCCGGTGGAGTCAGACGGCTTCCACGTCGTCGAGCTAACTCCGCCGTGGCTGCCACTGCCTCCATCGCCACTGCTGGCCCGTCGACGAAGGCCAGGAGGAGAGACGGTGCTGCTGCTGCAGCCGGCCCATCTACGACCGGAGGAGACGGTAGGGATCGACGAGACCAGCAACCGATTACCTACCGTCCCGCCGGGGCTTCTCGGGGTGGCAAAGCCCGAGCGGCTCGAGGCAGCAGACGCCGCTAGGCAGTGACTTTTTTCCCATGCGGTCCCCTCTGTTTACCCCTCCCCGGCCCTCTCATATTATTTGTTTGCATAAATAAAAAGTCCCTTCTAAAGGGGGACTGTATTTTTTGTTAAACAAACTGTGTGTTTCTTCACCAAAACATATGATGAGGTTGCAAAGTGTGAATCTGCATTAGTATACATTGATGGATGAGTTACGTTCGTGTTATGAGATTAAAGCAAGGTCTGCAGCATTCACTCTGTTATAGAAGGGTTTCTATCTCGGCATGACGCTCCACATGCAGGTAGAAGCTGGTTGTATGGTCTGTTGCTTACACACGAAGTAATGTTGAACTACAACACTGTTGTGTTAGTTGCAGTAATGCTCGTATACACACGTTCCACGGCCTAGCCGTTATACTCTCTATCAGTGTTTTTTCTGTGTACAACATGGAATGCGGGTGTATGATTCACACACACACACGACTTGGTTTTGTTGTAAACCCTGTTCACAGTCTGTGGGTAGCATGCATTGTATTAGCTTGCGCTATTCATTAGCATTCTACCAAAGGTTTCATATACTACAGTTGTTATTGTGTGTAGGGGGAAGGGTTTTGTGAGGGGGTGCCGAATAAACCCCTCCTTCCCACTTGATTGGTCAAAGGGGTTTTCTCATCTCATGTTGGGCCAGTCAGGGCCAAGCCGTTAAACGCCTTGGCTGGGGGGGGGGGGGGGTTGTCCTGACTCTGCTCCTATTACAAACAGGAGTTGTGTGTGGGGTTTCCCCCCGTCATAGCATATGACGTTGCTATGACGATGGCTTCCGTGAGTTAGATCATTACGTAAGATCTGTTGTGTCAAAGTGTCGGGTTAGAGCGTAGGACTTACGGGTCCGCTACGCTCGATTTTATGTGTAACTTGAGTCAGTTGGTCACGTGACTCGCAGTTGCCATGGCTTTTTCATTCTACGACTCACGTGGGAAGGCTTTCTGGGGAATTTCGGTCTAAATCCTCTGTGGAAGGGGTGACTGGATGTAAAAATGTAAACAGTTTTTACCCTCGGCTGTGTAGACTGGGATTCATGCTGTTGGTGCTTCCTTCTTTTTTATTAAAAAGAGTTGGAGTTTAGGAAGCACCACACCACTCTTGTCGTTCCCCTGGGCGCCTTGGGGATTCACTGAAAGGTCTAAATAGCCTGTTCATTGATGTGGTTGTGTCCCGATGCACGCTTAAGTGCTAGCTCGGGGTGTTCTGTTGAAGATCAGGCGGGTGACTAGCACGCCTTGGTTGCTTGTGGTTAAAACAGCGTTTTTATAAAGCAACTGGGATGGAGGTTTTTTCCTCTTCCGACAACCTGTTATTGGTTATCGACGGATTCTCGTTCATATCTGGGGGATGATGACGGAATGGATCTGAACATATGTAGAGGGGTCTCACGCCCTTGGGGTGGGCCACCAGGCACGGTTCGCACCGACCGTCTGGGTGGCGCCTTCTTTTCATGTTTTAAGATCAACACGCATATCTGCCCCTTCTCCTGGAGTAGGCATGTCGGCGTGGTTAGGGCACGTGACTGGTTCTGGTCACGCTGGTCCAGATCAGTTAAACACGTTGTCCGCCGGGGATGCAGATCTGCTGTTCTGGTACCCTGAGGGACTTGTGCTTTTTTCGGGGGGAAAAATGCCAGGTCGGTCCGGGTGTCGCAGGGTTAGGCGCTATGGAGACCCTTGTTGGGTACATATTGTACTCTGCACTGTCGTAATGGCTTACGGCCATGCCAACCTGTACACGCCCGATCTCGTTCGCTCTCGGCCGCTACGCAGGTTTGGTCCTGGTTAGTACTTGGTTGGGAGACCGCCTGGGAATACCAAGTGTGGTGTGCTAGGGGCTGGTTCTCCATTCTTTACGCTCATCTCTCACGCGTGGCGAAGAGGGGGCTGTTGGGGTGGTCTTGGACCTCCTCTGGTAACCCTGTGCTTCCCGTGCCGCCGGGCCCGGTCCGAAGTAATGTTTCGTCGACCCGTAGGCCTGGAATAACCCTTTTTTGAAAACTGAAACACTTGTACTGCGGTATAATGCCCGCAGGTGTGTTTTGGAGTTTTTTCTTGAGGGGTTATAGGAACAACCACCGCATAGGGTAACGACAGGGTGGTTGGTTCCCTGGTGTGTTGGGGCAGTGTCACCTCCCGGGTTACCCAGTTGAGTGTGCCCCTGCACGTTCATGACGTCTGCCAATCATGTCAGCCTTCTCTGCCTCATACCCTCTGGTTTTTTTTTAAAAATGAGGCTTTGTCATGGTGATCAACAACGCCAGCATACGCGCCTTCCGCCGGGGCGGCTGTTTTCAGCTGACTCCTTTGGCGCCTGTCTCGTCCGCAGTGCTCCAGGCTCAGGTTACAGCCTGTTGCCTGGTTTCCCCGGTACGCTGCCTGCTTCCGTTGGTTAACCTTTTGAGTGCTTACGGCCAGGCTGACTGCCTGTTCTGCAGGGTCAGTATGCCAGGCGGTGTGCTATTGGGGGGAAAGGGCCCGCTCTTGGAGGGGCCTTAATCCGAATACGCTGGCGATGTGGGGGGCGGTGTCACTAAGTGACCGCCTGGTGGGGTCCTGATGCCTGGCGTCATTGACCTCTCCGGGCCCCCGTTTTCCAGGGGATCCAGTCCCTTCGGTGGGTCTGGGTCTTCCTTCGCGCTCCGCTGCTACGGCCTTGCCGCGGGGTTGGGTTTGCTCTTGACCCTGTGATTTCTGGGGGCAGAAACGAGGTTTTTCCTTCCGTTCGTTCCCGGGTGGCATGCGGGTTGTGCGTGTGTGTAGTCGTGGGGTCAAGCCACGGTCTGCTCACCCTGTGCGTTGAGTTGCTTGAGTGCCTCTTCGCACGGTCGGGTCCGTCGCCTTCCCGGGAACCTCCAATAGGGGGGGTGCCCTCCATTAGGGGGGGTCGGGGGGGCTCGGTCCTCCCCGATCTGATGGTTGTGGGGGGCCTCAGCGGGGTACATTTGTCGGGCGATGGCTCTCGCTCGGCCTCCCTTGTGCAGTAGTGACGCCGAGCGAGATCCATTACGAAACAGAACGATAGGTTATGGCTATAACCAAGTTCTGTGAGTAATGGTGACGCTCGGCGTCAGACGCCGCTGCAGCCCTTGATCTCACCTTGTGGTGAAAGCTTGGGAAGGAGGCGAGTAGGTGGCCACACACCTGCTTATGAAGGTAAGCTGATAGGGGTGTGGTCAGACGAATGTTGGGATGTAAAGGTACATTGTGGAATCTTTTATTCAGTGCGCGTGCACAAGCGAGGTACAGTGCAGTAGTGACGCTGAGCGTCACCATTACTCACAGAACTCGTTAACCCTTTTACTACCACACTATAGAAAGTTAACATTTCACTACCACACTATAGAATGTTAACCATTTTACTACCACACTATAGAATGTTAACCCTTTCACTACCACACTACATAATGTTAACCATTTCACTACCACACTATATGTTAACCATTTTACTACCACACTATAGAAGGTTAACCCTTTCACTACCACACTATAGAAGGATAACCCTTTTTACAACCACACTACAGAAGGTTAACCCTTTCACTACCACACTACATAATTTTATTCTTTTTACTACCACACTATAGACGGTTAACCATTTCACTACCACACTATAGGTTAACTCTTTCACTACCACACTACATAAGGTTAACTGTAACTGAGGGGTACAATTCCCTGACTGTATTGAATAAGTATGGTATCATTAAACCACTACTGAGTTATGTACATTACTACTGGCCATACAGTACACATGTATATGTGATGAACACCCACACAATAACACGGCTTAACAAAGAAAGTCCTGTTTGGAATATTTATTAGAAGAGCATCAATATTATCTTACAGTATTGAGAATTAGAGTCGCGCTTGTAAGGCGAAGAATGTGCATGAATAGGTCAAGAGCGTAAGTCCATGAGCATATTACGATGGGGATAATTAATACCACCTGTAGCATAAGAATTATATAAGGTACACTCGTAGGTCAGCTGGAGATACTAGGGGGGGTTCCCTCCGGTTGTAAGCCAGCAGGGGAGAGGATTTGTCGGATGCAAAAGTCTGGATCAACGAGGAATCAATAAGCTCCAGCTACGGGAGGCGGTACATATACTCCCCTCGATCGGCAGACAAAAGCAGCAGCTATAATCCAAGTATGCGCGACAGCATAGGTGAAAGCCAGCCAGCCTCTTCCTAGAGACGGGCTCGAGTGATGCTCCTCACGGGTTGATCCCACACAGCAGCGGGGTAGACGGTTCTCTGCTCCAGCCGCCACAGTACCAAAGCAATAATCCAGCCGGAAAAGGCTCTGCATTCACCGGTGTAGATTCTCCTGTGCACGGTACTTCACATTAACTAGGTCGAACTTGACATTATTTCACTAAGCTCTGACACTTTTACTATCCTATTCGCACGCGGTTCTAAGTGCTCTATTTAGACGCAAGGTTGCTCACTTCACTTGGTCGTTGACTCGTGGTGAAGGCTTTAACTTGTTGGGTTAACTCGTTTGTTGGGTTAACTCGTTTGAGGGTAACTAACTGCTGTATCCACCTGCAACGTATTTATACGTAAGATGAATAATCTAGTGCCAACCTCAGTTCTGTCTCGTATTACTGCGCAAACCTGGGCATGTTGAGACATGTCTTAGCGGTGGCTTTGAACTCGACATTGGGGGTATGGCCGTTGGCGCCTAGGGGGGTCGCTGTCCAATAGGAGAACGAATATTATGGTCTGGCCTGTACCTAGGTAAAGGGATATTCCGTGTATATGTACAAAGAATATACAAGGGATATCAGACGATATACAAATACTATACAATATATCTCAAGTAATAAATATATATATTCGGTTTAATCTGACCCTTTGTAACAGCCACCTCCTAATTAGTCCGCACCTAATTAGATAAGCAGAGACAGATTAACCGTCTTGTCCACTACTCAATGTCCGTTGTGAGGAGTAGGGCAATTCACAAAGTCAGTGGGTCATGGTCGTCAGCAAGGGAGTCAGGTAGCCTTGGCAACTCTATCAGCCTCGCCACGGGTCGGGTGTATGTCCGTCCCTGGATAAGAACTTCTGCCGCTCTGACCTTTCCATCGGCACCAGTGATCACTTTGCTTACGCGGCCGGCCGGCCACGCAGCTCGGGGTAGTGACTGGTCTATGATCATGACGACTGTGTCCACTTTTAAGTTGTCCCCGTCCTTGACCCGCTTCTGACGGGCTGGAAGGGATGGTAGGGGGGTTAGGAGGAAGCGGGCTTGAGACTGCTTTGATCTGTGCTTGGCTGCGCCTCCACATCCTCCGTCTGTTCCTCTTGTTTGGTCTGTACCCCGTCTGAGGAGGGGCCGGTTCCGGCCGCCCCATCAAGGAGTCGCTTGGGGTGCTGGGTTCGAGGTCAGCTACGTCTGGAGCGCAGCTGAGGGGGGTGGAGTTCGGAACTCCCTCTTGTGCCCACGGTTCTCTCACAGGCCTCTCGCCTAGTGTCAATAGCCTCTCAACGGGCTGTACGAGAGAGTGGCCGGTGTCGCTCACCTTTGTGTGTAGGCAGCGTGTAGACGTGGGTTGACTGTCAAGTCCGTAGAGGGGGCCCTGGAGCGTCCACCCCAGTCGGGTCTGAACCGCGACTGGGCATCCTTTGGGTCCGATGTGGGCCGCCTCAATTGGGAGAATGAGGTCCGCGTGGTCGGAGCCGATGAGCAGGGTCGGTGTGGCGCCGTCGATAAGCGGTATAGGTAGTTGACGTAGGTGCACATACTTCACCATCAGCTGTGGGATGGGGTAGGTGTACTGTGACAGGCCTATGTCGTGGCTAGTGAAGACGTTGGTAATACTATACTGCTTCTCGGGCTGGTCCACCGCTGCTATCTTGAAGGAGACATTTTTACCCTTTATGGTCTTCTGGTCTCTTCTGATGGTACGTATGGTCATTGTTCCTTTGGCACCCCGCAGGCCCAACTGGGCTGCGGCGGAAGCGAGGAGGAGAGTCTTTTCAGACCCATCGTCTAGGACGGCGTAAGTGTCCAGGACCTTGTCCTCGTAGCTCAGGAGCACTCTGACCACTTTGATGAGCACTCGGGGGGTCCCGCTATGCTGGTCTATATGGAGCACTCCTGTTGGTCGGTTGCCTTGGATCTTCTGGTGGGCCCTGCACAGTGCTGCGCGGTAAGCGGCGCCCGCCTGGGCCGCCTCACGCCACTGGTCAACTTGGACGGGGTTCAGTGTCTTATATTCGGCGCACTGTGCCAGCCAGTGTCCGCCGTCGCAGTAGGTACAGTAGGGGGCGGTCTGGTGAATCTTCGGTACTGGTGCCACCGCCTCGGCCTGGTACATTACCGCAACGGGCCCACTTTGTTGTCCTGGCGGACGCCTGTTGATGTCATGCAGGACCTCCAAGTGGGCGCCGCCGCACCTGCTGCACTTCTTCTTCAAACGGCACTCAGCTGCCATATGGCTGCGCGCGCAGCGGAAGCAGCGGCGGTGGTCTTTGATCCACTGACTCACCTCGTCCGTGGTCAGCTTCTTGAAATCGTCACATTGATACAGCCGATGTTCCCCTTCACAGTACTGGCATTCAATCTTCCACTCCTCTTTCGTCGAGGGGGTGTTGTGGTTCTTGTGCTGCGGTACTGATTCGGCTTGGTGCATAACGGTCACCGACCGGCGGTTATCATTTGATCCCCGAGGTCCTGGTCTTGGGCTTGGTCCACTCCACACGAACGTGTCCAGTCGTAGGCTGCTGACCTCCCTGGCGAGGAACTCAGATAGGTCTAGGAGGGATGCCTCTGGGCCGTTGGGGTCGTGGTGGTCTCTCTGCCGCCTGAAGCGCTCTTGTCGGGCGGGAGGGAGCTTCTCTAATATCCTTTCTACATTAGAGTTAGCGTACATTTCATATATCCCTTTTTCCTTTTGGGACCCCAGCATCCCTACCAGGGACTGTACCTTGATAGAGAGGTCATCCAATGCTCTGTTGTCTCTGGCTGGGGGGAGGCGGTCGATATCTCTTATTTCCTGTATCACGTAGTCCCATATGCGTCCATAGCGCTGGTCGAGGGCTACTAGAGCCGCGGTGTATGGGGTACTTGAGTTGGAATATGCCAGCGCTATATTATGCGCTCTGGGCACCTTCAGGTGCTTGAGGAGGATAGCATATTTGTATGTCTCATCGGGGACGTCGGACATCATAGTCTCTAAGCACATCCGTAGCTCCGTGTACTGTGCTCTGTCCTTGCGTGTAAAATCCGGGAACGTCGGTGTGCCAAGGTACGATGCCATGGATGGCTGGCACATCGGTGAGCGTTGGGGGAGAGGCCTCCTGGGCGAGTCTCCCCGTACGTGTCGTCGTGGGCTGGTACTTGGTGGGTACCAGGGGCCGGGTACCCAGGTGCTGTTCCTCGGTGCTGACGGTGCGTCAAACTCACCCGTGAGTTGATTCGGGGGTTTGTAACGCAGTGACTCGGGGCTGACGTCTGGGCTGTACTGGGCCTCCTGGTCCAGAGTACGTTGCTGCTGGTCGGGGCTGTACTGGGCCTCCTGGTCCAGAGTACGTTGCTGCTGGTCGGCTTGACATTCCTCCTCTTCCTCTTCCTCTTCCTCTGCTAGGTCCTGGAGTCTTCTGGTCAGTCTCTCGGCGACATAGGCCGGCTCTTCCCGGTTGCTGGGTCTCGTATGGACCGGTCGGGGAGGGGGTTCGGAGACGTGGACAGGATCCTCCTGTTGGTCGGGTAGGGGAATGTGCCCTAGACCCTTGTCGTGATGATCTCCGGGAGCTCCGTGCGGAGAGAGGGGGTGTCGCCATGGCGATCAATTGTTCTACCATCTGCGCCTGCAGCCGGTCGCGCTCTGCTTCGCGCTGGGCATGGGCGGCGTCGCGCTGTGCTTCGCGGTGGGCATTGGCGGCGTCACGCTGTGCATTGGCGGCGGCGTGCTGCGCATCGGCGCGGCCTCTTTCAATGTTCTCTTCCGTATGAAGGCGTCTGGTCTCCAGTCTTATGCGGTCGTCTTCACTCCTTTGTTGCGCCTGGAAGCGCTATCGCTCGGTTGCAGCGTGTTTGCGCTCACTGAGGGCTTGCGCTTGGAGTTGCGTGTGAAAGCGCTCTCGTTGGTCTGCAGCTTGTTCGCGCTCGCTCGTATGTTGCGCTTGGAGTCGATCGCGTTCACCCTGAAGTCGATCGCGTTCGGTGGAGGCTGCCAGGGTGGCGATGAATGCCTGCGCCAGCATCTTGTCCGCTTCGCTGGGGGAAGACACCGACGGAGGTGATCGGCTTCTGGCAGTGCTCGTTGGAGATCTGTTCTCTGGGCGCGCCTCGAGGTCCGTCTCCTGGGCGCGCTTCTCTTCTGGTAGTGGGTCGGGTTCTGTCCCTGGAGCGCTTTCTTTATCCTGGAGCTCTCCGGGGACCGTCCCGTTGACGTTGTCTGGGGGTATAGTCCTGTCATGTCCCTCCTGGTCCCCCCCGTGAGCTTGGTCAGTTACGTTAGAACCCACTAGGGTCTCTACTGGCAGGGTCGCCTGGTCGGTAGGGTTTGACATGCTTTGACTATCCGCTTTATTTATTTTATCCGCAGTTAACGTCTGTACAAAGCTAGGTAGTAGACTGGCAGCGTAGTCCTCTAGGTAAGGAGGTGGCTGCCGTCTGCGCTGCGGGCGTTCTAGCTTAGGAGAGCCGTTTGTGGAGTGTTCACCGCTGGCCATGTCAATATTAATATTATATTAAATATTACACTGATACGCTCCGGCTCGAAGGACCAATTGTAACTGAGGGGTACAATTCCCTGACTGTATTGAATAAGTATGGTATCATTAAACCACTACTGAGTTATGTACATTACTACTGGCCATACAGTACACATGTATATGTGATGAACACCCACACAATAACACGGCTTAACAAAGAAAGTCCTGTTTGGAATATTTATTAGAAGAGCATCAATATTATCTTACAGTATTGAGAATTAGAGTCGCGCTTGTAAGGCGAAGAATGTGCATGAATAGGTCAAGAGCGTAAGTCCATGAGCATATTACGATGGGGATAATTAATACCACCTGTAGCATAAGAATTATATAAGGTACACTCGTAGGTCAGCTGGAGATACTAGGGGGGGTTCCCTCAAGTTGTAAGCCAGCAGGGGAGAGGATTTGTCGGATGCAAAAGTCTGGATCAACGAGGAATCAATAAGCTCCAGCTACGGGAGGCGGTACATATACTCCCCTCGATCGGCAGACAAAAGCAGCAGCTATAATCCAAGTATGCGCGACAGCATAGGTGAAAGCCAGCCAGCCTCTTCCTAGAGACGGGCTCGAGTGATGCTCCTCACGGGTTGATCCCACACAGCAGCGGGGTAGACGGTTCTCTGCTCCAGCCGCCACAGTACCAAAGCAATAATCCAGCCGGAAAAGGCTCTGCATTCACCGGTGTAGATTCTCCTGTGCACGGTACTTCACATTAACTAGGTCGAACTTGACGTTATTTCACTAAGCTCTGACACTTTTACTATCCTATTCGCACGCGGTTCTAAGTGCTCTATTTAGACGCAAGGTTGCTCACTTCACTTGGTCGTTGACTCGTGGTGAAGGCTTTAACTTGTTGGGTTAACTCGTTTGTTGGGTTAACTCGTTTGAGGGTAACTAACTGCTGTATCCACCTGCAACGTATTTATACGTAAGATGAATAATCTAGTGCCAACCTCAGTTCTGTCTCGTATTACTGCGCAAACCTGGGCATGTTGAGACATGTCTTAGCGGTGGCTTTGAACTCGACATTGGGGGTATGGCCGTTGGCGCCTAGGGGGGTCGCTGTCCAATAGGAGAACGAATATTATGGTCTGGCCTGTACCTAGGTAAAGGGATATTCCGTGTATATGTACA
>NC_140175.1:100244474-100251974 GCF_963971535.1 Notolepis coatsorum
TTGTTTGAGTGCTGCTGTGACAAGAAAAGGACATCCAAACGGAATACAACCACCATAAAGACTGGTCAATCACACACAAAAAATGCCTTCTGTACTGTTGATTTCTCTGTTTGATTGTGTTTCTTTCTTTGTTTGGCTTTTGGCAATGTAAACGTATGTTTCCCATGTCAATAAAGCCCATTTGAATTGAATTGAATTGAGAGAGAGAGAGAGAGAGAGACGAGAGAGGAGAGAGACGAGAGAGAGATGTTTTCACAACCCACTGATTTAGAACAGTGATAATGATGAACCTGCTCTTAGTCCCCTGCCATGAACGGCGAGAGCAGAGGGTGCGAAGGTACACACACACACACACACACACACACACACAAACAGACCAACAGACACACACACATAGACACACACACACACACACACACACACACACACACACACACACACACACACACACACACACACACACACACACACACACACACACACACACACACAGAAACACAAACACACACAGCGACGGTTGGACACACGGAAACAGACAAACTGACACACACAGGGACAGACACACACACACAGGGACAGACACACACACACAGGGATACACACACAGGGACACACGCCATGCACGCACCACACACACACACACACACACACACACACACACACAGAGCCGTATTCACAAACACTCTCTGTCATGCTGAGCCTTTCCCTCCAATCAATTGGAGACACTCTTGTCTGAAACATGCTTGAATGTTCCAGGCCTCATTCTTCTGCCATTGCTATTTAACACTCCTCTATATTATCCTCTTATCTCTCCTCCCTCCCTCTCTCTCTCTCTCTCTCTCTCTCTCTCTCTCCTCTCTCTGCATTTTCTCTATTTCCCCTCCCTTCTCTCTCTCCCCCTCGCTCCGGCTGCTCTCTATCTCCCTCTCTCTATTTACCCACCCCTCTCTCTATATATATATTTTCCCTCCCCTCTCTCCTTACTCTCCGTCTTCTGAGTGGGTCTGAGAGGAATCTACTCTATGACCCCCTCTTCTCTCTCCTCTCTCTCTCTCCTCTTTATCTCTCCCCTCTCTCTCCTATCCTCTCTATCCCCCCTCTCTCCTCTCTCTCTCTGTCTTCTGAGTCTGAGAGGAATCTACTATCTATCTCTCCTCTCTCTCTCTACCCCCCTCTCTCTCATCTCTCTCGTGTTTTTATACTCGGGTAACAAAATAAGTTGTGGATGTTGACAAAGTTGAATGTCCAGGCTGCAGCTGATGTAGTTTGTAAGGTTTATTGTCCAAAGAAAATTACGGCTTGAGAACAGAAAAGTTTGCGTCTTCCCTATTGCTCTGTGAAAAAATGTTCTCGTCTCAGCAGGTGCATAACAATACTTGTCCAATCGGTGGTAGTGAACGTATTGTAGCGATCCGTCATGCAGTAATGTCAGGAAGAATGATACCTGAACGTGTCTGGTGTCGAGTGCTAAGCAATTGTCGTTGAGCGACAGCCCGATCGCATCACGGACTTGAGAGGTATCTTCTGGTCTCAAATTCCAGGTGGTTTGAGTCAAATCAAATCAAATCAAATTTATTTGTAAGGCCAGACAACTAGGGTTGGGAACCGAGAACCGGTTCTAATAGTAACATTTGCATTTTAATCCTTAAAAGAAAAGAAATTAAGAAAAAAATTGTACTTTGTTAATTAATACCCTAGTTACAGTAGTACAGCAACCGAATTAAACTGTATCAAGTCAACTGACAATGTGAATAGTATGAAAAAAATTTAAGATTTTTCAAAAAAGAAAAATATCTCCTGTGAAATAAGCTGTGACCTGTTTTGACCTGCACCTCAAAGAATTGGAAGCGAGAATCGTTTAGCACAGGAATCGAAATGGAGAATCGGAATTGGAATCGTTCTAATCCAAACGATGCCCAACCCTACCGACAACACACGTTAATGTCCCCATGGGGCCGGACACGTCTTCTTTAAAGGAGTCAAGAAGAAACATCACAATAAATCAAGAACAAAAAAAAAACACCATGAAGTCCAAACATTTTCGGATAAAAAAATAAATGAATGCAACACTCCCAGACATACCCACACGCGAAGGTAAGGAAAACTCACTAAAAACCTAGCAATAGGAAAAAATGCACCACAGGCAATGTGGAGGACGAGAAACCTTAGAAGGGCCTTTCAAGGGGGGATCTCCCTTCCTAGATGTCGGTGATAGTAGTGTTGTTATAAAACAGGCGAGACAGTTGGTAAGCATGCACACATATGTGTAATGAAACACAGATAAGTGCATATAATAGCAACTGAAAATTTTGAAATATTGAAAAAATAGACAGAGATGCACTGCAAACAGCAGAGACCCTGGTTCTATAAACAGCAGAGACCCTGGTTAAACAGCAGAGACCCTGGTTCTATAAACAAACAGCAGAGACCCTGGTTCTATAAACAAACAGCAGAGACCCTGGTTCTATAAACAAACAGCAGAGACCCTGGTTCTATAAACAAACAGCAGAGACCCTGGTTCTATAAACAGCAGAGACCCTGGTTCTATAAACAAACAGCAGATACCCTGGTTCTATAAACAAACAGCAGAGACCCTGGTTCCATAAACAACAGAGACCCTGATTCTATAAACAAACAGCAGAAACCGTGGTTCTATAAACCCGTAGAGCCAAGCTGTCTGCTGCCATCATCATCGCACTGAACCCCTTCATGCATCAGACAATGCCTGAGCCAAACATGTCATTCCCGAGTGATGCATGTGTGTGTGTGTGTGTGTGTGTGTGTGTGTGTGTGTGTGTTTGTGTGTGTGTGCCCGCAAACTGTATGTTTGGGAGTTATTTGTTTTATATAAAAAAAGAAAAAAGAAAGAGTGATATAATGGGTCTTCCGTATGTGTCGATACTGAGAAGGATTTGTATGTGTGTGTGTGTGTGTGTGTGCGTGTGTGTGCGTGTGTTTGCACGAAAAACATGTTGAACCACTGTCTTATTTTAATGTACAAATGAGATTTGAACTCCAGATTCAATAAAGTATGTATCAATCCAATCCACTTTATTTATAAAGCACATTTAAAAAGTGCTGTACAAGTGCCACAACATAAGATAAAAACATAAAAATGATAAAAACACACAATAAAAACATAATATACAATATGTCACATAAAAAAGAGTCTGAAGAGTTTATCGCCGACCACTAGGGGGCAGCGTCTCATTAGTATTGCCGACCGGCTTGAGTCTATGCTTTCTACAATGCTGTTCGGTTTCCGGGTTCCTCTGATTGGCCACTAAGCCCACGTGACCCTACGCTAGCATGCTTCCCTTATCGCCACCAGTTATCGAGTACGCCCGCGCATGCGCATGAGCCGCGACAAGCGCCTTCAATGACAGAGATCTCATATTTGCGAATGCATAAACTATATCTTAAATTATGGCTATAAGCGACCCGGATGTCCCGTACCACAGAGTCTCTGGGGACTCACTCGAGACTGCTCCGCCCATTGGCACTCGGCGAGAGAGTATTCTGTTACGTCTGGTACTCTAGCGAGTGCCAGCACTTTAACTAGTGTTCTAACTATTGCGACAGTGTCGTGTTATTCTGTTGAGTTTCACGTTACGGCATATGGCCGAACGTGACGTTGACGTTGATGTTCTGGTGTACGTGACATTGCATGTGTCTTGAGTTCAGTAAACACCGACATGAAACTACGTGTTGTCTGATTCTTCCAACATAACATATTCCTCCAGAACCAGCAAGGCCCGTGCCCCCACAAATGGGACAGGTCAGGGGTGGTGGTGGAGTCACTAGTCCACGAACAGTATCGGGTTAGGGTTGACGGATCGGGGCGTCTGACGTTGCGCAACAGGCTGTTCCTCCGTGCTTACACGCCGGCCACACCCTGCGCTTGTCAACAGTCGGCTGTGCCGTCGCCGCCGCCCACAGCCCTGGGACATCAGCCCCCACCGGTCCACCCGGGCTGGGTGATGCCCCAGGGGATTGCTCAGCAGACGGCTGATGGACCCCGCGACTCAGCTATGGGCGCCTCCCCACCGGCGCCTTCTGATGAGGCGACCTCTGACCTCGGGGTCCAGGACGACCCCGTCCCTGCGGGTATATGAGGAGGCCGCCTATACACGTTACGAACCCGAGTCCGGCAGTTGGATACGGGACAGACCGTTAATCTATTCCGGTTCATAGCTTTCCGGTCTGGGGGGGATGAAGAGTTTATCGCCGGCCACTAGGGGGCAGCGTCTCACTAGTATTGCCGACTGGCTTTGCTGGACGGCCATTTTGTTTATTGACATTCGCTCATTCTGCGTCGGTTGGACGTGTTCATTCTCACTCATTCATGTGAGTCTGTTTATTTCACTAAGTGTTTACATTCATTATATAGCGATATATATGTATGTATAACTATATTATTGTCATGTTGATGTTGGTGTTACTTTGTCAGCTTATGTCGCTGTCCTTGTTCTATTGCAGGGTGTCCTCATCTACTGAATCGACATTGAGGAGTTTCTTCACTCTCAAAACTGTTTAAAAACCAAAAGCCAAAGCAAATAAATGTGTTTTGAGGCGTGTTTAAACACCTGCAGAGTGGGCGCCTGCCTAACATGCAGTGGCAGCTCATTCCAGAGTTTTGGGATGTCACTGCAAAAGCACGGTCCCCCCTAAGCTTCAGCCTGGACTTGGGAACAGCCAAGAGGAGCTGGTCAGAGGACCTGAGGGACCTTGGAGGAACACAAGGTTCCAGCAGGTCCGAGAGGTAGCCCGGTGCCAAGCCGTTCAAACATTTAAAAGCAAACAGTAAAACCTTAAAATCAATCCTAAAACGCACAGGAAGCCAGTGGATCGGAAGCCAGCACAGGGGAAATGTGCTCTCGCTTACGTGTTCCAGTTAGCAGACAAGCAGTGGCGTTCTGGACTAACTGCAAACAAGAGAGGGAGGCCTGACTGACGCCAACATATAAGGCATTGCAATAGTCAAGGTGAGAGGTCTTAAAAGCATAGATAACAGTTTCAAAAACACTACGGGATCAAAAAGGTTTGACCAGCCTCCTATGTTGGAAAAAGCTCTTTCCCACCACAGCATTGATCTGTTTGTCCAACTTAAGGTCACAATCGAACTTCACCCCTAGGTTGCTGACAGTTGGCTTCACAAAAAATCCAAGTGTGTGTGTGAAGCAATTTTTCATTAAAGAGTGACATATAATACAGCTGTAAAAAAAATAATACTAATATAATAATAACAATGCAGTTATTTTTCATTAACTCATTGACCGCCGGGGATTAGCCTTATCCTGTGGTAGTATTGCCACGCTGTAAACGATGGGACTTAGTTACCTTGTTTGTAGAGCTAAATGTATATTCTATATTATAGCCATGGATACAATAATATAGTCATTTGACATTGAGTTTCTTCTCATAATTATTCCATCCATACGTTCCTGTGTTATACCGTGGTGAATATAAGTATGGTTTTAGAGCGGTCTAGGGTAATTCATGAAATGCTAGTTATGGCAGTATACGTCGATTCCATTGTAGACGTTGCTGTTTCTTGCCTGAACCCGCTATTGTTTCGGAATCAAATCTACATCATAGGTATTATGTTCCATCATGAATGCATGAAAGGGGGGGGGGGGGGGTCATTTCTGATTATTTTATTGTCGGTAATGGCATTCATATTCAACACTAAAAACGCTTATCAGCCCGATCGGTACAAAAGCCTTGCAGGATCAAGCAAAAATTTACGTCAAATCGTCCGTACCTGCGACCGGGAGTATTCCAAAAACAATATTCCAATTTCTTGATCGCCATCTGATACATATGCTCGACGGCATAATCCACCATAACATATGGATCGGGCATATTTGACAGGCTTCAATGTAACCGGCAGAATCGTTCGTCTTGCTCGACAAGGAAAAATGTAACCCGAAACATTTGGCCATCCCACAGCCCAGGATACAATGTTAGAGAGGGTGCTCGATACCGCCGTCTAGCGTGATGCGGCCGGTATTGAACCTAGCAACATAGGCGATTCCCAATGTTAACCCCAAGTCAGTGGGCCTGTAATGAATAGAAATATAGAATAAAATAAATAACGATCAAATAACAAGTATATTTATTGTTGGCGTTCAATGATTGGCGGCCAATAACGAGTATAATCGTCGTAGGCAGTGAATGAGTTAAAGCGTGACATATAGACACATATAATGTAATGCAGCTGTATGATACGGCAAATAATTTGTTTTTTTATCCACTTTTTCTCCTCCTGTTTTTCTGTGTTTTTCTCCCATCCCAATTTAGTCGTTATGCCAATTCCCCCCTCCCCTTCCTGGTCGTTGCTCGCATGTGCCCCCCACTGGTCGGTCTAGGGAGCCCTGAAGTCTATCAGATGCTTCCTCCGATACATAGGAGACAGCCAGCAGCCTCTTTTCACCTGACAGCGAGGTCTCTCATTGGTGAGGTGTAACGTGTGGGAGGTCACACTACCCTCACCATCTCCCTCCCTCGCTGTGCAGGCGCCCTGACCGACCTGTAGGAGTCGCTGTTTACAACGACCAGATTACCACCCACCGGCTTCCCTCCCGCTGACTCTGCCAATTGTGTCAGTATGACGGCCGGCCAAGCCGGAGGCAATGCTGACAGCCGGATTCGATACCAGTGTCTCTCGCGTTGGTGACGAGCGCTTAGTCCGCTGCGCCACCCAGCCGCCACTGCAAATAATTTGTATGTTGTACCATACCTAAGGTTTGGTGTGTGTGAGAAAGAGGAGAGAGAGAGAGAGAGAGAGAGCGAGAGCGAGAGCGAGAGCGAGAGAGAGAGAGAGAGAGAGAGAGAGAGAGAGAGTCACGGTTTGGTGTGGTGGTGGTAATAGGACCCAGGCGGACGGCGAGTTAATGGAGCTTTAATTTATGAAACAACAAACAAGACTACTGGCAAAAACACAAAAACAAAACCTCTCAGCCAATGCTGTCAGAGGGCAAAAACTAAACTAAGGTTACACAGGAAAACAGGATCCGCCCCTTCCTGACAAAAGAAGCCACGCAACTCCTCGTCCAATCAACAGTCATCTCCCGCCTCGACTACTGCAACGCACTGCTTGCTGGTCATCAAAGAGAAGTCGCCTATTCTCAGTCCTTGCCCCACAATGGTGGAATGAACTACCCACCACAGTTAGGACAGCCGAAACCCGTCCAATCTTTCGCCGTCGACTAAAGACCCACTTCTTCAACCATTATCTGAAATGAAATTTTTCTTTTTTTAAATAATCTAACCCTAACTAACCTTACTGTCATGCACTTAATAATAAACTAACCTACACTGTAGCACTCAACACTTTGATGAACATTGTTACTCAGCTGATAGAGTTGTACCCTTCCTGATGACTTGTCGTAGAGAACTTGTAAGTCGCTTTGGATAAAAGCGTCAGCTAAATGACTAAATGTAAATGTAAAAACACTAACATGGAAACACTTACTTTGCAACAAGAGAATGGACGGG
>NC_140175.1:100256974-100281974 GCF_963971535.1 Notolepis coatsorum
ACAAGGCCACTGGCCATGACAACATCCCCTCCAAATTCCTCAGAGACTCAGCAGCAGCCATCACCCCAGTCATCACACACATAATAAACCTCTCCATAAAACAGGGACACGTCCCCAAGGACTTCAAAATTGCGAGAGTAACACCCCTGCACAAAAAGGGCAGCAAATTAGACCCGGGTAACTACCGCCCTGTTTCTATCCTTACATCCATCTCGAAAGTCATGGAAAAAATAGTATACGAACAGATCGAAAAGTACCTCGCGGAAAAAAATCTAATCTACGAATTCCAATCTGGCTTCAGAACATCCCACTCCACTGACACATGCCTTCTCTACTTGAACGACCACATCAAACAAGAGGTGGACGCGGGCAAATACTGCGGCATGGTCATGCTGGACCTACAAAAGGCCTTCGACACTGTCAATCACACCATTCTGATTGACAAGCTAAAAGCAATTGGTTTTGATAGTTTATCAGTGAGCTGGATACAATCCTACCTGGAGGGGAGGGAACAGATGGTGGAAGTAAACAGTACCCTATCCCCCCCCCCCCTCACAGTGAGCTGTGGTGTTCCACAAGGAAGCATACTAGGACCGCTACTATTCCTAATTTATGCAAATGACATGTCGTCAGCTTGTGACTGCAACTTGTTCCTGTTTGCGGACGACTCAGCCCTGCTGGTCTCTGACAAGAACAAGTTACAGGTTGAAAAAGCCCTCAGCTCGGAACTAGGCAAAATCTGCATATGGCTCGCCGACAACAAACTATCATTACACATGGGCAAAACAGAGTCCATTCTCTTCGGTTCAAATAACAAACTCAGCAAGACCGACGGCTTCTCGGTTACAGTGGGTGACAATATTATCACAAGGAAAGATGAAATTACCTACCTGGGTTCCATCCTAGAGGCTAATCTTTCCTGTGACAAAATGGCATCCAATGTAATAAAAAAAGTCAACCAACGAACGCGTTTCTTGTACCGGATCTCCTCTCTGGTAAACAAGAATACCCTGAAGACTCTAGCAGGAGCACTCATTCAAGGGTACTACGACTATGCTTGCACCTCATGGTACCAAAGCACCTCAAAGGCACTAAAAAACAAATTACAAACATCTCAAAACAAGCTAGTCAGACTACTACTTGACCTGACTCCTAGAACCCACCTCACCCCTGCCCACTTTGACAACCTAGGATGGCTTAGAGTAGACGACAGAGTACAGCAACTTGCAATGGGCCTGGTCTACAAGATACACTACGCGACCAAGGTACCCATGTACATGTCAAAATACTTCCCAAAGGTCAGTGAATACCACGATCACAACACCAGAGGGAGCTCCACAAATCATGTAAAACCCAGATTCGGCTCAAACAAGGGACTAAACACGTTTCGCAATTATGCCACATCAATGTGGAACGCCCTGCCTAAAGCTGTAAAGGAATGTGAATCACTACCCACCTTCAAAAACACTCTCAAAAAACACCTACGTGAGACTGCAATTCGAAACTGGCCCCTACAAATGTCCTAACCTAGTTGTACAGTAAATTACCAAGTAAGGCTTTGTCAATATTCCAATGTACAGTGTAAAATGTGTGTGTGTCCCCTTCCCAACCCCCCTCCCCCCCCCACCTCCAATGTACAGCCCTCACCCAACCCACCCAACCCCACCCCACCCAACCAACCTCCTCCAATGTACAGTTTCTATGCCAAATGTATATACACTCCTTTTCTGGACACTTTTGTATCACAAACAGTACTGTATTTGCAAATCTGATATGTCATAAATGTATAGATGTAGCAGTACTGTCTAGTGTCTATCTGTATGTCATGTATGTCATATATGTTATGATGAATTGAAAATGGGGGACCCTGATGTAAACAAGACGAAAGTCTTTCTCTGGTCTGCATCCCCTTAACAATTGTATGTATTGAGCTGTACTGTACTGTACCCATTCTGCAATCTGTTAATAAACTTTTCAATCAATCAATCAATATCTGTTATATTGACGAGGCTTGACAACCGAGAGTTCAGAGTTAACTTCACATTTATTGGCTGTGTGTCTACATGTCGCTTCATGCATCGGGCTCCAGGTTACAACTCTGTGTTTCTTGACTTCCTAGTGTGACATCACTCAACTACGCCAACCAAGAGGCTCAAACTCAACCCGAATACATCACAGTGTCTTCTGTAATATGACTATGCTGCCACCGAAAATTTTCAGTTTGGAATAAATATGGCTGAATGAACACACTTGTATTCCTTACAGTATCCATGAAATTGGACACTTTGACTCCCTTAGATATATCAGATGATTTCTGTACTTTTCACTACCTGTTGTATTACTTCATGAACTATCCTATCAGTCCTTAAAATAATAGAGTTGCAAATATCCATAATATTCTACAAGACATCATTAACACTAACAATATAAATATTTTTTTTTATCATAATGATTCTTGGGAGCCTTTTGACTAAATCTATTTATTTTCTGAGACTGAGATTTGATGCTCGCTCTCTCATTCAACACTCTCTCACACACACACACACACACACACACGCACACACACACATCATCTGTCTCTCCTTGGAAAGTGTATTTAATAGTCAGACTGTCTCCGTTACAAGAGGCATGAGAGTGACCAAAAGTTTACAGCTCCAAAAGAAAGATCAATTAACCCCTTCACCAACACACTACCAACGGGTTAACCCTTTCACTGCGACAATACAGAAGGTTAACCATGTCACTGCCACATGACAAAGGGTTAACCCGTTTACAACCACACTACAGACGGTTAACCCTTTCACTGCCACACTACATATGGTTAACCGTATGTAGTGTGGTAGTGAAAGGGTTAACCTTCTGTAGTGTGGTAGTGAAAGGGTTAAATAAAATTCCTAAAACATGACTGTCCCCCGAGGGACAATTACTCAGACTGACAGGAGTCAAAACGCCGGTGCGATGGTATAATTTTCCAAATGGTATAGGTTCACCGTAGCATGTCTACATGACTCAGGCTTTTATCTATTTCTTTGATGTCTCCCATCGTTAACTATTAGAATGTTGACTTTTAAAATAATAAATATAATATATAAAAAATTATAATTCCATGTCATGATGTTCCCTAAAATAAAAAAAATATCCAAAAATGATAACTGTGATTTGAATATCCGAATTACCCTGTATGTTGCCCTGTCTGTTGCCCTGCACTCTGTCTGTTGCCCTGCGCTGTCTGTTGCCCTGTCTGTCTGTTGTCCTGTCTGTTGTTCTGCTATGTCTGTTGTCCTGTATGTTGTCCTGTCTGTCTGTTGTCCTGTATGTATGTTGTCCTGTCTGTTGTCCTGTCTGTATGTTGTCCTGTCTGTCTGTTGTCCTGTCTGTTGTCCTGTATGTATGTTGTCCTGTCTGTTGTCCTGTCTGTCTGTTGTCCTGTCTGTTGTCCTGTATGTATGTTGTCCTGTCTGTTGTCCTGTCTGTCTGTTGTCCTGGCTGTTGTCATGTATGTATGTTGTCCTGTCTGTTGTCCTGTCTGTATGTTGTCCTGTCTGTTGTCATGTATGTATGTTGTCCTGTCTGTTGTCCTGTCTGTATGTTGTCCTGTCTGTTGTCCTGTATGTATGTTGTCCTGTATGTATGTTGTCCTGTCTGTTGCCCTGTCTGTCTGTTGTCCTGTCTGTTGTTCTGCTATGTCTGTTGTCCTGTATGTTGTCCTGTCTGTCTGTTGTCCTGTATGTATGTTGTCCTGTCTGTTGTCCTGTCTGTATGTTGTCCTGTATGTATGTTGTCCTGTCTGTTGTCCTGTCTGTCTGTTGTCCTGGCTGTTGTCATGTATGTATGTTGTCCTGTCTGTTGTCCTGTCTGTATGTTGTCCTGTCTGTTGTCCTGTATGTATGTTGTCCTGTATGTATGTTGTCCTGTCTGTTGCCCTGTCTGTCTGTTGTCCTGTCTGTTGTTCTGCTATGTCTGTTGTCCTGTATGTTGTCCTGTCTGTCTGTTGTCCTGTATGTATGTTGTCCTGTCTGTTGTCCTGTCTGTCTGTTGTCCTGTATGTTGTCCTGTCTGTCTGTTGTCCTGTCTGTTGTCCTGTATGTATGTTGTCCTGTCTGTTGTCCTGTCTGTCTGTTGTCCTGGCTGTTGTCATGTATGTATGTTGTCCTGTCTGTTGTCCTGTCTGTATGTTGTCCTGTCTGTTGTCCTGTATGTATGTTGTCCTGTATGTATGTTGTCCTGTCTGTTGCCCTGCGCTGTCTGTTGTCCTGTATGTATGTTGTCCTGTATGTATGTTGTCCTGTCTGTTGCCCTGCGCTGTCTGTTGTCCTGTATGTATGTTGTCCTGTATGTATGTTGTCCTGTCTGTTGTCCTGTCTGTTGTCCTGTATGTCTGTTGTCCTGGCTGTTGCCCTGCGCTGTATGTTGCCCTGTATGTCTGTTGTTCTGCTCTGTCTGTTGTCCTGTCTGTTGCCATGTCTGTCTGTTGTTATGATCTGTATGTTGCCCTGCACACTGTCTGTTGTCCTGCATGTTGCCCTGCACACTGTCTGTTGTCATGTATGTTGTCCTGTCTGTTGTCCTGCATGTTGCCCTGCACACTGTCTGTTGTCATGTATGTTGTCCTGTCTGTTGTCCTGTATGTTGTCCTGTCTGTTGTCCTGCATGTTGCCCTGCACACTGTCTGTTGTCCTGTCCGTCGTCCTGTATGTTGTCCTGTCTGTTGTCCTGTCTGTTGTCCTGTCTGTTGTCCTGTCTGTTGTCCTGTCTGTTGTCCTGTCCGTCGTCCTGTATGTTGTCCTGTCTGTTGTCCTGTCTGTTGTCCTGTCTGTTGTCCTGTCTGTTGTCCTGTCTGTTGTCCTGTCTGTTGTCCTGTCTGTTGTCCTGCGCTGTGGAGGCAGGGAGAACAGGTGAGGAGATGCAATAATCAAGTGTAAACAAATGAACATGAACAGAATCAATATACAGGATTTTCAGGATTTAGACAAACACAGATGTTGCCTGAATTTATCGTGTTGTTACCTGATGTGCATTTTATTATGTTTTATTATGTTTTCAAATGTTGCAATAATCAGAATATCTATGCTACATTTATGTCACATGAATGTATAAATTAGTTAGATCATTATATAAAATAAATGAAAAAAGGTATCTTTGCATTTTTTTAAATTGTATTCAAAACACATACAGAACATAATTTTTATAATTCAGAAATATGTTCCCACACGTTTTTGGAATCGGGGGGAAAAAGGAAGATGTTATCCAAAATGTTTTCCAAAAAGTGTTAGGAACCGGTTACAGGTATAGGCTAAAATGCACAACACGGGAGACAGAGGAAAGTTCAACCCCGAAGGGCATTTAATAATACGTTGCAAAAAGTGAACGCACTCCAGTGCGGTGTGTGCGTGTGTCTTGAGCCTGGCGGGTGGGTATCTGTGACCGACGGGGGAAGCAGGGGGGGGAAGCCAGAAGTCATAGTGTGGATGGTGACTATGATCATGGCAGATTTTAAATCTTTATCTAAGACCTTTTGAATGCCAAAATTATTATGACTTTGTGTATATTCTTTTATTGACACCTGCAAATACCTACTGTATAGGCAATTGTTCAATTGAATAGTAGCATAGTATTTTTTATATTTATATTTGAATGAAGGCCATATACATTCTCATTGTGGATATTCAGAATATGAATATATGATGAATATATCATCGCCCGGTGATAAATACAGATTTGACGTTTGTAAAAACATTACAGTCATACAAGATAGCGGAGAACAAAGCCCACTTGTCAACTATAATCATGTAATCATCTAATCAGGGCTATAATCATGTATATAATCATCTAATCAGGGCTATAATCATGTATATAATCATCTAAGATAAGATAAGATAAGATATTCCTTTATTGATCCCTTTGGGGAAATTCAGGCATCATAGCAGCATGGGGGGGAGGGGGGGGGGGTACATGTAGTAAAACAACACAGTATACAGGTAGTCAAAAACAACACAGGCAGTGTAAACAATTTGATCAATATGGTCAATATAATTTACTATCTGACTCGCTGAGGAATATTCACATTATTCACAGTGTCACATAAGGTGCAGTATGCATGAGGTAGTGTTATAATTTACTATCTACTGAGTATACATTATTCACAGTATCACGGTATCCACTGAAATATACATTATTCACAGTATCACAGTATCAACATAGGGTGCAGTAAGCCTAAGGTAGTGTAGGTTGTCCTCCTTGGGTTCCTATAAGTCCCAGGTCAATGTCTGGTAGCAGTCGCTGTCGCTGCCCCCTGTTGTGGAGCCTGGAGGCTGCTAGTCGCTGCCCACTGTTGTGGAGCCTGATGGCCGCTGGTATGAAGGACTGTCCGAGGCGGTTAGTTGAGTGTCGGGGGGGAATGAGTCTGTGGCTGAACGAGCTTCTCATCTTGACTAGCTCGTCCTAGAGGGGGTGGTAGGGGTTCTCCATGATGGCAGCCAGCTTCCTTATCATCCCCCTCTCTACCATCACCTCAAGTCTAGGTAGCTCGACTCCCACCACGGAGCTAGCCTTCCTCACCAGCTTGTTGAGCTTGTTGGTGTCCCTTGAGTTGATGTAGCCTCCCCAGCATGCCACAGCATAGAAGAGGATGCTGGCCACAACAGACTGGTAAAAAGACTGCAGCAGTTTGTTGCACACATTGAAGGACCTGAATCTCCTCAGGAAGAACAGCCAGAGCAGGGCTCTAATCATGTATATAATCATCTAATCAGGGCTATAATCATGTGGTCTGATTATACACATAACTCTCGATAAGGTCATCGATAAGTGAGCTCACATTAAGCAAAATACGCATGTATGTTTATTAATACAACATTTAGAGGATTTAGCAAAGGCCCTTAAATCACCTACTCCATGATGAATTGTAGGGGTGTAACGGTACACATAAGCCACGGTCCGGTACGTACCTTGGTTTTGGGGTCACGGTTCAGTACGAGTTCGGTACAACAGGAAAAAATATTTCTAATAATTATTAGATATTTATTATAATTATTATTATTATTATTAAATATAATGATATTTTATTTAAGCATTACATCACGCGCAGGAGTGGTTTGTGACCAATAAACCATGCCTAGGGGTGGTCGTTAGACCCCCCTAGGCATGGTTTATTGGTCACAAATCACGACTACAAGTGGTGTAAAGCTTTTATACAACTGCCAGATTCATCCAACCTTATTTCTATACAATAAACACACATTAATCGAAGATTTATTGAAAAAACCATCCGCCAGAAAAAGTAGTTCCCACAACTACAAAAAAGACAAGTTGCCTCCATGTGGAAGCAGCTTGAAGTGCATCCAACCAAACTAACACATCCAACTGTGTATTATTGGAATGATTGAGAGAAGTTGCCTCATGTGGAAGCAGCTTGAAGTGCATCCAACCAACTAACACATCCAACTGTGTATTATTGGAATGATTGATTGAAAATTTTATTACCAGATGCAGAATGGGTACAATACAGTACGGCTCAATACACACAATTGTTAAGGGAATGCAGACCTACTTTCCATAGAACTTCATTCTTAGATGCTTCTATATAAAGTAGGTAAAACAAATTAAAACGTTTTCTTTGCCCTATAGGAAAAAAACTTTTTCTTCGCCCTATTTTTTTATTTATTTCTTTTAGCCTAAACTTAACCAGTTGGAAACCAGGGGTACAGTAATAAAATTAGCAATCAACCAATCAATCAATTCAATAGACCATGCTCACTTAAAACAGCGCTGCTTCTCTCTCAGTCTGACTCCCCCGCTGTTGCAGACAGGAGTGTGTGTGTGTGTGTGTGTGTGTGTGTGCGTGTGTGTGTGTGTGTGTGTGTGTGTCACAGTGTGTGTGTGTGTGTGTGTGTGTGTATGTGTGTGTGTGTGTGTGTGTGTGTGTGTATGTGTGTGTGTGTTTGTGGGTACGCCAGCGTCGGACAGTGTGAGAGTGAACGCTGCAGTCAGTGGGAAGGAAGTAGAAATTTAAATCAATCAATTAATCAATCAATCAATCCGCGATTTTTCTTTTGTTCTAGATTGACTCAAGACCCATCAATTACATCATCCAACATTGTTTAAAGGACTAACACATTCCCCTTGACAGAATCGCTTCATATTTAGTCGTTATGGTGCTATCAACATATCCATTTGTTGTCCGCAATCTTGTTTTCTCCCGGAGTGAGCCGGGGAGTGATATGTGATTCGGTTGTGGGCGGGTCCTGAGCCCAGGACCGTGGATTGTTGCCAATAAAGACGTGTAAATGGCCAATCAGAATCGAGAAATTTGCATGCCGTTGTATAATTAAGCATTACATCACGCGCAGGAGTGGTTTGTGACCAATAAACCATGCCTAGGGGTGGTCGTTAGGCCCGAGGCGCAGCCGAGGGTCGTTAGACCCCCCTAGGCATGGTTTATTGGTCACAAATCACGACTACAAGTGGTGTAAAGCTTTTATACAACTGCCAGATTCATCCAACCTTATTTCTATACAATAAACACACATTAATCGAAGATTTATTGAAAAAACCATCCGCCAGAAAAAGTAGTTCCCACAACTACAAAAAAGACAAGTTGCCTCCATGTGGAAGCAGCTTGAAGTGCATCCAACCAAACTAACACATCCAACTGTGTATTATTGGAATGATTGAGAGAAGTTGCCTCATGTGGAAGCAGCTTGAAGTGCATCCAACCAACTAACACATCCAACTGTGTATTATTGGAATGATTGATTGAAAATGTTATTACCAGATGCAGAATGGGTACAATACAGTACGGCTCAATACACACAATTGTTAAGGGAATGCAGACCTACTTTCCATAGAACTTCATTCTTAGATGTTTCTATATAAAGTAGGTAAAACAAATTAAAACGTTTTCTTTGCCCTATAGGAAAAAAACGTTTTCTTCGCCCTATTTTTTTATTTATTTCTTTTAGCCTAAACTTAACCAGTTGGAAACCAGGGGTACAGTAATAAAATTAGCAATCAACCAATCAATCAATTCAATAGACCATGCTCACTTAAAACAGCGCTGCTTCTCTCTCAGTCTGACTCCCCCGCTGTTGCAGACAGGAGTGTGTGTGTGTGTGTGTGTGTGTGTGTGTGTGTGTGTGTGTGTGTGTGTGTGTGTGTGTGTGTGTGTGTGTGTGTGTGTGTGTGTGTGTGTGCGTGTGTGTGTGTGTATGTGTGTGTGTGTGTGTGTGTGTGTGTGTGTGTGTGTGTGTGTGTGTGTGTGTGTGTGTGTATGTGTGTGTGTGTGTTTGTGGGTACGCCAGCGTCGGACAGTGTGAGAGTGAACGCTGCAGTCAGTGGGAAGGAAGTAGAAATTTAAATCAATCAATTAATCAATCAATCAATCCGCGATTTTTCTTTTGTTCTAGATTGACTCAAGACCCATCAATTACATCATCCAACATTGTTTAAAGGACTAACACATTCCCCTTGACAGAATCGCTTCATATTTAGTCGTTATGGTGCTATCAACATATCCATTTGTTGTCCGCGATCTTGTTTTCTCCCGGAGTGAGCCGGGGAGTGATATGTGATTCGGTTGTGGGCGGGTCCTGAGCCCAGGACCGTGGATTGTTGCCAATAAAGATGTGTAAATGGCCAATCAGAATCGAGAAATTTGCATGCCGTTGTATAATAAGTTATACTGTATGTACCCGGAGTCAGCATTGCCTGCGGCTTGGGCCGATCGTCATACTAACTCGTTTGGCTGAGTTAGCGGGAGGGAAGTCGTGGGTGGTAATCTGGCGTTGTGGACAGCCTACAGGTCAGGTCTGGGCGGCTGCTCAGTGAAAGGCAGGAAGTGGTGAAGGCAGCGTGACCTCCCACGCGTTACACTTCACCAATGAGAGTCCTCGCTGCCAGGTGAAAAGAGAGCTACTGGCTGTCTCCGCATGTGTCGGAGGAAGCATGTGGTGGACTTCAGGGTTCCCTTGTACCGACCAGTAGGGGCAACATGCGCACAGCGACCATGTAGGGGAGGGGGTGGGGAATTGGCATAACGACTAAATTGGGATGGGGAGAAAAACATAGAAAATCAAGCGGAGAAAAAGAGGATAAAAAAAATTATACTATAAGTTTCAGTTTCACTTCTAGAGTAGATTTAACTTCACGTGAATACAATTCTGCACACAAAAAGAAGTTCTGAGTGTGTTAGTGGTTAACGTATAACGTTGCATTCATTCGGTACACAGCGTGTACTGAACCGAAGGACACGTGTATACCGTTACACCCCTAATGAATTGGTATCGACTTCTAGCAAAGAGACAGGTTGGAAAGCCTAAAATTAGATGAGATCACTGTCCCACATTGAGTAGCCTTTTGGGACTTTAATGACCTGCTGAGATCAGAGCTGATTATAATCCCATGTGAATCATCCCATGAGTCTATCATTTGTAAGGTACAACTTTTTAGTGCAAATTATCTTCTGAATTATGGTGGAGACAGGTCTCCTGATAACATTAATCCAATGCGAATGCACACATCCCAGTCATTTCAGGCACAAAACTGGCTTCACTAATTAAAATCACAAACAATAGCTAAAAATATCCATTGATAATCTCACTGTTAATTATCTCCACCAGACGGAAGCCTGGGGAGATCATGTGTGCGTTGCGACGTTGCGTGTGTGTGAATGAGTCTGTCCGTCTGTCTTTCTGTCTGCAGCTAATCTTGCAAACTACTAGGCCTGTCCCCAACTAAGGATTTGTATAGTCGACTTTGATTTGCCCCCCCCCCCCCCCCCCCAATAAAAAGAAGAAAGTATTTGTTGGGCCGTGTGGGGGGTGCGTCTGAAGGAGTCGAGTGAAGGCTTCTTGTCCTCTTGCAATCGGTCCACTGATGGATACATCTTGATATTAGTCTAGTGTGTTCATTAGATTGGTGAAATCCTCTTTCAGTGCCTCTGTGCCCATTTTCTTAGGCAGTTAGCCTCTCTGGTATGCGCACCATATGTGTTAGCCACGCTTCTAGGCCTCTTTGCTCTTTTTTCCCTTTGCATTCGACTAAGAGGTTGGCAGTCGACTACGGCTCATTTCGATCCATTAGTCGACTATTCGACTAGTCGAGGTCATCCCTACAAACTACAGCGCAGATTTGAGTGAGAGGTTGTTCATAGGCTGACAGCAATCCAGGGACCTGGATTCTGGAATATATTTCAGACCGGTGAATAACAAGTACTCTATTTGAATTAATTTCCATCATTGTCCATTGATAAATATTCAGTATGAAGTTACACCTTTTGAATGCAAGATGGTGATACTTTGCTGACAATCAGCTTTCTGGCACCATGCCATAGTGAACCTATTGTCGTCAATAATATACCTATGTATTCAAAAGGTGTATTAATTAATATCCATCATGGTCCATTGAAATAAGCCCCACCCACTTTCATATTGTATGAACCATTCGACGTTGAGACTTATGGGAGGTGTCCATCACCTTAAAGTTTTAAAAGTTTATTCCATGATCAGCATGAAGAGGTAAGCTTCCATTAGCAATATCTCCACAAAGCTTCTGAACATAAATTATGTTTTATGTTAAATGTCCACCTTGCAGACTAAATAGAAATAAAGAAAGAAACAGTTCTCCATCGCTCCCTCTCTGCACATGGTCTGAGCAAATAGTTTGTGACTTTTGATGATGTCATCCCCTTGAGACAACTATGACCAATAGACCACTGCACTTCCGCGTTACGTTGAGCTCATGGAGGAGAGAGTGGGGGAAGGAAATTAATGAATGTGGATGAGAGCCTCAACATTAAGTGGTTGTAGCTACGGCTGTGGGGGTGCTGGAGACATGATCCAATAGACTGTTATACGCATGAGTCTCCTGAACACGGCGCGACCAATCCCGAATCGATCGGCACTTTCTCGGCCGAGCTATAGTCGCTTTTTTGCACCTACTCCCGAACTACACATGCACAGATTGATGAACCTAGACTCCGTGGGCAATCTGCGCCAGCGTAGTTCGGGAGTAGGTGCGGAAAAATTACTAAGTAGTCATTACACATGACCAGAGAAATGTCCGGTTTCTTTGAAGCCCTGTAGCTCAGAAATGAGTAGTGTGTTATAAGCATGATTCATAAGACATACTGTAGATTGAAAAGTATCTGCCTGATTTGGACAAGTGATGGCTTATTTTGAAGGTATGAACCTGTACTTTCATATTATGTAAAATTATATTGAAAAAAACCCTAAAGGGCCCATAATCGGGGGGGGGGGTCACAATCACAAAAATGCCCAGACCTTAGAGCAGGGGTGGGCAATTATTTTTCCCAGGGGGCCGAATGAGCAACTGAAAATATGTTGGAGGGCCGGGCCAAAATTCCAAACTCAATTATGCATAATATACATTTTATTTCTATATAAAAAGCAGTAAATGGCAATTAAAAGGTGAGGTTAGCTTTCAAAAATATCATTTATTCAAATAGAATTTATTTCCAAAATGATAAACAAAATGTGAAACATTAATAACAAAGGGCATTTTGAGTTTCATATACTATTGAAACAAGGATTTTCTTAGCTTTCTAAAGACATCACATCATCTTATAGCCAAAATAAACAAGACATGTCACTGAACTGTGTAAAGAAAAGTGTCCCAGTTTTGTAGCCTTTTTTACTTTACATGCCTATATTAACACTTTAATCGCCAAGGATGCCTTAACTCATCATTCCCCGCCATGCTAATTCTGCCAATGACGCCGTAACACGTCATTGAGATCAATATTTCAAAATGATCTTTTCAAAAAGATCATATTTCTCCCGCAGAGACTTGAGATCTACTGTTGATCCCCTCTCAACTCTCCAACGGTTCAAGAGCGCCATCTGGTGGCGGATCGCCCAAACCGGAAACTGGAAAACGGAAACTGGTGCTCATCCAAATTCAGTCCGATCACTTGCTATAGGTCCCGGGACTCGAGCTAGACACAATGGATAGCGATCCGTTACCAATAACTCAATAAACAACATGATTTGGACGTATATACTATTATACAACCTGGAGATGGATCGCATATTTCAACATCCCATAATAGGAATATTTTTGCTCCACGCTCATCGCCCAACGGCCCGAGGAGACTGGGGTAAGTTTCAGCGTTTTTTTTTACCGTGTTCGATACAAACTGCTCTAATGATCATATCACCCACACTAGATGAATCATCTAACGTTGGCCACGGAATTATAAACGACCCCCCCCCATCCGGTCAACATCAGATGATAAGTAGTAACTTCTAGAAGCACGTCCATTTGACATTTTTTATCTCGCGCCGATCGCTATCAAACTGTATTTGATCATCAATATAATGCATTTAGGGCTATAAATCACGTTCTGCAGAATTCTGCAGAAAACGATAAAAACATATTTATGCTTTAGACCGTATTTTAGTATGAATATGTGAATGAAAAAGTATAACGTTCCTGAACGATAGATTATTGACATTGAATGGGCCATAGTAATGTCAATTTAGCAATACAATTTAAAAAGTTATAGCCCTGCAAAGAAGGGGAACTTCTCCATAGACAAATAGAGCTGGCAGAGGATGGTATAAGGATGTACATAAGCCTGACAAAGAAAGTGTTAAACATTTAATGTTTTCAGAACTGTGCAAAAAAAAGAAAAAAAAATATCAAGTGTCCCATTTCACTTGTTATATTTCCACATTTTAGTGTTATTCAGTTTTTTTTTCATGCAGTGTGAGAAATCCAGTCTCTGTTGAGCATTAACAAGTCCATCAAAGTCAGGTTGCATGTCTGAGGTGGAGATGCGAAGCACAGCTGCCAGATGTTCATCAGTGAGAGAGGATCTGTACCTGGACTTGGTAAACGTCATGACTGAGAATGTCTGTTCACATATGTAGGTGGATCCAAAGAGAACCAACATCTTCTGAGCATGTCTCCTCATGTTTGGAAAGTTCTCCTCCTTGAGAGCAGAGTAGAACTCTAGCAGTGATGCTGACTTAAAGTGCTCTTTCAGTAGTGAATCAGACTGCAGTTCAATGAGTTCAAGCTGAACAACTATCAACACTGCAGGTAAAGGGAGAGGAAACCAGCTGCATTTCATCCTCAACCTTTTTGAAATCTTGAAAACGCCTTGAAAATTCATCATGCAGTGCTCCTAACATGGATGAGTACCTGTGCCGGTGATCAGCTGATGGTTTGACTTCTTTCAGGATTTTCATGTGTTTGAGATTGTTGCTGCCTAGTTGCCTTGAAATTAATAGCAACTTTGTCATGAAGGCTTTCACATGGCTATGCATTTCATGAGCAAAAATGCCCTTGCCCTGCAGTTGTGTGTTCAGTAGGGATGGGTACCGTTCACATTTGAACCGATACGGTACCGGTACCTGTGAATCGATACCGGTACCCAACGGTACCTTTTTTCTGTACTTTAGTCTCTAAAAATGTAATATACCTACTAGGGCTGCAACGATTAGTCGACATAATCGACGACGTCAATTATAAAAAATCGTCGACGAGGAATTGTTGTGTCGATTAGTCGTTTAAAAAAAAAATTTGCACTACCTATCTTTGTGAAAGTGGCTTCTCAGCTCTGGTCCAGCTGAAGACTTCTTAGCTTAACATAACAGGCCGACAGTAAGTTTGGGGGAACTAATGGGATAACTGGGGATGTTGTTTGCTCCTGACAAGAGTCTCAAAGTCTGGGGTGATGGTAGACAAAGCAACTCTGAGGTCATGCTCAATGTCCAATCTGTTACTCTGCTCTGTCTTCAGCTGGACCAGAGCTGAGAAGCCACTTTCACAAAGATAGGTAGTGAAAAAAAATAAAAATAAAAAAAATAAAAATTATAAAAAAATATATAATTATTATTATTTTTTTATATAATTTTTTTTCGATTAGTCGACTAATCGAAAAAATAATCGACAGATTAGTCTACTACCAAAATAGTCATTAGTTGCAGCCCTACTACATACCTCAGTTGTGAAAAAAAAATCCAAACTTCAAACCACAAGTTCGACCGTTTTCGGCTTGCCCCGACTGCTTTGTTGTTGAATCAAGTCAAATCCTAGGTAAGCGTATATTGTGCGTGTGAACGTTGACATGAAAAGAAAAAAGTTAAAAAAAAATATATATATAATATATATTAAAAAAAATATATATATATATATTTTTTCTAATTATCATGTAATGTTTCGCGGGCCGGTCAGAATCATCCGTACAATGCCCAGGTCTGCCTTAGAGGGTTAAATAGCTGCCATGTCTGCAAGGGCCTTTACATCTGATTACATTACATTACATCTGAAGATTATTGCATTGCCAACGTACACTAGGCAATTGAAAGGAGTCTTTTCGCATATCCCTCCTACACATACACACTCACTCACATTCCTCAGAAGGGGTCCGACAAGGGTCGCCTGCAGTGTAGCAGTGTGGGGGTTCAATGCCTTGCTCAAGGGCACTTAGGCAGGATGGTGGGCACTGTAGATGTAATACCAGCCACTCTTCTTCAGTCACCAGCTCACAGCTGGAATTACACCCTCCTGTCTGGGAACGGGGATCGAAACAGCGACCTTTCGGTTACCGGCCAGCCTCTTTACCCCTAGGCCATCCTACCTCCCCCTAGGCATATCCACTTCCATTTGTATCTCTTCCATAGTGCTTTAAAAACCCTCTACCGTGAAGCCGAGCGTGTTTTAATTTATGTAGCGATGATTCAGAAGTGTTCTCTCTAACGTCACGGCTAACACCCCCGATGGTGGTTTATTGTCAATGAAAATCTGACAGATGGGCTACAAGTGTAAACTTTTAGTTTTATATTCGGCAGCAGGTCACAAGCACAGGCTGGTGGTGAGGGTCCTCCAGATGGCGGAGAGGAGGGAAGGGCCAAGCGGTTAGCAAGGTATTGTTCAGTATCTGCTGTTATCGGTGGCCACTCAGTGTGGAGGATGCTGCTATTTGTAACCAACTAACCATGACGTGTTTTTTTCTGTTACCTTTTCACCTGCTACTGCTATTAGATAAAAAATATGATTTAATTTATATATAAATAAATATTAAATATTGTTCATCATGTGGCCAATCAGGCACTTTTGTAACTAACTGTCTCTCAATATCTGATTCCATTATTAGTGTGTATGCCTAATGGACATAAATAAATAATTAAAATGTGTGTGTGTGTTTGCTGAGCATGTCAGAAAACATTTTACTTATTTAACTTTTACATAATCAATTTAATGGTATTAAATCCTCTTTCCCCCCCAAAGAGTGACATTGGGACATCCCTAATCTAAATATAAATGTCTCATTAAACCAGATGCCATGATATTTATATTCTCTCTTAATGTTTGATCCATTCACAGTGGATATATGCAGATTATTGTTAATGATACGCAATATGTCATGTTCTCACCAGAGCTCACGTCTACTGATACATTACCTCATGGCTACTAAGACATTACCTCATGGCTACTGAGACATTACCTCATGGCTACTAAGACATTACCTCATGGCTACTGAGACATTACCTCATGGCTACTGAGACATTACCTCATGGCTACTGATACATTACATCATGGCTACTGAGACATTACCTCATGGCTACTGAGACATTACATCATGGCTACTGAGACATTACCTCATGGCTACTGAGACATTACCTTGTGTCTACTGAGACATTACCTTGTGTCTACTGAGACATTACCTCATGGATACTGAGACATTACCGTGTGTCTACTGATGCATTATCTTGTGTCTACTGATGCATTACCTTGTATCTACTGATGCATTACCTTGTGTCTACTGATGCATTACCTTGTATCTACTGATGCATTACCTTGTGTCTACTGATGCATTACCTTGTGTCTACTGATGCATTACCTTGTGTCTACTGATGCATTAGCTTGTGTCTACTGATGCATTACCTTGTGTCTACTGATGCATTATCTTGTGTCTACTGATGCATTACCTTGTGTCTACTGATGCATTACATTGTGTCTACTGATGCATTACCTTGTGTCTACTGATGCATTACCTTGTGTCTACTGAAGCATTACCTTGTGTCTACTGAAGCATTACCTTGTGTCTACTGAGACATTACCTTGTGTCTACTGATGCATTACCTTGTGTCTACTGAGGCATTACCTTGTGTCTACTGATGCATTACCTTGTGTCTACTGAGGCATTACCTCGCTAACACCTCTGCTCTCATAGATTACATACTTAGTGTATCTGTCGTACTATACTTACAACAGAACAGCATTGACTGTTCCCAGAATCATTACCGAGCTCAAGAATCTTAGCATAATATAGAATAAAAAGAGAACCAGAATCAGTAGGATAGCTAATTATCCAGATGTCCTTAGTTAAACTTGACTTGACTGTAGGTGTGACTTGATTTTACTTGATCCTACATGGGACTTGTATTGGGACATACTAAATGCTAAAATCCGTCACTGCCTCTCCCCCCCCTGCTGCTGAATCCCTCATACACGCCTTCATCTCCTCCCGCCTGGACTATTGCAACTCCCTCCTCACTGGCATCACTTCCCGCTCCCTCCATAAACTGCAGATGGTCCAAAACTCAGCCGCCCGCCTCCTCACTAACACCCGGTCCCGTGAACACATCACTCCTGTCCTCCACTCTCTCCACTGGCTCCCGATCAAACACTGCATAAACTTCAAAACACTACTCCTCACCTTCAAAGCCCTCAACAGCCTGGCCCCCCCCTACCTGACTGATCTCCTTCTTCCCTACCACCCCACCCGTTCCCTCCGGTCCTCCTCACTGTCCCGACATCTGAACTCAAAAACGTTGGTGATCGGGCCTTTTCTCACACTGCACCCCGACTCTGGAACTCCCTCCCCCAGTCCATCAGAGACTCCCCTACACTCTCCACCTTCAAAGCACGCCTCAAAACCCACCTGTTCTCCCTTGCCTCCCTTGCCCCCCCCCCCCCCCCCCCCCCCTTCAACCCGATTGATGTCTGTCTCCTGTCGCTCTGTCTTTTTGTGCTATCTCAGGGCCCGCGTCCACCTAGCGCATATTTAGGACCGCACGCGTCTGTTTTCAATGTATTACAATGGGGAGGGAGCGCATGCGGCCCCATGCGGCCGCCTCTAGGAAGTGCGCTGCCGTCGGCTTCTTTTTCAGCGCCTTTATGCGGCCGCACAAGCCAGAGAGTTGAAACTGGCTGAACTTTTCTAGAGCGGTGCGCCGAGCGCATATTCAAACAACCAATCACAGCCAGTCATCTACCACTCTGCTTGTAACCTGACACCGGAGCTGCCTGCCTGTCTGGCTGTCTCCACACAGACCATTGAGATCCGCGACAAAACTAATAATAATAACTACACGAATACACTACTAAAAAGCTAATAAAAAGCAAAGGGCGAACTGTGGTGTCAGGCAATAACTATATATATAATTAATATACAATAAAGTTATTCAAATATGCTATAATATGTGCAAAACCGCGGCATGGCTGTAGATTTCTTTCTGTCATCTACAAGATGCGCGTCAAGCCAGCTCTGCCGGCGCACTCCCAGCATGTTTCACGGAGAAATATGCGCTAGGTGGACGCGGGCCCTCATGCTGCTTTACCCTGTTCCCCCCATGGTCTCATGTTCATTCTATTTTGTTTCTTTGTTTTGTTTCTTTATTTTTGTTTCTTTGTTTTTACTATGTTCCTAACTACTGTCAGCGTCTTCGGGTAATTGAGAAGCGCTATACAAATAAAATGAATTATTGTTATTATTATGGACTCTATGATGCCTCCCCTGCTCAGCTTGCACTGGAGGCACGTGCTGTTGTTGTTGTTGTTGTTGTTGTTGTTGTTGTTGTTGTTGTTGTTGTTGTTGTTGTTGTTGTTGTTGGTGGTGTTGGTGTTGTTTTGGATTGTGAGTGAAGGGCATAATAATAATAAACTGGACTTTTGAAGAAGTCTTTATTCATCATGCAATTTTTGGGGTCGCCGATGAGATTGAGTATCTGCGCTTGACCAATCCCGTCGTCCTTCCCCCCCAAGGGCAGCCGGGAGCAGATAGGGCCGCGCCCCGGGGACCAATCCAAGTGCTCCTGTCAGTCTTTGTCAGGGAACGCGACAACGTTAGCGATCTGTTGTGCATGTTTTTCCATTGGGTTTATCTTATCTGGAGGGGAAACCCTACCCTGTTAACCACTACACCACTGTGCCGGACGAGGAGGAGGCAGATGAACAGGTCACAGTGCTTCCAGTGGAGCAGTTCCAGTGGGGGGTGGGGATGTTCCTGCTCCTTCTCCGCAGAGCAATATAGCCTCAGTGTGTTGGTCTCAAATATGGGTCCATCATCACAAGTTATGCACTTGAATTATGGGCCACCGTGTTCTTGTGTGCGTTTTTAGCAGTGTGGCTGTGTGTGTGTGTGTGTGTGTGTGTGTGTGTGTGTGTGTGTGTGTGTGTGTGTGTGTGTGTGTGTGTGTGTGTGTGTGTGTGTGTGTGTGTGTGTGTGTGTGTAGGTGTGTGTGTGTGTGTGTGTGTGTGTGTGCGTGCGTGCGTGCGTGCGGGCATGCGTGCGTGTTTTTGTGTGTGCATGTGTGTGCGCGTGTGTGTGCGTGCGTGTGTGTGTGGAGAGAAAATGAAGAAAAAAGTCAAGTCAGAAAGATAGCGAGAAAGATAGAATGGGAGAATGGGAGAGAGAGAGAGAGAGAGAGAGAGAGAGAGAGAGAGAGAGAGAGAGAGAGAGAGAGAGAGAGAGAGAGAGAGAGAGAGAGAGAGAGAGAGAGAGAGAGAGAGAGAGAGAGAGAGAGAGAGAGAGCATGTTTAGCGCTGGGTAATGTGCCCTGGAGGGGTTTTGTGAACCAAGAAACAAGGGCACATGTTTATGTATGAGGGTAGAAACAGTGTTTCTGTCTGTGAATATGATTTTACCTGCAGCCATACACACAGTTCATGACTAAACCATCCCTCTCTGCTCTTGACTGGGCTCTCTTAGCCACGCCTGGCAACCAGGAGAGGGGCTGGTATGACATCACCCTGTGGTAGGGCTGTCCCCGACTAAGGATTTGGATAGTCGATATTTTTGTATCATTCTATTTGGGCTGTGGCGGGTGCTTAACACTTTCACTGCCAAGCTTAATTCCTTTTTACCTCCTTGAATGCCCAGCACCACTTCAATGTTAACGTTAATATCGCCTAATCTATGTTTTAAATTATGGCTATGTGTATAATCTGCCCGTCGCTTATCAAAGACTCATTTTCCAGTCAACATCGTCGTAGCAGATTGTTTTTTTATCGCTTCATTTCCGTTTTCTAGCATTTTGAAAAGCACTCGTTTTCATGGAAAAATGAAGACATTCCATGATAATCGCCCTTCACTGGAATATTCTAGAACGTTGTCATTTTTCGGTCTATTTATGAATAGTTTTCAAATAAATGCTAGATTATCGATAGTATATGTGTACGCATGCACGCTCTGGCCGCAAGCTGAAAATCTATTCTCCTATTTCCTGACCGCTTGCACAGTGAAACAGCCATATCACATAATCACATAAAAGCTTATATCTCCGTGAAAACGAGTCTGATTATCCTAAGACTGGTAACATAGATTCCTTACCTGAGATCAGATGGTATCCAAATGGATTATTCCAATTCCTGATCGCCATTCGAAAAAATCGATCCTTTTATTGATTCACCGTGTATACTGTAAAAACACATAATCCCCGCTGCTCTGAGGCTCACTAGTGGAGCTGATCGACCCCGGCTGCGTGAGCGAGAAGTAAAATGTGGAGTCAGGGATTTCTTTTCTCATTCATTTTCATTGAGTTCAATCCAAAAGGGTGAATTACCATCTGGGAGACGATAGGGGGCGCTTTTTTCACATCTGAGCGCCTGGAGTGGCTGGATTTCCAACGGTAGACTCGGTTGATGAAATATGATTTCAGATCGCTAAACGAAAAAATACGAAAATTCTCGTGAGTGGGCATTCAACCCGTGGGGGGTAAACCCGAGAAAACTCGGGTTGGGCAATCAAAGTATTAATGTCTGAAGGAGTCGACTGAAGGCTTCTTGTCCTCTGCAAAAGCATGCAATTGGTCCACTGATGGATACATCTTGATATTTGTCTAGTCTAGTGTGTTCATTAGATGGGTGAAATCCTCTTTCAGTGCCTCTGTGCCTGTTTTCGTAGGCAGTTAGCCTCGGGTATGCGTGCCATTAGCGTTAGCCACGCTTCTAGGCCTCTTTTCTTTTGGAAAGAATGATACATTAATTTTTTTTTTTTTAATAATAATTATTATTTTATTTTTTTGACTAAGAGGTTGACAGTCGACTACGGCTCCTTTCGACCGATTAGTCGACTAATAGGGGTCAGCCCTACCCTGTGGTATAGCCTAGTCCAAAAGTAGTGGGCACACTGTGGATCCATGCGACCTTTAGCCTCGTACAGATGTATGCTGAATCAAGTTCAAGTTTCTTTATTAGTTGTCATACAAAAATACAGAATACTTTTATATTAAATGCTTTTTTCCGTTATGCTCCTGCGAGTGTGCTAGATAAAAATAGATAAAGTATAAAATAGAAAGTCAAGTACGTAAACAGAGTGTAAACAAAAAGTGTTCAATATACATATAATATACAATACAGAGTAGGAACAAAATTAGTAACTGAGTTACAATACAATACAGTATACAGTAAAATGCAGAAATGGGATGGGTTACAACTTAGGGTAAGAGGTATGAATTGTAGTGCAAATCTCTTTACCAATAAATATAAAGTGTGTTAAAGTGTCTAAAGTGGGTAAAGTGGGTGCTACAGTGAATTGTTTATTTAAAATGAGTGTCTACGTGTGGATGTGTGTGCTGTGAGTATATTTGATGGTTTGTTACATAGTGTTATTGTCGTTGAGCATCCTGATGGCCTGGGGATAGAAGTTCTATTAAGCTCTATTTCACAAAGCGAAAGTGGGTCAACTGTATGCACCCTCACTACATCCCTCTCTACGCCTATACTCTTCTTAGTAGCCTACTTGTGTGGTGGCAAAACGCCTATAAACACCACATCTTATATGAATGTAGTTGACCCACACTATGTCCTCTTGTCCTTAAGTAACTATATTTGAGAGAAAGGACATTCTCAAAGTTTCCAGAATTGCAACACATGTACGCCTGGGAGACCTTTTTTGGCAACAACAGATAGATTAAATCTGTATTTGGCGAGAAAGAAAGAATCAAGCACACTTCATTATGCAATACACACACATTGAAAAAGCCGTGTCACCTTAGTTATTTGTCAATAAGTGACCATACGCACACAGGAAATCAACCATCATCCAGATGTGAAAACAGATAGGAATGGGTTTTTAGTTGGCAATAACATGCCTTTTTCTCATAATAAAGTCAAAGGTCAATTTCCCTGCTGGAAATATTTTACACTCCAATAGGTTTTTCAAGGTTCACAGTTGGCTCATAAACTTATATTTGTTTGTAAATGAAAAGGCAAATAATTCCCGGCGAATAGGTATGGGCAGGATAATAGAAGATAGAAGACATAAATATAGGCAATAAAATGTAATCTGAATATAAAATATGAGAAAATTAAACTGTATAAACAAAGGTGTCTGTTGTGAAGGATCAGATTAAACCGAATATGTATATTTATTTATATATATATATTTAATTGTATTTGTATATCGTTTGATATCCCCTGTATATTCCTTGTACAATATGCATTGAATATCCCCGTTTCTACTAAACAGCCCATAATAGTTTCATTCTACCATTGGACTAGAACCTGGCGCCAGGTTGCCATACCCCTAGGTTCAAGTTCAATCGTGCAGCCTAACATGTCGAGGCAGCCCCCGGTTCCGCGCAGTAATATGCCGGGCGAAATACGTGTGGTACTATTTGTTCATAGCGCATATATATATGACGCTCGTAAAGTAGAACTTTCTTTTAGTCCAGTTCTTTACCCTCCAACAGAGTGACAGACGCAAAAGCCTCCCCACGAAGCACGTGCGGTGTAGTAGGGCCTACTTGGCCCAGAATAGGCATTGAGATATCGTGTAGATTAATAGTTGAATGGTCATAGTTTGGCACCATACCATCGAGTTGGACGTATTCTATTAAGCTAATAATAGTCTATTTATGTATGGTGCATCGTTCGGTTCGAGTTCTACAGTTATCAGTACCCCCATCGTTCCTGACGTTATCTGGACGCTTATCCAGGCTGGTCAGACCCCTAGTGGTGATTGCATCCGAGGAGCTCCGGGTCAAGAGCGACTGGACCTGTATATTGGATTACTCTACCCGACGACGGCGAGCCTTCCACGGCTCTTGGATTATGCTTTATGTGCTTTGATTATTCCATGGATAAAGGCCAACACTGTCGAGTGTTGGAATTACCCCCCGGAGAGGACTACAGGTGAGGCGGCGCTCTACACGTGAGGTCGCACCACGTCTCTCCGTTGTGGACCGGCAGATACCGTTCCACAGAGGGTCCAGCTGTGTTCGTCTACGGCCCGAGGTTCTGTGGGCACTGGGTCTAAGACTTTGGATTCTCCCAAGACACCGCCGGCCAGATGGGATACCGCCAGCGACTTCTCTAACCCCCCCCTCCTACTGTCTTACAACCAGCGGGACCCCCCCCCCCCCCCCCTTAGTGTATCCAGCTATAATTATTTAAGTACTATCGCTATCGTTTCCTAAATATTCCAGGTTGTATACTTACTCCCTGCGCAACCAGAGATTGGACATTCAATGTTGATTTACCTACGAATACTCATTTGCCATAAAAGTGCATACTTAACATTTCAAATCATAAATGTAATTAAGTGAATATTGTGTACACCCTTTGCTGTATTAAATATTCGATTTGGTCCATTTGTGTTGGTTCGTTTCATCAGGTGGGAAAGTGTTCATCATACTTATATCTTGTACTGGGTGGCCAGAAGTTAAAGTACATGAGGTAGTGGTATTAAATATCATATCTAACAATACAGTCAGGGAATTGTACCCCTCAGCTACACCTTGAGTTGATGCAACCCCCCCGCCCCCCTGCATACAACGACTAAATAAAGGACATCCTTCCTCTGGAAGAACAGCCTGCTCTGTCCCTTCCTGTAGAGGGCCTCTGTTTGACCAGTCTAATTTGTTGTGCAGGTGTACTCCAAGGAACTTGTATGTCTCCACCATCTCCACCTCATCCCCTCGGAGGCTGGGGGCCTCTTCTTGCCTCTCCGGTAGTCCACCACCAGCTCTTTGGTCTTGGTGATGTTGAGTTGGAGGTGGCTGCTGTCACTCTAAAGCTCTCCAAGCAAGCCTAGCTTAGCACAAATTAATGGAAGTGGATACGGATCAGCTAGGCTAGTCTAGTTATAGGTCTAGCCGTCTATTTTATATTAATTGTGAATATTCCCACTTTTGCTCCATCACACCTGGCAAATTTCACACTATTTGTGCCACCTAGAGCAAAGCTATGTCTGTCTCACTCCAGTCACATCTTAGTCTCTCACGGATTTGTGCTGCTTCAAAATTTCACTTTGCGTTGTGTTCGAACGGATAGATAGACAATCCACACTTCACTTGTAATTCAGTCTCGCCATCGCCTCAGTAGCCTAGCTTAGGGGTACACAAATAAATAGGATGTCATAAGCTAGTTAGCTGCTAGGCTAACCAATGTAGCCCTGTACTTAGATAGCAGTTGTAGCAATAACTCCGATGTTCATGAAATCCTGGTAATTTTGAATAATTTCACCCTGCTGTGAAAAGTATGTATTGAAATGGTAATTGCTACAATACATGATCGTTAAACAGATGGAACTGCTGCTAGTTAGCCTTAGGAAGGATAAAGCTGTAGGCTAGGCTTGAATTCATCAAGTATCAAAACAGTTGTATGATACCCACTCCTAGAAATAGACATAGAAAAGCAAAGAGACATCTTTTATTGAAAATGAATCATGAATCATGAAAATGTGTAGAAATATTGTCCCCATATCGCCCACCCCTACTGACAACACATCAAAAGTGGGACAAACAAG